>NC_071404.1:6703750-7021041 GCF_017976375.1 Cuculus canorus
GACCGGCTGCTTCTTATTGAGTCCATTTCAGACAGCCTTGTGCTGAGCGATGTTAATTCTCTTTGCTGTTTCCACACAAGAGGGAAACTCTAATGTATCCACTGGGATAACTTGCAGGCATCTCTTTTCCAGCCTGTTGCTGATGAATTTTCATGCAAACCAGACATGCTCAGCTCACTCCCGTGCAGTATCCCACTGCCACCCATATGGACCAGCTAAGAGATTTCCGTGCTGCTTCTAACACAGCCTATCAGAATCCAGCCTAGTGAATGCACCAGGATGGTCCTTCAAGCTTGACTTATCTGGCTGCTCCTACTCTGCATCCGAGGCAAGGATTAAACCAAGGAAAAGAGTGGTTTCATGGAATCATAGAATCACCAGGTTGGAAAAGACCGCTGAGATCATCGAGTCCAACCATACCTATCTGCTACTAAACCATATCCTTAAGCACCTCGTCTACCCATCTTTGAAATACCTCTAGGGATGGTGACTCAAACACTCCCTTGGGCAGCCTCTGCCAGTGCTTGATGTCCCTTTCAGTGAAAAATTTTTTCCTGATGTCCAATCTGAACCTTCCCTGGTGGAGCTTCAGGCCATTCCCCCTTGTCCTGTCCCCTGTCACTTGGGAGAAGAGGCCAGCTCCCTCCTCTCCACAACCTCCTTCCAGGCAGTCGTACAGTGATAAGGTCTCCCCTCAGCCTCCTCTTCTCAAGGTTAAACAACCCCAGCTCTCTCAACCACTCCTCCTAAGCCTTGTTCTCCAGCCCCTTCACCAGGTTTGTTTCTCTTCTCTGAACGCACTCCAGAACCTCAACATCCTTCTTGTAGTGAGTTTAACTTCATTGTTAAAATGGAGATGAAATGGAAAATGCCATGAGCTCTGTGTCCGACCACTTGTATTCTTCACCTAAATTCATTCGTATCCTGCGTGTTCTTCTCTAAAAGCCAAGTGCATTTAATGGGAAAAGAGTTAAAAATCCCACAAAAACAAATGGCATTTTTACCTTGAGTGAACTTTGAATCAGACCTCCAGTGGGTAACAGGAAACACACTGGATCGTCTCCCACCTGCAGCTCTCATACCTCTGTGGGAGATGTCCCACCACAGGGCACTCGAAGCACGCAGACGCAGAGTGCTTTTCCGGAGCAAGGAGCATTTTTTGACTTACGGGGGGTTTCCACTTGATTACACCACTTCAGTGAGTACCAGAGAGGATTATTAGCTGTCTGCTCTCACACTCCACTGAAACACACTGAGACATTTACCATAAACCAGAAATATTTACAATCCCAAATTCAGTTGAAAATCACTGGGATTATTCACAGGCTTAGAATTACAAGAGCTCAAGTGCCAGAGAAGTCTGCAGTGAAACACTGCTCACCACACATCTTCAGGTGATAAAATATAATTTTGATTGAATATGATTGGATGTACTTCGCGCAGTAATGTGAAAATCACACCTTCTGTGATGATACACACAAAGACATTCAGAAGATTAGTTTTTAAATGGCCAGTTTCTCCGTTATTTACATTATGACCAAATAAATTCAGGGAATGTTGTATAACGGAGAGCTAGGGTTGTAATTTGTATCTTAAAAGTCTTAATTAGTCAAAGATGCTAAGTAAATTATTAGATGTGAAAAGGCACAAATGTAGCCACAGGGGAAGACCTTGGATGCCTCATCTGACCATGCAGGGGGACAAAGCCAGCAAGAGTCCTAGATGTAGGGACAGAGATCATAGGATCATAGAATAGCACGGACCAACCTCTCCAAGCATTGCTTATATTTGTCTGGAGAGTCCTTGCCCATTTCCAGAAAAACAGGATGGTTTCAAACCATCTGTTTATCAGCAGGGGTGTCAATTAGTATTGCCAGGTGAAAACTGAGAACCATCTTCTCTTTGGTCTTTTTGGAACTGTATCACAAAAAACCCAACCCCACGGCTGGTCATGCTTGGTCACAAACCAGTAATGCTCTTTAGCAACCAGTCTGTTGGAATCAGTGCATTAAATCAGCCCTTCGCAGGTGGTGAAGGCAATGGCAGGACTGATGCAGGGGAATGGCAAGCACTGGATGCAGGGTGTGACTGGCTGCCTGGCAAGCAGCCTCATCCCCAACACAACCACATTTCAACATCCATCTGATGAGAAAGTAAACAAAATTAATTGGAGTGTGTTGCCTTTCATCTTACTCTCCAAAATTCGGCTGTGACATTTCTGCTGTGTCCTGCCTAGTTCCCAGAAAGCATCCCTAGTTCCCACCCAGGTTTCACGGGACTTTTCAGTTCATGAATCTCCATATTCTCCCCCTGACCACACTCCAGGGTGGAACAAACCCCGTAAACGTGTCACAGCAGGGATTTTTCTGTGAACCATCTAGATTTTTAAAACACGTCTCATTCAAACTTTCAAAACACCTTCCCTCTCCATCTTTGGATCCACCTGCACCTAACACTGATCACTTCTTAATTGGCTTCACAAGTCTCACTGAAGTTGTTCCTGTTTTGCATAAAGGGGAGGAACTGTGGGTCATCACCCTGTCAGTATAAGCTTTTTACTAGATCACACTTCCATAGTGACTAAGCAACAGATTGGACTGGCCTGAAGCGCTCTGTGTATTTTCTGTAGTAGATCTGAAAAATCTCTCTGCATCTTCCATTGGATATTCTGAATTTGGGAAATTTTTTTATCCATCATTTTCAATTTGACCCAATTACATTTTCTGCTTTAAGTAATGTGATACTTTGTTAAAGTGTTATTATGGTTCTCTGATGTTGAGAGACTGGGACTCAGGAGGGGACATGGGCTGCATTTATCCAGGGTCAGCGCTCCCGGGAGGTGACGATTCCTGCCTAACACAGATTGAGTGAATCCATTTGGCTCTTTTCATAAAGCTCCACATCTGCTCAAGCTGACTGCTCACATAGCTTCTGAGTGGGAAGTTATATGAGACAAATCCTATTACAGATGTGGTAAGACTAGGAATAAGTTGCTCCTAGTGCTGCTATAGCTGCCTGTTTGATCAGCAGAACAGGCACAGAGATAGATCAATAGATGGATAAAAGTATTATAGCAGACAATATTTGTCGGTGCTTGGCCAGCCGTCTGGCTAAATAGCAATATTGATCCTGTAAATAATGACATCCCTAAAATACCTAACTTACTCCTCAAGCAGTAAATACATGCCTTAGGGCATGAATTTCTCCACTGAATTTTTCTTGAGAAAGGCAGTTGTCCACCACAGAGTAACTGCATAACGTGGACTCCCTCTCACGCTGATTGGATCTTATATATTTCTCTTAAATTAGTCTAATGAAGACTAGGAAGGTATTGGGTTTCTTTACATTCTCATTTACTGAATATTCAGTTTGGAACTTGGAGTATTATTTAACCCAGAAATGTTCAAGATTTTGAAGTGGTCATTGACTAAATGAAGTGTATTGGTTCCTTTGTTACTAGAATGTTCCCAATCTGTTTGGTTGAAATAAGCTAGAAGCACTCGCATTAAGCATTTAGTGAGTGCACCACTTCTAAGAAACTGAGTGTAAGAGCTGTGATAAAACACAGAACGCATCTAGAAATGGCATATGATCCCGTATGCGAAATGCTGCCTGTTTGGGAGCTTAAAAATATGTCCATCTGACTTCCAAAAAAGAAACACCATATCTTTTCTATCTTTTTTACAGGGCTCAAAACTAATTTAATTGAGAAACAGCAAAGGGAAGAAATTTCCCAGGCAGGATAAATGAAAAATACCAAACCTGTGAATAGCATTTTGATGTGATTTTGATTAACAAGTGGCAAAATATTGCTGGCACCTCCAGCTGTACAATCCTGTGAGCAGGAAAGAATATTCTCATGATTCTTCTACAACTAATGGTGCTCAATCTGCTAAAAGCTTTGTGCTGCCTTGCTTTAAAAGCTATAAAAAGTACTCAGTGCTGGCAAGAGACAGCCTTTGGCCAGCGCAGCTGCTGCCGAGGCAATGGTGTTGAGCAGAGCATGCAAAGAACTGCAAGTGAAGCCTGTGAGCATCAAAGGTACATGGGATTTTGGGCTTACTCTCTCTACAACTACCTGAAAGGAGGTTGTGGAGAGGAGGGAGCTGGCCTCTTCTCCCAAGGGACAGAGGACAGGACAAGGGGGGATGGCCTGAAGCTCCGCCAGGGGAGGTTCAGGCTGGGTATCAGAAAAAAATTCTTCACGGAAGGAGTCATCGGGCACTGGAACAGACTGCCCAGGGAGGGGGTTGAGTCACCTTCCCTGGAGGTGTTTAAGGAATGGGTTGACGAAGTGCTTAGGGACATGGTTTAAGGGAATGTTAGGAACGGTTGGACTCGATGGTCCAGTGGGTCCTTTCCAACCTGGTTATTCTATGATACTCCGATTTATTGGTGCCAACAGCAGGGAGACAGCAAGGCCAGAAAAGGCTTACTTTGAAGAGCAGATGAGGAAGATCACGGTCTACAAATTGGTGGCATTTGGGGTGATATGGAAGTTTCACAGCCAGATGCTGCTGCGGTAATATCGGAGAAGACCACCTCACCAGTCTCGTATCTTTGTACGAAACTCCCCATCTGGAGTGGTGTATGAGCCGCTGGGTCCTGCTGGTGACGACACCGCAGACTTTGCTGTGGGCCAGTTGGCACCCAATAACTGACTTAGTCTCACCTCGCTAAGAATCACCAAGAGTATAAGCCTGGCATTTAGAATCCTCTGCTTTGAGGATGGGAACTCCAACTATGAGATGGGTCAACAAGGCCTGAAGCCATTGCTCTTCAGTTATGCAAATTTTTTGTACATTAGTTGCAAGCTGTTGGATTTGGCTCCTCACTGGAGGTCCGGTCCACCCCTCACTAAATTATATACAAAAAGTGAGGAAGAAAATGACAGTCTCCCCATTGAAAAATGAGTCATCTAAGGATTAAAGGAAGGCAAGACTGTCTTTCTTTCAGCAAGGAATTAAGATAGGAACGGATCACATTGTACCATCTAGATTTACGGGGGGGGGCGTTGTTCAATTTAATTTGTCTTTGCCACATACATTATGTTGGGACTAAACTGTACAGGTTATTAAATACTGATTACAAGAAGAAAGCACGCTGTGGCAGGCAAATAACTTACAAGTTACTGAAATTAATGCTTTAAAAATGTTTTAAGGGAATTAATGTTTAATTAATGATTTTGATCTATAAGGCATTCCAGTAATAGCTTCAGAAAGAGATTACACAAACCTGTGAGACATTGGTAAGTAGAAAGGATACTTGATGTTAGCATTTTTTTTTAATTAATGCTGTGTTGGAAGAGTACCACAAGGGAATTTAGAGTTTAGTGCACAATAAAAGGACCGTTCCAGTTAGCAGGCACTTTAGCTTCTGTGATTTCTTTTGTGTGATCAGATTTATGTACATGTATTTTTAACAATACAGCATGAGAAGAACTTTGAATTTAGCATGATTAAAATCATTCCTAATTCAACACTTCAAGTGAACTTCATGTGTAGGGAGATTTACAGATACGAGATATTTGCTTAACAGTCACTTTTTTTTCTTCCACTGAATTTCATCTGCTACTGACTTCCAGAAACATAAATTGACAGAGCATTGAAATTTCCAATATGATCGATGATTTATGTTAGAAAACTTATCTCAAACTAAGACATTCTTGTACAGTTTTTTCTTTTTACTAAAAAAAGTAGTTTATGTCATTTCTTATAGTCAAACCCAAGTCATTGATCCTTTGCTGTTTTGCTCGCTACATTTACCTCGATCTGACATTATTTTCACAAGGCTATAAGGGTAATTAAGGAAATTTAAAAGATTCTGTGTCAATAGCTGTAAAAATGCAAGCAGAAAAATCTATGAAACTGAAAACAATAAATATCTGGTATTGGTTTTCCTACAGAGGTGATATTACAATGACTCTTCTACAGAAAACTTTTCATTAGGGAATTTCACGGTATTTTATAATGCCCTGTCAGGAGATAAATTCTACACGAGGTTCAAGATACTGAAATAGTGGATATATAGTTCTGTAATTATATTTTTAACTCTTCTGATCCTGATGGGTTGTAGTGATATGGGGATGATACAACTTCTATTAAAGTTACTGGAAGGGAAAATGAATTAACTTTAGAAGTTCTAGGTACAAAACATGGCTGTTTATAGGTCTTCAAACTGAAATGCATCACCTTTTTGATTACATACTGAGTAAAATAAAAGTGCAAAGACGTTTTGGAGGATTCACAAGGTTTGATAAATTTGAAAAATCACTTTGAAAATGAGGACTTCTTTCCTTGCCCTCCTTCTTTCCTGGTGCAGCCAATGTCACTACACGACTTTTGCTTAAACCCATCTAGTTACAAAAGGGATCTGGCTTTATGTTTAAAAGATATTAATACTCATTACAGCTTACCAATGTTCATTACAGCTAATTTTTATCACTGGTTATAATATGCGTACTTTTTCATTATCACTTTGGCCATAATCATTTGGTTTAATACACAAAGCACTCATAATCTATGCTGCCCGTTTGATTATTTTCATCTCTTTTTATGTCACATTTCTCAGAACAATAATCATGTCCAATCATAAATCTCATCCTACAGCGACAACAATAAAAACTTGACAGACAGTAATAGTTGCTTTATAACATGGAAAAGGTGATTCACTTTAACTAAACACTTAATTTCTTTCTACATATTTTAATTAATCCAGCTTAATTATTTAACCTATTAAGTAAAGGTTAATTAAATTGAATCTGAAGCACTCTCTTACTACATTTATATTGCTTTATTTTTTTTTTTTTGGAATGGTGTTTCATTACCTCTCTTGCTCGTTAATTTTAGCGCTGCTGTTGCTCTTTCTTGAAACGTTTGTTTTCTCCAGGGCCAAGTTAATCCATAATTCACAGCTAATGGTAGATCAGTTGTGCATTAATCGCTGTGCACGGTCCAAAAGGTGACGCCAGGGTTTATGTGCAGGGATAGAACTGCATCGTCTCACCATAGTCAGTATCGGGTAACAGGACCCACTGCGAGAACATATTCTAAATAAGCACAGCCATCCTGCCTTGGGCTTTAAAAGGACACCTCGTGCCGGTCTCTCCTCGCAAGTGACAGGTGATAGGATGAGGGGGAACGGCCTCAAGGTGTGCCAGGAGAGATTCAGATTGGGCATTAGGAACAAATTTCTCACCTAAAGGGTCATCAGGCACTGGCAGAGGCTGCGCAGGGAGGTGGTTGAGTCACCATCGCTAGAGGTATTTCAAAGACAGGTAGATGAGGATATGGTTTAGTGGCAGACACAAATGGTGGGACTCAATGATCTCAGAGGTCTTTTCCAAACTGGTGATTCTATGATTCCCTCCACCTGCTTTCGATATTTATTTTTCCAATGCCATCTTCTGAAAACATGTCCCTGCTCTTCTTCCCACACTGCAAGGAAGCAGGGTGGAATAGAGGTGGTAGCCCCATCTCTAAAGGCTTATTAAGGCTTTTTTGAAGAGTCCCTTGAAAAATCAAAGTCCAAAGCATATGCCACAGTGCAAACCAGCCAAGGTGTTAAAAACAAATTCAACAAACTCAAGCTCAGGAGTTGTTGGGAGCAGCCCACTGGTATGGCCACAGCTGAACTGCCCCTACCCAGGGAAGTCATAGATACCTGCAGTGCCTGTTTTTATGTGAAGGTCTACCATGCCATGCTCACCTATAAACCATTCTCTCTCCAAAAAAACATATATAAGAGTACTGGTGATAGTATAGAAAAAGAAGGACCAGGGACTAGAAATACCTCTGTTGCCTGCCCCTTCAGTTTTCACCAAACATGCTCACGGCTAGGCAGCGAGGCATCAGCATAAGCAGGCTATGTCAGCCACAGAGCGCCAAAGCCACAGCAGGAGAGCACGGACTCCCTTCACTCTGTATGTGCCCCACAGATGCTGGCAGACAAAGATCTGTATGGTCATAGGATAGAATCATAGAATCATTTAGGTTGGAAAAGATCTTTAAGGTGATAATTAAGTCCTACCGTAAAACTAACACTGCCAAATTCACCACTAAACCATGTCGCCAAGCACCAAATCTATTCATCTTCTAAATACCTCCAGGAATGGTGACTCAACCACTTCCCTGGGCAGCCTGTTCCAATGCTTGACAACCCTTTTGGGGAAGTCATATTTCCTAATATCCAGTCTAAGCCTCCTCTGATGCAACTTGAAGCCATTTCCTCTTGTCCTATCACTTGTTACTTGTGAGATTGACATCCACCTCACCATGATCTCCTTTCAGGGAGCTGTGGAGAGCAAGAAGGTCTCCCCTCAGACTGCTTTTTTCCAGACTAAACAACCCTAGTTTCCTCAGCTTCTCCTCCTAAGGCTTGTGCTCCAGACCCTTCACCAGTCCTTCTTTTCACACACTCCAACACCTCCTGGAGGTTGAGAAGCCTGGTAGCCTTCAAAGGAAAGGACCAGACCTTTCTTAAGAGCCCCTTAACTCCAAAATCCATCCACTCACTCTGCAAATCTGAGCTGTGGCAGTTTGCACAAAAGAAATCTGCACAAATCCTCCAAAACTGGTTCAGAAACCAAGTTTTCTCCAAAACTGCAGGGATTTTAATTCCACCTCTGTACTACAGTGAACTCTGTATCCATAACCCACAGCCCATGACCTGCTTAAAATCCTAGTCCAGCAGTGGCATCTGTTGCAAAAGCACCTACCAGTGCTACCTGCATCCCAAGCACCCAGAGAAGCTCAAAGAGCTGGACCCGACACCTTCAGGTGATTTAACAAGCCCCTGCCAAGCACAAAGCTGAATGAGATCACAGCTGGTGCAGGGCCAGAAAGTAATGGTGCAGTAATGGTTTTATTGGCTTTTTGAGAAGGAGCTGTTTGATTTCAGAGAGAGAGAGAAGAGAGTCAACAGCAACATTTGCTCCTGCTAATCTCATTTGCAGAAGCATGCTGAGCAAGAAGGCACTTGGGCACAAAGCTTTGCTTGATTGCTTTCTGTTTATCTAGGATTACATTAGGAGCCCAAGTTGCATCTGAAAACAGCCCATGGCAAGAACCAGGGTTTTACATACGGCTTCTGCAGCATCAGGTTTGTTGGAAGAGTACTCTAGTGTTTCCAGCAAGTTGTTGGCTGGATGGCAGCCTATTTGTGCTTCAGAATTAACAGAATAGATGTGCAGAAAATGGAAAATTTAGAGATGTAAAAATAGCACTTTTTTGTAAAAAGAAGCTAGATGTGCAGGGTTTAGACATGCAAATTTAAGACATGCAAATTTAAATCAGTCTTGAGGCAAGTACCAGCCAACAAGTACTGATTAAGTAATCTGGTTCATGTATTTATCTTAAGCAAAAAGAAACGAAAGGCAGAAGGGTGAATTTGGCCTGGGTGAAGGGCCCTTGTAAGAGGCAAACTACAGCATAAGTCAGCCTGACTTTGATCTGTCCCTTTGATCTGTCCCATTGTCCACAAAATAGTTAATTTAAAAACCAAATTACCACCAGCTCCGGTATAACAGCTCTTTATTTCAGTGTCTACAACACAAAGAGAGGGCTTGCGTTTTGACACCAGAACCATGCAAAGCACCTATACACCGAGAATAAGATATTGAACAAGTGTCTCTCTCCTGCTACATGTGGAAAATTTAGGCAGGAAGACTCAGTTTTTCCTGTGCGTTCTGCTCTATCCTTCCACAAATCAATGAGTGGCAAGGGGCGATAATTAATCTTCACTCCAAATCAAATAATTTGCCTTAAATAATTTAACAGTATTCCACGCTGCCCTAAGCTACTCAAATATGTTTCTGTAAACTTCATCAAGGACTCAGTTCTGCTCTCAGTTTGCAAGGACAAAGTCCCAAACATCTCCAGCTACAGGAACAAACTTTAATCAGAGGTACTGAATTAATGGAGAGCAGAATTTGGCTCAAAGGATGAATATCTCCTCCATACAGAGGCCCAGAAAAGGCCCTTATTAGTGTCCCAGACAGAGGGATGTAGAGACCACCATTGGCTCAGAGAATTGTCATGTGCACAGAGGACAAGTACACATCCCGAAGTATTAAAAAACAGTGGTATAGAAAAATAAAAGGCTTAAAATACCGAACCAAAAAGGTTCCAAATAAGGCATCATCAGGTCCCAACTGGATGCACTCCCATTATGAGCATCACTCTCCCAGCCAGGGTGGTTGGGAACAATGCATTAGGATTGTGTTTCTGACCTCAGTCACTAAACGCTATGAGCAACCAGAAGGGTTCAAGTTCTGTTTGAATAAAGAAAAAAAAAAAAAAACCAAAACACAAAACGAGGAGTATTCTTTTTGGTAAGTATTTCTTAGAAAATAAAATAAAAACATTAAAGCAATTTGTTTAAATGATTATTTAAAAAAAGACAACATTCCTGTAAAGTAAAAATATATATATATAGAAATAGAGTATCATTTTTGTTGTTTTTTTAAAAAAAGACATTCAGTATCATGTCAGCGGATTCTGATCAACTTCCCATTCATCTTCTGCAATAACCGCTGCTCGTTAAGGCAAGGTTGGCATCATTACAACAGCTGAATCAAACTGGCTGAAGGCAAAGCAGAGCCAGCAGCATGTTGGCATCAGCGAGGCTCCTTCTTCCGCACGCTGACTGAGCCATCCTCCATGCCAAAATACACCACCTCTGCCATGTTGATGAAGAGTCCAGTCTCCACCACACCTGCAGAACAAGAGTTCACATGCTGGTTAGCACCAGAGCCACCTCATTGCTCAAATCCTCTGCTATGACCATGTTTCTATTCATTAAAAGGCACTAATGCCTCCACCAGAGGTTTGGAGAGAGGTGACCAACCTGGGTGATGTTGCATCAGCTTTCCAGGAAGCATCCAGAAAGTCTTCTCCACACAGGCACTCCCAGAGGGAGCTGTCTCCAGAGTGAGAAACAACTCCCAAAGTGCCCCACACACAACGTTCACACCACCCCAGCCACCACCATTACAACAACACAATCACAAGTGTGGCATTTTCAGCCATCTGACGACTCACGAGCAAAAGGAAGCTACGTGCAGCTACAGGCTTACTCACTTTGCCTTTAAACACATTAGAAAAACTATCCTGTTACAGAACACCTCAATAACGATTCTTCAGATCTTCAGAAACAGCAGATCTGATGCTGTCTCTGCTACCTGTAGCCCATTTGCAAATGTACCTTTGCAATGTACCTAACTTCACAGTGATCACTGAGACGACATCCAGAAGCTACAAAGGTAGAAACAAACAAGACAACAAGGGCTGCCACAAGCACAAGGTGGCCAGAGCCCTGCTATCACCCCTGTACTCAGGCTTTTACAGTTCTGACTATCCACTTTTGGGTAGTGAAGATGCTATTCTCCGCTTAGCAAACCCATTTCGGAGCAGCAAATGGCGTAGAGACTAACTCCACATCACCACGATGGAGCAGGTACCACCATTCACCCCTTCTTCTCTTGAGCAAAAGTGATAAAGTCCTTGCAGAGAGGAATAAGTCCTTGCAGAGAGGCTGTTTTGTTTGTGAACACTGTAACTGGCCACTGTTTCTTTCTTGCACAGAAAAAGTTCTAAGGATACAAAAACTTGTACAGCCATGGGCAGCAACAACATTAGGATATGAAATGATGCACCAGAGATAGCCCAGACCAGCTGTGGTCACTAGTTCATTTAGACAGGTCACTAGCTGATTTAGATCTGCTCCTGCCACAGTTCCAAATGTGCCATCTACTGCTGGCTATAAGCAAGTGCTAGAAAATAATTCAGGTCACAAACACACTGAGGTAGCATCCTAGCAGTTTGCTCCTAAAGCAGGAAAATGAAAATGGGTATATTTTCAGTAAATCAGCCTTATAAGCATCATTGAAGGAAGTAAAGCCACCAAAAAGACACAACTAGAAGTTACTGGTGACTCCTCACGCACCCTACATAGAATCATAGAATAGTTTGGGTTGGAAGGGACTCTTACAGATCATCTAGTTCCAACCCCCCTGCCATGGGCAGGGACACCTCCCACTGGATCAGACTGCCCAAGGCCCCATCCAACCTGGCCTTGAACACCTCCAGGGATGGGGCAGCCACAACTTCCCTTGGCAACCTGTTCCAGTGCCTCACCACTCTCATGGTGGTCTAGTCTAAATCTGCCCCTCTCCAGATTATACCCGTTCCCCCTCGTCCTGTCACCACAAGTCTTTATGAATAGTCCCTCTCCAGCTTTCTTGTATCCCCTTCCAGGTACTGGGAGGTCACTACAAGATCTCCCCTGAATCTTCTCCAGGCTGAACAAGCCCAACTCTCTCAGTCTGTCTGCTTATGGAAGGTGCTCCAGCCCGCTGACAAGACATCCTGCTCTTGTATTTTAATGGTGCCAGAAGAATATATTGTTGCTTTGTGGGGACACCAAGTTGTTGGCAACAGGATCCCACCTTGTTCCTGCATGCTCTGACAATGCACAGTGAGTGAAGGCAATTGTATTATGGACTTCAGAGGCAGGCAGGGATCTGGGATCAATTCAAAGATAAAAGATACAACAATACGTATTCAAAAGCTGATCAGATTTGAGAGCAGCCTTTACCAAGATAACCAGAAATATATCCAGGTGTGGTTGTGCCAGACTTCCAGTCCAGTCAGTGCCACAGCTCTGAGCAGACCAGAAGCATCCAGAAGCAGCTCCAGCCTGCACAGCTGGTCTCATGCAACGCAGGAGTGCATGCAGAGAGCGTGTTTGGTTTGCAGTGTGATTGGCCACTGCTTCTCTCTTGCACAGCAACAGATACAGCAACAGCTGAGATATGCTGTGCTCTCAAAGCAAGGTGAGCCCGTAGGGCCACACAACGGTAATGGGATACAGAGCTATAAGCAGCTTCTGGAAAATACTTGTAACCAAGTATAAGCCGTCCCTCCAGAGTCCACCATTGTTTCCCATTAAAAGCCCCTCTCTAAATGGGTATAAGGAGAGGAAGAAAGAAAAGGACTGGCATGCCTAATGGAAAACAGTATCATAAGTCACCCAGTTTTGTCCCAAGTTCTCACCACCACATGGGAATACGCAGGAGTACAGTTGTACGAATTCAACTGACGTATCTCTCAAGCAGAAACAAAAAGTATGGACCCATAAGAGGGCAGTAAACACACATACGTTTCCTCCTAACCAGGAGAGAGCTCCCACAGTCAGTCTCGCACAAACCAAGCCTCAAGCTAGCTTTTGTCTTTTTAAAAATATCACAGACGTTACCTGGTATCATTTTTATAGCAGTGTTCACTTCACTCCACTCATGAACCTTGTCAAACTTCCAGTCTAGGATGAAGTTCCCATTGTCTGTCACCACGGGGCCCTGGGAATCAAACCCATTTGTCAGCACTGTGAGATCCTTGTCTAGTGAGTACAGCCAGGGACTGTCACAGCTTCTCACCGGGAGCAGCCGTCCCTGCTGCAACGGTTTAGAGAGAGTCATCATTCAAGTAAATAAAGGCAGTCCACAATAAGCCTGTAAATAAAAGCATCGCCTAAGGCAACTGCTTGCTCTTCATTCTCCTACACAGAGAGAGTCATGGAGAAGCTGGAAAAAACAATGCAATTTCATCACTGAAACAGGGGAGCCTTTTCACAAGAGTAAAACTCCATCGATGTCCTAAAAAGACTATTACAGGCAACGGAAGCCAAAATAAGTCCCCTCTACCCCAGTGATAAGTGTGTTGCTGGATGCCATGGGGAGGTTTTGGAGTTGAAAAACTGCTGGACGTCAGCACACCCGACGTGCCCAGCACTCTCTCAAGACCAACAGAAGGAGCAATTGGGTCCTTTCAACAGAGCAAGAGACAGCTGGGGCTGTGGAGAAGGCATTTCAGCAGCACTGAGCAAGGTTTGCAACCACATGTGCTAGGAGGGACCAGCATACTCCAAGGACACAGCTCATGCTGGAGTAGCATCAATGTGCATTCCTCGAGCAAAACTGGTCTTGGGTTCACAGAGAATGACTGGTTTGCTCTTCTCAGGTTCTCAAATGCAGTCCCTACTTCCTCTTGGGATCACCCACATGAATACAAGTATTCAACCTTCAGGCAATAACTCCAGCCCTTACTGCAGACAGCTCTTCTCTTCCCTTGCCATGTGACATGGGCTGAAGCCCTGCTGCCCAAGTCAGGAGACAAGAGTGGCAGTGGAGACAAAGCAGCTTCAGTTTTAACTTAGTCTGGCTCTGTGTGGTACAGAAGAGCCTGGGACAGCGTGAGCTGTCCCCCCAGCTCAAGACCCTCTTCAACAGCGCAGACTGCTCTCCAGCTCCTCAGCATCTCTGCAGAGCAGCAGGTCAAACCTGGGCTGGCAATCCCTCCTCTCCCTGCTCAGGGATGCACGCTTTAGGAGACATAGCCAGAGAGACTTCCCATGAGCAGCCTAAACACACAGTTCATTGAAGTGTAATTACGAGGAATTACACAAAATGTCACTCGCAGGAGTGAAAGTCCAGATTTCATTAGATGAAAGGCCAGACCTCTGCTCCTCCGTTCACCCACGTTCAGGTGGCTGCTCTGGGGAAGCAGGGCTGCTCAGGGACACATACCGCTTTGCTAACAGCCATCCGCAACTCCACAGCACCTCCAAAGTTTTTGGTCAGGGCTCTGGTGACGGGGACATAAGCCATGGGGATGACTTCGATGGGAATCCCCTTCTTCCACTGCTCCCCAAGGCTCTTTGATTTTTTCCTAAGAACATTTAGAGGTGGGATTAGTGTCAGACATTGCATTGCTAACACCATTAACAAAATGCATTTATCACATCACCTCTTGCAAACCCCTCAGGCAAAAGGCCCTGGAGGGCACAGCAATCCATCCACATATGAACATGTGTAGGAAGAACCCGTTTAATGCATGATGTTCTATTCACTCATAAGCTTTGTTTTGACATGTTTTGGATAAGCAGAACACAAGTTATTTTTCTCTACAGCCCCACAGCTGTATGTACAGCAGGGAAATTTTATTCTACTGCTGACTATCAGTGAGCTGAAAGAGCAGAACAGCCACTTCCCCACAAGCTCCCCTGACTCCTAACCAGACTTGCCAAGGCAAAAATTAAGAAAAAAAGCTAAATTGAATTGCTGAAGCACTGGAAGTCAGGCTGTTTTCCACCTATTCCTGCTCCCCTGGCCCACTGGAAGGACAATAACGGACTCATATAGGACCATATGAATCCTCCCGTGGGACTGATAGGTATAATGAATAGTAATATTTTTACCTATAATCGGCAATAACGATGAAGCATTTTGCATATCCTGCAACTATCTTCTCCTGGGTCAAGCAACCACTGCAAAGGGGAAATAAAAGTTTTTAAAATAAGAAGAGGGACTGTTCCTCAGTGTGACCAACAGTATTAAAGTCCAGTGCCCTCGATTGTGTTCTTGCTGGTTTTGGTGCTGCTATTGTCCCACATCAGGGCCCTTGACCTTGTCCCCTGCTTTATCCTCCTTGTCCCTTGCACACACTCTCAGTCTGGAGCCATCTCTCATTGCAAGTGCATGCACGGTCCTGCATGGGATCCCATCAGCCTCTCCAACCCACCCCAGAGCCATCCGCAGCCAGAAAAGGACACTCAGAGGGCCACCCACCACCAGCACCGTGCACAGATAGACGGACAGCAAGGCTCACCCGCCACCTTTGATAAGGTTGAGGTCAGAGTCCACTTCATCTGCTCCATCAATGGCAACGTCAAGCTGTAGGAAGAGGAGAAACGGTGTGGAAACTTCTCCCACGCAGCATGCAGGTGCTAATCTCGGCGCAGCTCAGGTCCCAACCACCAGCCAGAAATGTCACTAGAGCTGGGACCACCTTGATGCCAGCCTGACCAGAGACGAGCATCTCATCAGCTGCCCAAGGACACCAGCCCCAGGTAAGCCATACGCATGCAAGCAGAAAACGCAAAACAACTGCTGGACTCCAAAGCACATTTCAAGCTCTGCTGTTGTCAGCTGAGCGGCAAGAGGCTCCAAGGGAAAACCTTGGTCACAACACTTCAGCAATGCCATATCCCCATTTCAGGCCAGCAAGCCTGAAAGAGGGGGCTTCTTCAGCCTGGAAGAAGTGCCAAACACCTGGAGGAAACACATCTTGGCAGCGTACTTGCCAGCTAAAGGGACAAGCACTAAGCCAAGAGTAAGGCTTGGGGAAAATAATAAACTAAGGTAGTTCTCGCTCATGTTCAGCAGCATGGCTGCCTAGACTCTCTTCTTTAGGCAGGGACAAAACAACCTAGTCGTTTATGAAGAACCAGGTTAAAGGCAGGTCAGCTGAGGTCTCACCTCCGCACTTCCACTTACCTCTGGATGTCGGTCCAAGTCACTTAGCGTTAAGCCATTCTGCAGGATCAGCTGACGGGCCTGTGTATCAAGAAGACAGTAAACACCGTTTACTGGCAGCAGGAAAGGAAAACAGACTCGTGGTGTCATTCCCTCAGCTGTAGCTGGGATGGAGTCTTCCTGGGAGAGCTGGTTAAGAAGCTGCAGCCAGCAGCGGGAATGCGTGGTGAGGAGAAAATGATGCTTCCAGAACAGATTATTTTAATAAAAAGAAAACCCTGCTGCTGATTTGAACTAAAATGCTCACATGGTGCCACAGAACTCCTGAGTCCAGGTATCTCTGTATTAAAATGTGGGAAGCCACACCAATGTGGTGGGAATCACTTCTATGTAAGCATCAGAGCAGTTACGTGATTTTTTGAGAGTTATGTTGTTTCAGTTTGGACATCATTCTCCCTTGCACCCATCCAGCCCCTCTGGTTTCCTTTGGCTGAATAATGGGAGCAAGAAAATGAAATATTTACACCTAGTACAGGACTAACAATGAAAATATTTTTCATATTGGAAAGAATCAAAATAAAAGCAAAAAAGAAAAGCACAACTCATGGAAAAAATGTGGAAAGCCTCCTGGAACAGCTGTTGAGTGGCTCCGATCTTCTTTTACTAAACTAGCTGTGTATTTCCCTCTAGTGGCAATACAACTCAGAGCAGCCAGAATTACCCTCCACTTGGACTGAAGTTACCCTCCACTTGGTCAGTCAGCTTAAATGGAAGTTCAAGATTACAGAATCTTGAATTGGTTTAATTTCCTGTATATACAAATCATCACCTGAGTAAGACTTCCTCCTTGCACAGACTCTGCTTGAGTCTGAACTTCCTACAATGCTGTAGCTATTCCAAGAAACTCCAGTGTGATAGCCTGGATCAACCCATTCCCATGAATTTTACCCGCCAACACTGACAAAGTGTATCAGTCACAGGTATTGGCACCCCAGAAACCTTAAGAACTAGCAGGTAGTACTCCTGGCAATGAGGTATGACTTGAATCCTTTATTGTGGCATTACATAACATGCCATTTTAACACCCATGGGCTGTGGGATCTTGATCTGTGCACTAGGATTCCCTAAAGACTCACAAAATTAAAAGAATAAAAATCAGTAGGTTTACATTCATTACACAGTTTCCTTGTAAAGAATTATTGAGGAACTGAAAGCACTGGAAACCACTGTGCTGTACATGCAGGCCAGATCCTGAACACACTTAAGCAGTGTGGAAACGAGGTGGCTCTCTTCAGGCTCTTTGCTTGCCAGGCGATGCGAGCAGACCAGCACCAATCAAAAGCAGAGCTCCCACAACTAGGGGAAAAGCGTTGGTAACTGTGCAGCACTTGCCGAGAACGGTCTCACTCTGTGCTCTCAGCACACATCTGGGTGAAAAGTAGGAACACCACAAAAGCCAAGGGAGATACTTACCCCAGCTCTAGCTTTAGTGATGGTGATGGAAACACCCAACCTGACAACAGGGAAGGGAGGAGAATAAAAGCCCACTGAAACCAATTCTTCCTTGCCAGTGACCTCAGGCAGCCATTTACACCTGTACATAGTGAAAATAAGACGCTGTTTTGCTGACCTGGGAATGCTTCACTCTGAAATGGTTGAGGTCTAAGAGACTGCAGGAGATATGAGGCAGCCCCGCATCCAGGGGATTTTGGCTTGTGCATATGTACAGCCTATCTCTTCCCTTTACCACCACCTTTCTTCTTTACTAGTAAGAAACTCTGTAGTGTTACAGGAACTATAACAACACTTTAAGGCCGGACAGGCTCCAGCCCACACTCCCTATGAAAGCTTTGTCAATGTTTTCTGTAAGACCTAATGACTAAACACGGAGCACTTTTCCTAGATTAAAATGGACATGGGATCTCAGGATGGGGATCATTTTAGACAGGTGAAAGACTGACTCTCACCACACATCATATATGCAACAGAAGTACTGATACAGGTTAAAAAAGAGAAAAAAAATTTTTTTTCCACTTTTTGCCCTGTGCAGCAGTTTGTATTATCCCTCACTCGGCCACTGGCTGTTTGCAAGAGCTGAGAAGAGAGTACCATCACCCCACACTCACACTTACAGACCACCTGCCAGGTAGGAGGATGTTAAGTTTTCATAAGATATTAGGGTAATTCAGGTTGGTCTCTATCCAACCTCCAGCTCAAAGCAGGGTCAGTCACCAGGTTGCTCAGAACTTTACTACCTCAGGTCTTGAAAAGGATGGACTCTGCACAGCCTGCTTCACTGCTTGATTGTCCTCACAGTGAAAAAGTGGTGATAAAAGTACAATCCTAAGGACCATGGGAAGGGCACACGCACAATTCCTAGACCAGGGCACTGTCATCCAACCTTGAAAACCTCACAGGTCACCATGTCACCTCTCCCTGCCCGAAGGGGACAAGGTGACAGCTGCTCCTCTGCAGCACATTCCCACCCTAGAGAACAGCGGCAGAGACCAAAGCCAGATCCTACAAGGCATGGAAGCAGTTCAGAAGCTTCCCCAGCATCTCTGACTTTCACCACCAAGCCACATTCTCCCTGTAAACCTCTCAACAGCTGGCTTGGTACAAACCAATCCCTGCAAAAGCTGCACAGCAGAGGAAAGATTCAGCTGATTTCTCTTCTGCAGTTTCTTACAAAAGCCAGTTGATGCACTGCAAGTTCCTCCTGAAAAAAACATGAGCTTGCTATTATAGTTTGCACTGTGACTTTTTACAGCTTTCAGGGCTTGATACAGAAACAAAGAAGACTCGGTGTCTCCAATGAGTTTGCATTATGAGTCCAGTTCACCACTTTGAACAGCATTTTTCTGTAAGTGGAATCCAGAGTAAGTCACGCAGCCAACACTGACATAACCAGAGGTACTGCACACATTCAAAACACGCCTCCTAGCACAACAGCATCCCAGTAGCTCAGGTCAAGGTAACACAGCACGATTACCACCACTTCATGAGGCCCATCTGCAGGCTGCATCATGGCTGCTTTCACCAGTGTTTCAGTTAAATCACATGGCAGTTATCCAGTCCAGAGAGCGGCATGGGTGCCTCCCACGGCCAAAGGGAAGATCCCCTGTGTGAGTGTTAGAACTAGCAGCAAGCAAAGGAGGAAAGCACTTACCTGAAAAGACGTAGGGATGCAGACAATTGTCAAGTTCTCCTGTTTAACCCGCTCAGCTGTGGGAGAAAAAGCAGAAGCCTCAGTTTGTTCACAAGGAAAAAACACACCAATTTCACTTTAAGAAATCAGTCCAGAACAGTGCCTTTGAATCACTGCACTTACTTGCTTGGCTTGCTAATAACTCAATCATGCTCAAAATGCAAACAGGTGCCACCCTGCATAGGCTAAGGCTCAGTTTCTACAGTCAAAAATGTTTAAACGTACACCCTAGCTCAGCCCAAGATACCATGAGCCACTAACTTCAGCAGCTGAAGAGCCTCGTCAGCAAATCAGCACCTGGGAAATCAGCCCTGCTCCCCTCTCTCACTCCATTAGACAGGTTTTTGCTGCACTCCTTGTAAACAGAGAGCTCCAGCAGCTGTCTGAAAGGCTTTCTGGCTTGTTGCCTTGGGGACATCACATTCATTTATTATAGAACATTTAAATATATGGCAGGGAAGGGACTAATAAAATACAGTATTCCATTAAATGGAAGGAAATATTTCCTCCCCTCAGGTTAACCTCAAATGACTAAAATCTATTACTAAGATATCATTATGGACAAAATGTTATTTTAGCAATTACAATACTTAGACATGAGCCACAAGTCTGACAGTCAGCAACAGCTCTCGTAGCAGAGCAAGCATGCGGGCTTCAAGGTAATGCTGCTGCTGGAAAGACTGAAGATGCAACAAATGGGGCTCTATTTTGTTACAACTCGCATCCCAGTGCTAATGCACTCAGTAGACATTAAAACTCAAGACTTTGCAGCCTGGAACAGGCAATGCACTTTAAAAACTACACCTATTTATTTAGGGGTTGATTCTGTTTTAGAGTGTCTGCAATACTGAGCCAAACCCAGAAAGCTGAACCGCTGCTCTCAAACCAGCTCCCAGAAAAATAAGTGTATAGGACACACAGCATGGGGTGAGGTCAGTGCCAAGGAACAGGCACAGAATGATCTCTGCTGTTTCCTTGGGAAGCAAAGGACTGTGCTGTGCTCAGACCTCCTCCCTGCTCGCCTGTGGTGGGCTGGGGATGGCTTTGCTCAAGGAAGCTGGAGGTCACAAGGGGACTTTGCAGCCACACAGAGCCACCCAGGTGGGACACACGGAACTCTGCTTCCAAACAAGAGCCCCTCTCTGTGTCCAAGCAAACCATCCATGAACAACAGGGCTGATGCTGTACTCCAGATCCATCGCGCATGGCTGATCTGGTTTGCATCCAAGGTACGGCACCTCCTCTGGGCAGATCTACCTCAGGGCTGAGAGTGTCCTGGGAAGGAAACTTTAAACCACTGCACCCTCTGTAATGAGGCCTTGGCATAATTACCCTCACATTCAGTTTGCAAAATCGCATTTGTCTCACTTGGATATTTTGCTGAAATTTTCTGAATCACATCCTATGTAAACCTGCACCTCAGGCAAGTGGATAAACCTAGCTTCAGGGTATAAAAGAAGTGTAGCAGGATTTCATTCCTCATTTCCATCACACCTCAGCGGGACCCTGAATATGAATAATGTGGATGAGAGCAAGCAGTATCTGCTGCATACGAATGGGTTAACGGAAGCAGAGCAGCTGCATGGCCCAAAGCCACAAAGCAAGTTAGGACAAAGCAGAGCTGGAAGGAAACAGGGGGGTTTAGCTCCAGTTTGTGGTGGGTGCCAAAAAAGTGCTTTGCCTGGCTGTAGGGGGAGAACACATGGCAAATCATTACCTCCTCAGGACTCTATGCAATAAATTTGGAGCACAAGACCCAGTTTTAACCTTCAGCTTTAAGAAGGACACAGCAGTGGGTGAATAGACCCAGCACACCAACTCTAAGTCTGTATCCAGAGGATTTAGCATGTTTTTCAAGTTGTTAGGGCAGCTGGACAAGGGAACTTTCTGCAGGGGACACGAAGGGGAGCATCCTACCTAATCGATGCACTGCATGCACAATCGTAGAACCACTTCCAATCCCGAGAACTTGATTGTTCTGCAAATCAAAGAGAAGCAGAGGAGAGCTGTTACTGAGGACTCGGCACAAAGGCTCTTCTGCTTATGCTGCTAGAATCAACGTTATAAACACATGCAAGAGGAACCTTGTACAGAGATGTACACTGTCTTAGCTCGCTGCAGGCAAGGAAGGGAACACGCTGTGCCAGCAAGGGCATGACCACTGCTAAGGGGTTTCAAGCAACTTGCCCTCTCATTGACAGACATGTGCTTGCTAAGTACCCCCATGGTCTGAATCCCACGATGCTTTAATGCACACAACTGCTGGCTGATGGCACTCCATGCACCCTCTCCTGCAGAAAAGCTGGGAGTTTCAGACAATATCACAGAGGAAGAGTCTGAAACAACGTCAAGATAACATCTCCCAAGGAAGCCGCACAGTAAAAGCATGGGTTTGCTGCCAACGGTATTGTTAGTAAACACTATGGATGCACCAGCAGCCAAAGCAAAGAGCACAGCAGCAGTTCCTAGAGTATAACAAAGACCGGCCTCCGGAACAGAGTATACAACCGCCTATATGAACAGAGTCCAGAAACACACTTGGAATATGGGTGAGGCTGTCATCATATGCCCTGGACAAAGCTCAGCCCTGGACTTTCTCTGCTTGTGGTGTTGTTTAAGAAGGATCGATACTATCTCATCCAAAACACAGACACACTTATAAAAGGTGCTGCAGGCTGAGGCCGGATGGGTGCAATTGTTTTACCTCTGCAAGAAGATGCTCTGCGATGTAAGTATCTGTTTATTATCAGCTCAGTCACCCATCCACTGAGAACTACCTGCAGCCCCTTGCACACTTCCAATTTTCAACGTAATTCCCCTTCTTTGGATGGAATCTAAAGCTTAAATTAACTTAAGGAAGCCCAATATCGCTACAGAGACTTCAGATGAGAAAGACTTTGAGTCAGCCAGAGATGCAGGCGCAGAGCTGTTGTATGTTATCTCTTGGACATTAGGCAGGTCTGAAGCTCTTTCTCCATGTGCAGCAAATCCTGAGGTCAGGAGCTGTGGAAAAAGCCACACCTGCAGCATTGCAACCAGCTAAAATCTTACTGGCAGCAAGCTTGTCTGGAGAGGTGGAACTCAAGGCAGGTCACATTCTCCTAGAATTAACGATTTCCCTTGCTTCTGCAGGTTAAAAGCTTAAACACCCAGAAGTTCTCCAATACTCAACACACAACCAGAGACTAGGCTTATATCCTAGGCCTCACTAATCACCGTGACTCTGCAGAAGACAAGGAACGCAACAGATTGCAGCTGCACACCAGCAACGTTGCCAGCAGAAACCCAATAGCTCCTGAGGTTTTTTGAAGGGCACGGCCAGCCAAGGAAGGGGCAAGCAATGCTGCACGGAGGCTGGCATGACAAGGGTAGTACCAGTATTTCCAAGAGACTTGTTGCGACCTGGGAAGAGGCAGTTTCTTCTCTCTGCCCTCATTTCTATAGAGTGGGACAGGTTCTTGGAGCATCTGAAGGCCTAAAGGCATAGGGAAAGCATCAGCCACTCCATTGTGATAAAGCAGGAAGAGCTTACAAGGGTGCCAGCCTATTCCTGGCAATAAACATAAGGCATTATACCAATGAAGAGGTGTGAAGCACACCCCCTCAGGCATTGGCAAGACCTTAGGCCAACTGAGTTTCCAAAAAAAACTAGTTTAAACCAGACTAAACTGCTGTTGTCACAACCCCTGCCTTACCATGCTCCAACCTCTACCTCCTCAGCTCCAATTCGAGCACAGCATGGGCAAAACCAGCCCAAGCCCAACCACTTTTAAAAGCAAAGGCAAAGCGAATGCTGGTGACAAGCAGAGCGCAAGGTAGGCGTGCAAGGGACAGGTCCAGCTATGAGTGCCAAGGAGCAGCACTCCAACCAAAAACAATTGACATTTCAGGTCATTTACTAAAACTCCAGCAAATAAAACCAAGGCACTGAGCCACAGCACTGCTGAGGACTCATACGCAGATTCCACAAGCAGAGTCAGCAATGACCAGAACATTGTCCCTACTAAGCCAGAGGCTGAGGGATGATGCCCACCATTGGAGATGCCAACAAGGCAACACACAGCAAGCAGTTGTCGGCAGCACCATACGGGCTGGCTGGTGCGACATAAGTTTCCAAGACTAGGATCAACGTGGGCAAAGAGCAGGAGGTAAACACAGTTCAAAGCCCAAAGTTTCCCGTTATTAATCCTCAGCCCTTTGGGGCAGCAGGACCTACAGCTCTCACCCACCTTTTCATTTCTAATGGAGACACTAACAGGGCCTGCCTTTGGAGTTGTATAAACGCAAAGCCAGCTCTCCTCAAGCAGCTTACGGCTCTAAAGCCCCAAGCCCCGTGCAAGCCTCGCTCCTCCAAGCCATGATGGCACCAGAGCCCACAGTTTCTGAGGCTGGTCACATCTCCCACATATTCCCATCATGTAAGGAAGGGAATCTGCAGCTTTGCTTTTGGAGATTACACTGCTCCCTCCGTTAACAGCAATAGCTCTAACAGCCAAACACCCAACTATCTGTTACAAACAGCAGCTGCACCCTCCCAGTGCAAACCGAAGGGGAGATGGGTTTTCTCTGACAGCTGAGACCATCTAACTCCATGGTGACCCTGACCTTCTTCTCCACCATTGCTTCAAGCCAACTTGCACAACAGGCATTGCAGTGTTAGCCTGGACACTGCCTGTTTTAGTTAATAAGTATCACTAGCCAAGCACTGAACTTTAACCAGCTGGGACACAGCCAGAAACATTATCCTAAGTTTGCTTGACCGTAAAACAATGCAAAGGCCAGCTTTTTCAGGAGGAAATGGCACATTTTAGCGCAAATCAAAGGCGCACTCGGCTAAAATAACCCACAGCAGCAGTCATGGCTCAGTTCCATCTTGCAACACACAAATCCTCCCTTCTGCAAGCCCTTACATGCAACTTTGGGGATTGCTTTGGGTAAGAAATGGGGGGTTTATGCAACTGTGGGTCCCTCCCCACCCCCAAACAGCTTTTAAGCACATTGGCCAGGTACAGACAGCTGAGAGGAAGGAGAGGCTGCAAAACAAGGGAAGCATTTATGGGACACTAAGGGAAGCCACCAGCAACTGAGCCTTAAAATACCAATCCAGTGGAGGGGAGCAGGAAGGAAGAGGGAATTTTTTTCCTTCCTGAGCACTAACATCTAGGTCTTTGGCAGTGACTCTACACTGTTTCATCACTGCTGTTGCAAAAGGATTTGCACAGCAAACAGCGCGATAAACCACTGCATGACTTTTAACCGTTGATCTTCCAAGCATTCATAATCAGCCAGTGCCAAAACTCAAACAGCTCCAGCCCTATTTCAAACCTCAAGGGCTCATTAAAATCCACTCCCTACAATGGACAGGACACAACCCAAGCCCTTGGTTAGGGGCTGTTGCTCCCTCCTCGGGTTCTTGGAAACAGGATGCAGTAGCTGATCACTCTGGACTTGGAGACGGGATCGGGATCCAGCATTAGGCTTATCTCCCACAGCAGCCCAGCTTGCAGGAGGGTGCATGGTGAAAGTTTAGAGGTGCAAGACACTAGCCCAAACTCCAGGTGCACTGTGCTAAACTGAGCAAGGAACAGAGCTGCTGCCTGGAAGACAGATGCTGGGCAAGCTCAGATACCATCGGGGGAAAAGTAGTTTTCACTCTTCCCTCCAAGCTAAAGGAGCACAAGTCTATGGAAGGAGGAAGAGGCTTGGTGGGGTCCGTCCATGCAGCCTAGAGTCCTCCTTGCACTCTGGGACCGTCTGTGCTTTGGGGTGAGTGAGGAGCCTGTGCACCCCACAACCTATTCGGGCATCCTGGAGCTGCTCCATGCACAGGAGGGATCCATGCAACTGGGAAACTCCATCTATCCCATAGCTGCTCCATGCATTGGGAGGTTCATGCACTCCAAAGCCTCTATATGCATTGCTGCGGGGGAGGTGGGGCAATTCCTGCACCCTGGGGGCCACTCCATGTACTTGGGAACACTTTGCATCCCAGGGCTGCTCCGTGCACTGGAGGAGTCCATGCAACCTAAAGCCCATTCATGCACTCAGAAGCTCCATGCACTCCATGGCCCGTTCCTGCACCCTGGGGCCACTCTGTGCACTCTGTGGTCCATTCCTGCACCCTACAGCCACTCCGGAGCTCCTCCATGCACTGTTGAGGACCGTGCACCCTGGAGCCCATCCATGCACTGTAAGACTCCATGCACCCCACAGCCACGCCACGCACTGGGTTTCCCTGCATCCCAACGCCACTCTGTGCATTGAGGCTGTCCCTGCACTGCACGGCCAACTCTGTGCATTGAGTGTTCCTGCACCCCAGAGCCCATTCCTGCACCCTGGTGCCACTCCATGCATCGGGGGTCCCTTCCCTGCACCCCAGCGCCACTCTGTGTACGAGGGGCACCACTCCATGCACTGGGGGTCTCTACAACCTGGAGCCCACTCCTGCACCCCAGTGCCACTCAGTGCACTGAGAGTCCCTGCACTCTGTACATTCCATGTACTGGAAGGGGTGTTGAGGTTGGGCGGGTGTGTCTCTGCTCCCCAAAGCCCATTCCTGCACCCTAGGATGGCCCCATATACAGACAGTCCCTGTACCCTGAACCTATTCCTCCACCCCAGTGCCACTCCATGTACTGGGAGCCCCTGTACACCGGAGCCACTCGGTGCACAGGGAGTTCGGGCACTCTGGTGCCACTTGGTGCACTGGGAGTACCACTCTGTGCGTGCCACTAGCTGTAGTAGGGGTGCCATTCCAGTCATTTGGGGGTCCCTGCACCCCAGTACCACTCCAAGCACTAGGGGTGCTGCTCCAGAAACTGGAGGGTCCTGGCACCCCAGTGCCACTCAGTGCAGTGAAGGTGCCACTCCATGCACTGGGGGTTCCCCCACCCCAGTGCTACCGCATGCAGTGGGATCCTCACACTTTGGTGACCCCGGAGTCCCTGCACCTCGGTGCCACTCTGCACACTGGGGGTCCCACTCTGTGCACTGGGGGTCCCTGACAACCGGTACTACTCCATGCACTGGGGGTCCCCGTATCTCAGTACCATTCGGTGCACTAGGGGTGCCACACCAGGAACTGGGGTGTCCCTGCTGCCCGCTGCCACTCCATGCACTGGGGATCCCTTCTCCCGGGTGCCACTCTGTGCACTGGGGGTCCCTGACACCTGGTGCCACTCGGTGCACTGAGAGTCCCTGTCCCTGCACTGGGATCCCTGCACCCCAGTACCACTCTGAGCTCTGAGGGTACCACTCGGTACACTAGGGGCCCCTGATCCCCACTGCCGCTCCGTGCCCTGGGGGTTCCTGTGCCCCGCTGCCAGCCCATGTACTGGGGGTGCTACTCGGTGCATTGGGGATTCCTGAACCTCAGTACCACTCCATGCACCGGGGTCCCTGCATCCCACTGCCTTCCTGTGCACTGGGGTCCCTGACACCCGGTGCCACTCCGTGCATCAGGGGTCCTTGATCCCAGGTCCTACTCGGTGCACTGGAGCCCCCACACCTCAGTGCCACTCTGTGCACTGGGGGTACCGCTCTGTGCACTGGGAGTCTCTGACACCCAGTACCGCTTGGTGCACTGGGGATCTCCAATCCCCACTGCCACTCCATGTCCTGGGGGTCCCCGCATCCCGGTATTACTCAGTGCACCGGGGATTCCTGACCACCGCTGCCGCTCCATGCCCTGGGGGTCTCTGCCCCTCAGTGCCCCACCGTGCACCCACCTGCACCCTGCTGCCTGTGCACTGGGGGTTCTCCATCCCCGCTGCTCCTCCGTGCACTCGGGGTGCCACTCCGTGCATTGGGGGGTCCCCACAGCCCGGTACCTCTCCATGCACTGGAGGTCCCTGCCCCCCCCCCCCCCGGTGCCACTCGGTGTAGTGGGAGTACCACTTTGTGCACTGGAGGTGCCGGCACCCCAGTGCCCCTCAGTGCACTGGATTCCTTGCATACTGGTGCCACTCTGTGCACTGGTGTCCCCAATTCCCGGTGCCACTCCATGCACTGGGGGTCCCAGCACCCCGGTCCCTCTCGATGCACTGGGGATTCCAGTACCTCAGTACCACTCAGTGCACTGGAGTCCCCGCACCCCGGTGCCACTCTGTGCACTAGGAGTCCCACCAGTACCTCCTGGTGAACTAGGAGTCCCTGCACCCCAGTACCACTCTGGGCACTGGGGGTGCCACTCCAGAAACTAGGGGGTCCCTGCACCCCAGTGCCACTTGGTGCAGTGGGAGTCCCAGTATGTGCACTGGGGTCCCTGCACCCCGGTGCCACTCCATGGACTGGGAGTCCCAGTCTGTGTACTGGGGTCTGCGATCACCAGTGCCACTCCGTGCACTGGGAGTCCCAGTCTGTGTACTGGGGGTCCCTGCATCCCGGTGCCCCTCAGTGCACAGGAGTCATTGCACCCCAGTACCACTCGGTGCACTGGGAGTCCCACTCTGTGTACTGGGGATCCCAGCACCTCAGTACCATTGAGTACACTCGTTGCCCCAGTCCGTGTACTGAGAGTCCCACTCCATGTATTGGGGATCCAGGCACCTCAGTACCACTCGGTGCACTGGGAGTCCCACTCCATGTACTGGGGATCCCACCCGATGTACTGGGGATCCCGGCACCTCAGTACCACTCAGTGCACTGGGGATCCCACTCCGTGTAATGCGAGTCACAGCACCTCAGTACCATTCAGTGCACTGGGGGTCCCAGTCCGTGTACTGAGAGTCCCAACCTGTGTACTGGGGATCCCAGCACCTCAGTACCACTCAATACACTGGGGGTCCCACTCCATGTACTGGGGATCCCAGCACCTCAGTACCACTCGGTGCACTGGGACTCCCAACCCGTGTACTGGGAGTCCCACCCCGGGTTACTGGGGATCCCGGCACCTCAGTACCGCTCAGTGCCCTGGGGTCCCTGTCCCCCCGGTCCCCCCGGTCCCCCCGCGCCCCGCTCCGCCCCACCTGGACGTGCTTGTCGACGGCGGCGCAGGCTGCGAGCCGCTTGGCCTGCTCGGCCATGGTGCCTCCGTGCCGGCCGCGGGCCGCGCCGCGCCTCCCCGCTGCCAGCGCCGCTCGGAGCCTGCCGGGCGGCCGCAGCAGGGAGAGCCGGCGGGGGAGCCGCATGCCGCCGCGGCCCGCCCCCGGGGGGCAATCCCGAGCCGGCTGCAGCCTGGGGCGAGCCGCTGCCTTCCCCTCCTTCTCCTCCTCCTCCTCCCCCTCCTTCTGCGGGAGGATGGGATTTGTAGTGCTGCGAGCCGCGAACTACAGCTCCCACCGTGCACGGCAGGGACCCCGCTGCGCCCGCCCGGGTCCCGCGCGACTCGGGATCAGGAGCTCTGGGATAGAAAAGATCTCGGAGATCGAGCCCAGCCGAGCGTGTCCGCCACTAAATCGTTTCCCTAATCACCTTATTTACCCATCTGTTAAACACCTCCAGGGATGGGGACTCCACCACCCCCCCCTGTGCAGCCTCTGCCAATGCCGGAGAACCCTTTCAGTGAAGAAATTTTTCCTAATGTCCAGTCTGAATATCCCCTGGCAAAACTTGAGGCCATTCCTTCTTGTCCTATCAGTTGGGAGAAGAGAGCAACACCCACCTCACTACAGCCTCCATCTAGACTTGTTTAATCAATGTGTATATAGAATCATAGAGTGGTTTAGGTTGGAAGGGACCTCAACACCCATCCAGTTCCAACCCCCTGGCCATGGGCAGGGACACCTCCCACTGGATCAGGCTGCCCAAGGCCCCATCCAACCTGGCCTTGAACACCTCCAGGGACGGAGCAGCCACAACTTCTCTGGGTAACCTGTGCCAGTGCCTCACCACTCTCATCATGAAGAAATTCCTCCTTATGTCTAGTCTATGTCTGTGTCTTATGTCTGCCCCTCTCCAGTTTATACTCATTGTCCCTCGTCATATCACCACAAGCCTTTGTGAAAAGTCCCTCCCCAGCTTTCTTGTAGCCCCTTCAGGTACTGGAAGGTTGTGGTGAGGTCTCCTGAGAGCCTTCCCTTCTCCAGGCTGAACAACCCCAACTCTCACTCTGTCCTCGTATGGGAGGTGCTCCAGCCTTCTGATGATCCTTGTAGCCTCCTCTGGACCCGTTCCAACAGCTCCCTATCCTTCTAATGCTGAGGATTCCAGAACTGGACACTATTCCGTATGAGGTCTCACAAGAAAGGGATAGAGGGGCAAAATCCCTTCTCTCGCCCTGCTGGCTACGCTTCTTTTGATGCAGCCCAGGATACGGTTGGCCTTTCAGTGAAGAAATTTTTCCTAATGTCCAATCTGAACCTCCCCTGATAAAAGATGCGTGCTTTCTAAAACTCCAAAACCAGTGTTAGAGAGTTTATTTGCTGGCATTTTCAGCATCAGAGAGATGGAGGCTTTCCCATAAAGTGAGAGATGTTCCACTGTGAAGTGCTAGAGTAGGAGAGAGGGTGGCAGAGGGAGCCCCTGCCTGGTGCCAGGCAATGCCATCAGCTCAGAGGGCTACTTGGACTCTGCCTAGGCTTCCAGAGGTGTTAAGGAAGAATCTTTAGTGGACTTTGACTCAAACTTAGTAGCACAATCTTGCTGGACAGTTTGTATGGTGGGCAGTTAAGGACTGGTGAGTCAGGGCCTGTGCTAGCCAGAAGTGATGCTGTGCCATGGGACTCACAAGTAGGAACATGGGCATGACAAAAGGCAGTGGTTCTCCAACCATGTGGTTATCAGCACTCACCAGTCCTTATCCCACCCTGCAGCAAGGTTGGGATAAAACCTAATGGAGGTCATCTCAATGAGCACAGAGCCTTCATTTAGCCATATATTTTCCCCTCTGTCCTGGGCTGGCATCTGCTGAAACTGTTTGTGAAAGATATTAGAGGCAGCTGAACCTTCAAATACCCCTGCACCAGCGTTTTCAGTCCTGGGAGCCACATTAAGACCATGCACAGGCTTCTCCGTGTCTCTCCAGGCTTCAGTCCCACCAAGATGAATAAGAATTGCAGGTGCTTCCTCCTTACTACTCACTCCAAGGTCAGACCACAATGCGTAGGGAATAATTTTATTTGCACAAGAGAAGCACTGCTGTTGCCTTCTTTTTTCAAGTCTGTGCATGATTGGCTTGTTTTGTGGCCAACCTCTGTGGTTCTGCTGTGATTTTTAAGGGGTAGAAATGTTTCCTTTTGTTTTCCCTGGGTTGGCACACCACTCTTTGAACAATGGGCTGGTATTTCAACAAAGGCTCTTTTATCATTACCCAGACTTATCGTGGTGAGGTAAGACCATACTTTTCTGTACAGAGCAGGTGACTTGCTATTTACAGCATCACATGATTGCTATACAGTTGTTTTCTGCTAAATGTTTGCTGCCTGAAAGGAAGAACTGTCACAGGGCTTTTACACTGATTCAGGAAGCCTGTCCTTACATTTGGAGTGTTAGTCCAGAAGTTACACATGGGGCGATAAACCTGTTAGCATAGTCACAGCAATCACACAGAATCACCACCACCAGGTTGGAAAGGACCCACTGGATCATCGAGTCCAACCATTCCTAACACTCCCTAAACCATGTCCCTAAGCACTTCATCCACCCTTTCCTTAAACACCTCAGGGAAGGCGACTTGACCACCTCCCTGGGCAGCCTGTTCCAGTGCCCATTGACTCTTTCTGTGAAGAATTTTTTTCTGATATCCAACCTGAGGACTTTGGTTTGAAACCATTCTTGCAGTGGATGTGCCCAGAGGAAGGCAAACACTTCCACTTACTGATGATAAGCTTGCTGTTAGCAACTGCCAGTGAGATGTTTCATTTATGGTGTGCTGAGCCTTGCCTATACACAAAAAGGCTATTTTTTAAATGGATTTTCTTTACATTTCAGTGACAACCAGCTCTGCAAACATCTCAAAGTCCTTTTGTACAAGCCTGTGATTGCCCTGTGTCAAAGCCTCTCTGGGAGTCAACTCCCATCCTCTCTGCTTCAGTATAGAGGGAGGTGTTTGCCCCTGCTTTGTTTGGACGGATATTTTGCTTGTTTAACAGGGTGGTAACTGCCAGGTTTTAAACCTAGTGAAATCCCACACTGATGAACAGAGTAGCTTGGTCCGTCAGGCTGGTGAGGGTAGCTGCATGATTCTGGGCACTGAATTCTGCATCACAGGCTGAAATTACATGTTGGGAAATTATACAGTGGCCAAGATAACAGCTTGCTGTTGACAAAATGGGAAGATCCTGCTCTTTACTCCCTTCACCCAGCATCCACTCACAGCCTGGGTACAGAGTTTATCCTCCTCTAGCATTTCTCTGCCCTGTGCTGATTCACCATACTACACAGGCAAAAAACCCATTTTTTTTCTTGCCAGGTGAGTGAGATTGAATTGGCTCACTCAAACTTAAAATGTTTCTCTGAAGGGCTTAAGCTGCTCTGGTCTAATCCAGCACTGTCCCCCAAAAACGAGCATTTCCACCCTCTGGTCTATCGCTTGCCAAGTTTTCTTGTTGCTTCCATGTGTTGGCAGAGAGCTGTTTTTTTTCTGAACGGTAAAGCAACCAACAAAATCAAGATCAGTTTTCTTTGACCTTTACTGAAGAAGGCAGCAAGATCAACCGGCTGGGAGTGGGAAGGCTGTAGGACCATCTTCTGCGGGAGACTTAGCTCAGCTTAAAGTGAAGGCACAGCAATTTCTGGGTGTAAAGTGTGTTTATCCAAATAATGGTCTGTCTCTCATTTGATAAAGCATGAAACAGCTAAAAATCAACACGACCTATGAAGGTAAAAGTTCACCAACATATTGGAGAAACTAAGTGGAAGAGTGTTTCTAATTCATCGTGCCAGGTAAACTCCCTGTCTGGTTTACAGTGGCTCTCCAAGCCAGCCATGCCCCAGCAATTACATTCTTGCTACTTAATTTTTCATTCTGCAAATTCCGGTTCAGTGACATTTCTTCTGAATAACACCTACTTCACTGCTTGTCTCTGGCTTGATTGCTTGGATGAAGAATTGCTTGGGTTTATTCTGCTGGTGAAAAGCCATCAGCAGGGGTGCTGGTTTACTAATTACAACATATACAGCTTTTTGATGGTCTGAATTCTCCTGGAGGGAATGGAAGGCTATAAATGATCATTTTGCAGAGGACTGCAAATGGCCCTCGGTACAGGGCAGCCACGAGGTGGCATTCTGGGCTGTCACTGCTTTGCCTCCAAGAGCAAGTTATTCAAGAAAAGCAGGCAGTTATGTAAAACACCATTAACATCCATCCATTCTGCAACAACAGGCTTTAATTTCCGCATAGAGGGCCGGTCAGATTTAAAGTGATTGTCATATGATTGAAATAGATCTCTTATGTCAGTTAGTCAAAACAGAATGGGAAATGTGAGTCATGCTTTGCAAAAAGCAGGAAGTTTGGGTTTGTCGTCACAAAATTTTAATACAGGGAGAAAATTAGAAGGCTGTGTTGCTGTTTTGGTCTTGGGGATTTGTGAATAACATCATCCATGCCTCAGAGAAGTGTTTCCAAAAGGAAAAAGAGCTTTTAGATTACAATTGTTATTTCTTATGCTTCGGTGGTAAGGAATCTAGGAGGAGTCTGCAAGAAAACATGGACTTTCCTGAGAAGTGTGAGAGCCTCCCTAAATTAAAAGGCTGCAATGGGAAGACTGCGGAGCTAGGACAGGGAGGTGGGAGGAAATACAAGAAAATGAGGTAATGCTTATGGGTGTTGCAGGGACATTTGCACAAGGCTGTAATTGTTTTGCCTTAAGCATAATAAACCTTCATGAACCAGCACAAAGGCAAAAGGGCAAGCCTACTTGTGAAGTATTCCAATATTCTGACACTTGCGAGGGTCCGTGGTTGCTGCATATCCATCTCTAAGCCCTCCAGATAACTATTGGGACAAGAAATGAGTTACTGTAAAAACCATGGCACGGAAAGAGTTTTTCTGCACAGTCTATAAATATAACGGAGTTTAAAATTTAAATATATTAGAGATACCCTTCAACTGACTGTTTCAAACATCACTATGCAAGAAAGATTAATTTATATGTGAAGAGGTGCAGGGGAGGGCTAGTGAGATGAACAGGGGAACAGAGAGCCAAAAGGGTAAGGGAAGAATAAAAGCCTTTGGCTTGGTTTGCCTGGTAAAACAGAAGGATTTGATTACTCTTTATAAACATATGAATGGGTAGACACTCAAGAGAGAGGAGTTATCTAAATAAAGAAAATATTAGCACAAGACCATAAGGGTATAACAATAAAATGTCATTTAGGTTACTAAAAATGACAAGAGCTGTCTGGCATGGGGCACAAGGTGAACTCTATCGGGCTCTGTTATGATGAAATAAGTGAAAGAACACCCTGAAAACCTCTGGATTACAATTCAGTGGTTGTCAGGGGAGCACTGTTCATGATCTGATTTTGCTTACATCTGTTCGTTTAAAAAAGCTGTATTTCCAACTTATCAGAAAATAAGACTGTAACCAGGAAGAAAAACATAGGCAGAAGCCTAAAAATGACAATTACAAGCACTTAAAAAGAGTTCACAGAGCGATCAAAGAGCCCCAATTTCGAAATCAAGAGGGAAAATCCATGGACAATTCCTGTTTTATTAGTGGACCACAGGGAGTGATTAAAAATGAAAAATAAACAGCCAAAATGGGTAAAGCAGGAAATAAGATGTTGGTATATATAAGAGGTTATGAGAAGCAGAGTAGTTATTGGAAGTGAAGCACATCAAAGGAAATCCATAGTTGGCAAGGCCATATCCCAGAAAACTCTAGTAATAGTCCAGCCCATTACTAGATGGACAAGATTAAAATGTCAATAATGATGCCAAAGCATTCATTGAACTTTTATGATCTATGTTTGTAAAGAAGCAGGAAAATACATGGGTGGACTGCTTAACAGTGATGTGATAAATTTCAGTCCATTAGTAATCAACGAAGCTTTTGTCTTCCAGGCATAACTGTGGCCCAGTCACTCCAAAAGATCTTGGCTGCGGAGGCCACTTGGCTGTCAACGTTCATCTTTGGTAAATCTTGGCATAGTAGGGAAAATCTAGAAAGCAAAAAAACTGCCCAGTTGGTATTTGTTTTCAGAAAAGACAGTTGTAGGATATGTAGTAAACATAAGAACGATTCCTGATTAAACACCAAAACAAGTCGCTACATGACTCAGATTAAAGAATTAGTAACGCCACTCAGAGGCCTAATAGAAATCTCATTTTGTGCTTCAAGAAGATAACAAATAATTCAATACTCTCTGGAAGGTGTAATAAACCTTGTAAAGGATTTTTACTTAGAACTGCGCAATACTTCAGTTAACAAAAAACAGGGTAATAAAGCATCAGTTAAATGTGTATTAAAAACTGTCCACATAGACTTTTTTTTTTTACAACTGCTTATAAATCAGCACAGGAAGGAAATGGAGTTGTTTAAAGTGAGTCCAGAGGAGGCCACGAAGATGATCAGAGGGCTGGAGCACCTCTCATACAAGGACAGGCTTAGAGAGTTAGGGTTGTTCAGCCTGGAGAAGAGAAGGCTCTGGGGAGACCTTATAGCAGCCTTCCAGGACTGAAAGGGGGCTACAGGAAAGCTGGGGAGGGGCTTTTTATCAGGGAGTGCAGGGATAGGACAAGGGAGAACGGTTTTAAGATGAAAGAGAGGAGATTTAGATTAGAGATTAGGAAGAATTTTTTTCCTGTAAGGGTTGTGAGACACTGGCACAAGTTGTCCAAAGAAGTCATGGATGCTCCATCCCTGATGTTTAAGGCCAGGTTGGATGAGGCTTTCAGCAAGCTGATCTAGTGGAAGGTGTCCCTGCCCATGGCAGGGGAGCTGGAACTGGGTGATCTTTAAGGTCCCTTCCAACCCAAACCACTGTATAATTCTGTGATTATAAATCGTGACTGAATAAGGCTACTTTGAATGGGATCATGTATGCTATACTACACATATACACAATCGATATTTTTATTAGTCATTTGGAAGCAAACACAAAATCACTTCTAATACAATTTGCAGATGACATTCTCGTCAGCAGGGTGGTAAAATCAGGATGACAAGGGCTGTTGTTCAAAACATGTTAGAGTTGATGAGGATAAAGGTCCTGCCTGTGTTTCTCAGGTATGCAGATGTACACAAAGAAAGTAAAGCATCGTTCTGTGTTCTCTAATGGCCTACAGTCAGCCTTTGACCCTATGCCAGAGGGAGGCACACCAAGGAACACACAACAGCATTTTCTACCCCTGTATACAGATGAACACAATGCCCTGATCTCCATATTCTGAAGTGAAATGCTGAAAAAATGGAAAAGGAGAGGAACAGAAAACTGTAATTTAAGGGCTGCAGGAGATGTCTTACAAGGAGAATTAAAGAGTTTGTAACTAATTTGGTTTGTTACAAAGAATCATAAAATCATAGAATGGTTTGGGTTGAAAAGGACCTTAAACATCATTGAATTCCAACGCCCCTGCCATGGGCAGGGACACCTTCCACTGGATCAGGTAGCTCAGAGCATCATCCTTGAACACCTCCAGGGATGGAGCATCCACAAATTCTCTGGGTGACCGTTACAATGCCTCACCACTCTGACAGAAAAAAAATCTCTTCCTAATATTTCTTCCTCATCTAAATCTCTCCTCTTTCAGCTTAAAACTATAACCCCTTATCCTATCACTTCAGTCCCTGATAAAGATCCCCTACCCAACTTTCCTGTAGGGCCCCTTTCAGTACGGGAAGGCTGCTAGAAGGTCTCCCTTCTGTTCTGCAGGCTGAGCAACCCAAATTCTGTCAGCCTGTCTTCATATATGAGGTGCTCCAGCATTTGGATCATCTTCGTGTCCTCCTCTGGACTGGCTTATACATGTCCTTCCTGTGCTAAGAGCTCCAGAACTGAACGCAGGACTGCAGGTGAGGTCTTATAAGAGCAGAGTAGATGGGGAGAATCACGTCCCTCGACCTGCTGCTCACAAACTACATACCTACCTCTACAGGGATGAAAACTTACCCAGAAAAGAATGATGGTACCACCACAAGTCGTGGCATGATCCCTTGCAGGCCATTGGCTGACAGTTGGTGTGGGCAATGGCGAGCCTCAGTGATGGAACTGGAGGAGCAGCTTCTCCTGCTTCTAGAGCAAAGGGGAGAACAGTAATGGTTGGAAGGGGAAAAATGACCCTGAGGTATGCAGAGGTGTTTCCTGCCTGATAAGGTGTCACGACCCAGCCTAGACAGTTTAGCGGTTGCTGGGGTGAGACCCTGGGTCTCCCCGTAAAATTTATGGATTCGGTACCTACTGGACTACATGAAGACAAAATGATGCCAAACGATTGGTCCAAAAAGGCATTTTTTTGTACAGGCATTCTTAGGGATAAGACTGGCTTTGGCTTGCTAAATCTGTGTTAAGGGAAAAGAAAGAAAGAGAGAAAGGGAGGCAGGGGAGAGACAAAAGTGCAAGGACTCTGCCTGGGCTCTGGTCTTCTGTCACCAAGGATGACAGGCTCACTGCTAAACCTGGTTTTGGTGGGCCTGTGCAGTGTTTGTTCTAGGAAATACCTAGAACTGAGTCTGGGGGTGGTCTGGGGTCCCAGGTGAGTCCCAGGCATTGTTTTGCCCCTGCTCTCCCTACCGGCAAGACTGCAGCATGACCTCGCTGCTTGTGAGAGTGAGATTAGGTTGAAGGACATTGCCTTTGCCGCAGTCGAAAACAAGTGTTTGAGTCACCATCCCTGATGTTTAAGCGATGGGTAGATGGAGTGCTCAGGGATATAGTTTAGCAGTGGACAGGTATGGTTGGACTCAATGAACTCAAAGGTCTTTTCCAACCAAGCAATTCTATGATTCTATGAAAAGAAATGGTTTAAGGAAGGAGAAGAAGTGGTTTAAAGCAGCCAAAAAGAACCAGTTTCTTTATTCTGAGTGCATGGAGGAAACGGGAGTTGAATGAACCACAGATGGCCACTGTGACACATGGCCAACACACTGGGGCAGCCGTTCTGGGGTCTACAGGTCACCATGTTGTCACACGTGTACCAGCTCAGCCCAGCTCTTCTAATGGAAGCTAGGGGAGCCCTTAACCAGGCAATGAGCTCCTGAGGAGAGCAGCTGATCCTGCCACACCCTTTCCTGAAGAAGGCACTAGCATCGGGATGGGCATGGACGCTATGGGCAAAGCCTGTACATGCTGGTGTGGGTACAGACTTACAAGTGCCTATCCTCGCACCTGATCCTTCAGCCTGTGACCACATGGCAGACCCTGGGCCAGGCACCCACCACCGCTCCCAGGATACAAGAAGTAGTTCCTATTACAAAAAGTGGAATGCTAGAATCAAAGAATGTCCTGAGTTGTGAGGCACTCACAAGGATCATCGAGTCCAACACTTGTCCCTGCATAGGACAACCCCAACATTCACACAGTGTGTCTAAGGACGTTGTCCAAATGCTTCTGGAATATTGTCAGGCTTGGCACCATGACGGCTTCCCTGGGGAGCTGCTCGTGTGCTCCACCACTCTCTGGGTGAAGAACCTTTTCCTAAAACCCAGCCTAACCTGGCACATCTTGCTGCCATTCCCTTGGGTCCTATCATCAGGGACCAAAGAGGAGAGACCAGCGCTAGCTCCTCCTCCTCCCCTTGTGAAGAAGCTGTCTGCTTGGTCCATCCTCAAACACCCTGGAACCAGACAGCTGCTGAGGATCTAGTCCAACCCACCAAACTCAACAAGACTCACGTTGTTTCACTGAGGGGTTTGTATTTGTAGGATTGCTACATGTTTTTAATTAAGCTAAAATAGAGTTAAGTTCATCTAAGTAACAGTATTTCTGAAAGTTAGACAGGATGTCCCTCTGATAGCACGTTTTCTTTCAAATGGCATTTTTCCACACACTGTTCATTCATTGGAGATGATAACATCTTGTGTGAAGGATGATCTGTGCTGAACAGATGTGTCTTCTTCTGTAATCACCTCTGTTTGCATCCTTTCCCTATGTCAAATGCAAGGTCAGGCAGAGACCTGGAGCCAGATCTGAATTAGCAAGAATTCGAATGTTGTGAAGTTCATAATAGCATTAAAACTAGTCCTTGGAAAGTAATGGAACATGCATAAGATTTCTGGGAAAATTTATACGTATGCCTGTAAGTGGGAAATATAGAATCATAGAGAACATGAATCATGGAGAACAAGTCTTACGAGGAGCAGCTGAGGGAACTGGGGTTGTTTAGCCTTGAGAAGAGGAGGCTGAGGGGAGACCTTATTGCTCTTTACAACTACCTGTACAGGGGTTGTGGAGAGGAGGGAGCTGGGCTCTTCTCCCAAGTGACTGAGGACAGGACAAGGGGGAATGGCCTGAAGCTGCGCCAGGGGAGGTTCAGACTGGACATCAGGGAAAAAAAAAAATCACTGAAAGGGTCATCGGGCACTGGAACTGCCCAGGGATTGAGTCGCCATCCCTGGACTCGATGATCCAAAAGGTCTTTTCCAACCTCGTGATTCTATGATTGTGTTTAAAAGTAGATGAGGTGCTCAGGGACGTGGTTTAGTGGTTGATAGGAATGGTTGGACTCAATGATCTAAGAGGTCTTTTCCAACCTAATGATTCTATGATTCTCTAGAAGGGTTTGGGTCGGAAGGGACCTTAAAGATCGTCCAATTCTACCCCCTTGCCATGGGCAGGGACACCTCCCACTGGATCAGAAACTGTAACCAGCTCTGTTCTCGCTGCACGATGGATGGAGATCCCTCCCTCGCGTTGCCCAAGGCTGATAAAGGATGCTCGTTTTCTCAGACTCCAAACCGAGTCTCAGATCACCCGCCCGACGAGTCCATTCCGCTCCCCGAGTGGGGTGTCCCCCACCCCCCGGCGGGTGGTACGCGCCGCTGTCCCCGCCCAGCTGACACGGAGGAACAGCCACGTCTCCAGCGGGAAGGGGCGGGACCAGCCCGCAGCACGTGTGGCGCGCCGGCTCCGCCAATCGCGGAGCAGCTCGGTGAATCATGCGCTTGCGATTGGTTGCCGTGGCGGAGGGGGGAGAGGAGAGAGCCGCGTGGCTCCCATTGGCCGGCGGCTCTGTTGACAAACACCGCTCCTTGGCGCGGCGACCAATCAAGAGCCAGCGGCGCGCGGAGTGACGTAGCGCGCAGCCAATGGGCTCTCTCCTCGCCGCCGGGGGCGGGGCCAGGGGCGGTGGCGCGCCGGGCGCCGGTACGTGGCGGGCGGGGCGCGGCTGCGCCTGTTTGGCGGCGGCAGCGGCGGCGGCGCGGGGAGCGGCGGCGGCGCTCAATGTCTTAGCGAGCGGCGGCAGCGGGCGAGGCGGGGCCCCTCCATGCGGGGGCCGCGGGGCCGCAGCGCTCTGGCCGCCTTCACGGTGTTGGTGCTGTTCGGCGGGGTGGCGGCGGGCGGCCCGGAGCCGCTGCCGGGCGATGCCGCGGCTGGGGAGGCCGCTTTTGGATTGGGGGCGGCCGCCGCGCCCGCCGCTTTGACGGCCGGTTCCGCAGACGTGACAGTGGAGGACGATGAGGCCGGAGTGGCTCCCACGGCGCCCGGCGAGCAGGAGCCCGAGGGGAGCGGAGAGGCCCGAACCGGCGGCAGGTGAGAGCCTGGGCTGGGGGTTCAGTCTCTGGGTTAGGGTGGGAGCCTGGGCTGTGGGGTTCGGTGCCGCGGGTATGGGGTGGAAGTCTGTTTTGGGGGTTCGGTGCCCAGGTTGGGTGCCCCGAGGAGTGCCCTGGGGTATAGAGTGAGTGCCCGGGGAGTGGGTTCAGTGCCCTGGGCTTGAGGGGTTCTGTGCCCTGGGTTTATAGCTCGGGAGCCTGGGCTGAGGGGTTCAGTGGTTTGCTGCCCTGGGTGTAGGGTGGGAGCCTAGATTGGGGATTGGGTGCCCAGGTTGGGTGACCCGAGGTGTGGGGTGGGTGCCCTGGGGTGGAGAGTGGGTGCCCTCGTTGGGTGCCCCGGGTGTGTGGTCGATGCCCTGTGCTTGAGGGGTTCTGTGCCCTGCGTTTGTAGCTTGGGAGCCTGGGCTGAGCGGTTCAGTGGCTTGGTGCCCTAGGGTGTCGGGTGGGAGCCTGGGTTGGGGGTTCGGTGCCTGGGACTGAGGGGTTTAGTGCCCCGGGTATAGGGTGGGAGCCTGGGTTGGGGGTTTGGTGCCCAGGCTGGGTGCCCTGGGTTATAGGGTGGATGCCCCAGGGCTGTGGGATTCTGTGCCCGCAGCCTGAAGGGTTCCATGCCCTGGGTTATAGGGTGGATGCACCAGGTACGGGATAGGAGCCTGGGCTGGGGGTTTGGTGCCCAGGGGCTTGAGGGGTTTGGTGCTCTAGGTTATAGGGTGGGAGTCTGGGTTGGGGATTTAGTGCTTAGTGCTTTAGTCTGGGACTTGAGGGGTTCGATGCCTGGGGTGCGGGCGGGAGTGTAGGTTGGGGGTTTGATGCTCGGGTTCATTGCCCTGGGCTGTGGGGTTCAGTGCCCCGGGTGCGGGGTGGGAGCCTGGGTTGAGGATTTGGTGCCCAGGTTGGGTGCCCTGGGCTATAGGAAGGCTGTCCTGGGACTGTGGGATTCTTAGTCTGGGGCTTGAGGAGTTTGGTGCCCTGGGTTATAGTATGGGTGCCTGAAGTGTGGGGTGAGAGTCTGGGTCAGGGGTTTGATGTCCAGGTTGGGTGCTACGGGGTGTGTGGGGTGTGGCCTGGGTTATAGCATGGGAGCCGGTGTTGGGGGGTCGGTGCCTGGGTCTCGTGCCCGGGGCTGTGGGGTTCAGTGTCCCGGATTATAGCATGGGAGCCTAGTTTGGGGATTTGGTGCCTGGGTTGGGTGTCCAGGGCTTGATGGGTTCAGTGCTCAGGGTATGGGGTGGGAGACAAGGTTGGGGATTCCATGCCCAGGTTCGGTACCCCGGGTTGTAGAGTGGAAGCCTGAATTGGGCGTTTGGTGCCCAGGGGCTTGAGGGGTTCAGTGCTCAGAATGTGGGGTGGAAGCATGGGTTTGGGGTTTGATGCCCCCGTTGGATGCCCCAGGGTGTGGGGTGGCTGTAAGGTGGATGCCTGGGCTGTCGAGTCAGTTCCCGTGTTGATGGTTCGGTGCTTGGGGGTGTGGAGTGGGTACTTGGATTGGGGATTGGTGCCCCGGGGTGTGTGGTGCCTGATTTGGGTGCCCTGTGAGTGTGGGGTGGGTGCCCTGGTTGGGGGGTTCGGTATACTGGGTTGGAGGTTTGGTGCAAGGCTGTAGGGTAGGTGCCTAGGTTGGGTGTTCAGTGCCTCAGAGGTGTGTGGGGTGGGTGCCCTTGCACTGAGGGTTCGGTGCCTGGGTTGAGTACCCTGTTTTTGGGGTGGGTGCCTGACTTGGGTGCCCCAGGGTGGGGGGATGTCAATGCCTGAGGTTGCTGAGGGTTGATGGTCATGCGGGAGGGGGTCAGTGCCTGGGGCTGCTGAGAAGAGGGTCTCATTGTGCAGGTGAGCAATCACTGCCTGAGATGCTGCGGCGGAGGAGTGTGTCTGGCTGTGCGGGCTGGGGGATCATTGCTTGAAATGCTGGGGGGTGGTCCGGCTCTGCGGGCTGGGGGATTAGTGCTTGAGATGCTGGGGAGGGGGGGCCTGGCTGTGCTGGCCAGGGATCAGTGTCTGGAAATGCTAGGGAGGGGGGTAGCACCTGATTTGGGGGTGCTTGGTGGGGCCCAGTACCTGGGGCAGGGGTCAATGCCTCACAGGGAAGAAGCAGGCAGTGTTCAGGGTGAGTGACTGGGGATGCTGGGGAGGTGGTTGTATCCAGGCTAGGAATCTGCAGCTGGAGGAGTGATGGGCAGAGCGGAATTGAGTGGGAAAGGAGAGGCATGGTCCCAGAGGTCGTGCAGGAGTGGGGATGGAGGGGTATGCTGCAGGAGTATTGCACTTGGAAAGTTCAGGAAGAGTGGAGAGGGCATAGGTGGTCATTGAAGGGAGTGGTGAGTTGGTAGAGTGGTGTGTGGAGAGACAAGGGTGCCTGCCATAAGGTAATGAGTGGGGTTGGACCACAGGGGGACACAGGAAAGTGTCTGAAGGTGAGAGGAGAGGCACGGGGGAAGGAGGAGGAAGGGATGAGTCCCGGGATGGGGCTGGGAGTAGAGCTGCAGTGATAAACAGGCTGGACCAAGGGGTAAGGGAGAAGTTGAGGTAGTAAGGACCTGACCATCACCACGGGTATTTCAGGACCTGACCATCACTAAGGTGCTTGTTCTTTTCTGTGGTTGCTAGTAAGGAGAAATGGTGCCTTAGTTCTTAGCATAACATCTGGCAGCTTATTTGTCTGTGATGTCTGGCCAGCCTGCTCATCCTGGTAATACAAAGTCTCGATCTCCTCCTTGACTTGGTACTAGCGTAGCAGTGCTGTGCCTGTGGGAAGGAGACCCAAAAGCACAGCATCTGTAGTCTAAACTCTGTTCAACACCTACAACTCACAGTTATGCAGAGCATCGTATCCCTTTCTGTCATCATCTGTTTCTCTTTTAAAGAAAATGCAATTCTCCTGTTTACTCAGTTGTCTGTTAAACACAGGCACTGCTGTATGTGCTTGAAGGGAAGCAAAATGTGCAAGACAGATTGCCAAACAAGTTTCAGAATATAACTAGGGGAAATAAAACATTTAATAACCACATGTGGCAAGAAGCTCTGGCAAAAGGAAGGTTTTAATGAATGACTCAAGTGCAGAAATGTTACTGGGCTGTTCAAAGCCTGTTTTGGAATTGGCTGAGAAAGATGAGGTGATAAGCCACAGCCGGAGTTTAGAGGAAGAAGAGCATGACTAAATGCCTACTATATTTGAGAACCTGTTCTAAAAGTGAAAAACCCACAGTGATTCATTAGAGTCTCCAAGCATTCGCTTAAAGCAAGAAACTGACTGATAACTTTGTGTCCTGTTTTCTGTGAGGAAAATCTATTACCTGTTAGCAACAGATCATTCTTTTGTTTCAGGTCATCAAAACTCCACCTAGTTTTATTACAGTTCTGCTGTATTCAATTTTTAATAAGACCTTAATTTCTTTAGCTCTGAATATATTTAAAAATGATTTTTTTCTAGTTTGACTACTAGAGCTAAGTAAAATACACCAAAGATGTTCAGTTTAGAAATTTAAGCCTGTGATTAAATGTAGCTGTTCTCTAATTGGTTAGTGCATTGGAATAGATTTGCTGTCATCAAATAAAAATAGGATGGCTGCCTGGCAATGGTATTTGCCTGTATTTCTTTATTTTTTTAATCTGTGAGATCTCTACTCACCTCAGCTAATTGTTCTTTAGCAATAAAATGTCCAAGTAATGTAACAAGTCAGTATAATCTGAAAAACCTCAACAGAACCAAAACCCCCAAACCAAACCCCAACTTGCTTTAGGCAAATGGATGTAATCATCTTGGATTTGAGTGTTTGGGGTTTTTTTTTAATTTTCTAGAAGAAAATATGGGGGTTAGTGAACTACCATGCTTTTTACATACAGACATGCAGGTTTTGAAATGGGAATAGCTGATTAGAGTTCAAGTTTGACAAACAGCCGTATTTGCAATGTCCTGAGTGGCAGTTGAGCGTATTAGGGTTGCGATTTTTTAAAACTGAAATAGAAATAGTGGCAAATATTGTACCAAAACAATGATAAATTGTGCTTTGTTTTTCTAAGAAAAACAACTTGTTTGAATAGACACAATTTTTTTTGATAGTGAAAGGGTAAAGATGAGCTAAATAAGTGTTCCTTATAGGTCCCATTTACATCTTCCCTTGCAATCTTAACCCTTTTCTTCTGTTTATAGGTAAATCAGATACTTTCACTCCTGTAATATAGAGTGGAGCTGTGTTAGGCCACCTAATCTCAAAATGTGTTATGTTCATGATGGGATATAAACAACCATTTTAAGGCCCAGAACTGGCCTTTTGTCAGCATCTGTGGGCGTTTATAGTATTTTGCATTTTCAAGGGGGAACTTTATAATTGCACTTCAATAACAAGCTCATGTCTGTGAGTTAAATAGGATGGAAAATGGTAAGAAAACACTTTTATTTAACTGTAGAGGCTGCTTGTGGGTGATCAGGGTGAGGGAAGTATATCCAGATGTGTTTTCATACTGACAAAGTGCAAATAAAATCTGACTGCACAGTATTGGCTTAGGCTCTGCCAGCTGCTGTGATTACAGTGTGATGTTGTACTGGCCCCTTGCTTTAGTCCTTCTGCTGGCCATCTATAAGGGCCCAGAAGGGATTTTCTTCTCCTCCGTCTCTTGGTTCATGATACGTTTTGGAGCAGCAGCCAGAGGCAAGGTGTCTTCATCATTTTACTGATGTTCGTTTTTCATGTGCAAGGTTGATAGATCCTGGGATTTAAGTAACTGCCTAATGTGGAATGATTCCTTTCCATATTTTTTTTTCTGGTCTAGGCTTGTGGAGGCTATTGCAATTCTGATTTTTGTGATGGTGGGGTTTTCTTCCTTCTCTAGTATGTGTGTAATGTGATTCTAAGAGTTGGATTCATGATCCTTGCGGGTTCCTTCCAACTCGAGACATTTTATGATTCATTCCCTAGTGTGGTCTCTGATTTACTTTAAACAAATGTCCTGCCCTTTCAGGAACTGACAGTCTCACTGCTGTTTGTCTCTGTTGTCCTCTCTTCCTTGGAATGATAGTTATGACTTCACTTTTTTACCTTTGACCTTAAGTTGGGGTTTGTGTGGGATGGTATGTAGAATTGAGGTCTAGTTTGGTAGTGCTTTTAGAGAACTTGTATATTATTGGAAAGTGGCTTCTTTCGTCAAGGTATTCCTGAAGCTTTACCCAGTCAGGAGATGGTGCTAATACACCCAGTGTATCATTTTGCAGAGTATAACAGTTTGTCAGTTTTATTCAGAATAGAAGCTAAAGCAGGAATTGCTTTTCCTTGCAGCTTGTCAGTTAGGTATCCCAAAAATGCATTCAGAACATTGCTGTTTTTGTGTAATGTAATGGCATTGCAGGTACAGTCTGAAGCTCTTCGGTTGGCAAAGGCTTGTAAAGAGATGGCTAGTAAGGATGGCTCTTTATTCTTCTATCATGGCTGTGTTCTACTGGTGTTTGTAAGAATTTCTTGTAAGAACTGGGCATAACACACTACAGTAAACCTATAATAGCACTATAGAGTGACAAAAAGCAAGTTGCCTGCCTATTTTTAAGCTCTGAAATAATTTCTTAAAGCACTTGCCTAAATTGTTTTTATTTGATTAGACTACCTGAAAGGTGGGAAGATCTGGAGTCCTCAGCACAGAAAGACATGGATCTGTTAGAGCAAGTCCAGAGGTGGGCACAAAGATGATCAGAGAACTGGAGCACTTCCCATATGAGGACAGGCTGAGAGAGTTGGGCTTGCTTAGCCTGGAGATGAGAAGGCTCTGGGAAGACCTTATAGCAACATTCCAGTACTTAAAGGGGGCCTTCAGGAAATCTGGGAAAGGGGCTCTTTGTCAGGGGTGATGGTTTTAAGCTGCAAGAGGGGAGATTTAGATTAGGAAGAAATTTTTTACTGTGACAGTGTTGAGGTACTGGCCCAGGATGCCCAGAGAACTTGTGGCTGCCCCGTCCTGGAGGTGTTCAAGGCCAGGCTGGATGAGGCTTTGAGCAACCTGATTGAGTGGGAGGTGTCCCCGCCCATGGCAGGTGGGTTGGAACTGGATGATCTTTAATGTCCCTTCCAACCCAAACCATTCTATGATTCTATTATTTCGTATCTCGGTAAGCAAATCTGCAAGTGGTAGAATCTCCCAGAGAAAGGGGGGAAACTTGAAAAAAGGGAAACCTGATAGTGAGGAACTGTAACAGTAGCATGGGTCTAGGGCACATGTAGACAAATCGCAGATTTTACACCAACTAGAGTTCAAGTGACAGTTTAACTCACTGGAGTCGGCGATAGGGAGAACAGGTATTAAGATTTTACTTTATAGAAAAATAAGTAACAAAAGACTTTATTATAAGAGTAAGGATTTTTAGCAGGTTTTCTTTCTGAGAGTCAGGATTGTTTGTGAAGAGCAAGATGAAGGTAGGACCAGAAACACAACTATTTAGTTCAAAACAAATGACTCATTTTAAAAAGGAGAGAGATAGGAATGCTTTTATTGCACCTAGTTCCAGTTCCATTTTCCACGTGCAAGACTGAGATGTAGCCAAGCTGGTCCTGTTCTGTGTCTGACTGAGGTGTTTTCTCAGTAGGTGGAACATGTTGTGAAACAAAATCCAGAGCTGGTGGTCAAGGGGACTAATCAACATAAGTCAGGATTTTTAGGGTATGCAAAGGCGGCTGGTTGAACCACTTTGTCAAAGTGTGTGCTATTGGTACAAAGGTTCCCTCTGAAGGCATTATTCGCATCCCCCCCGTCCTTTCTTAATCAGACAAACTTAAAACCTAAGTGCAGTTACACTGCATTGTGCATGACTGGAGGCCGTGATGCAGCTACAATTCCAAAACTGCCGTTATGGGTGGTGATGGTGAGGCTTAATTAATGAGAACTCTTGGGGAAGGCTGAGGTTTGCATCTGGTGGGGAAAGATATTTTGGGAATGTAAGATACAAAGGCATAAAACGTTTGTCACTTCAGGGAGAAGTCGAGCGGGAAGAGTTAGATGAAGGAAAACAATAGAGTAGATGGGAAGGAAACATTTCACAGTGCAGTGTTAGGATTTTTCTTCTTTACAGTGTTACTGCCAAAATTCTGTCCATTCTAGCTACGCTTCTACCTTTTCTTATACCGTAGTTGTCAGCTGGATCAACATAAACTTTAAGTAGACCCACTTGGAATAGTATTTTTTATGCAGTGCTAGAGGACTTCAGAGAAATTGTCTTAACTGTAAAGCAAACAGATTGTTAAATGTGTGTCCGAGGCCTTTCATCTGTGAGCACTTGTTTACGCTGCTTGAGAATAGATAATCTCTTGCAGTCCAGTTTATTATTAACCCGGTCTTGGTTTCTGTACGGTTGGAATAATGATATGTACTCAGCTTATAAAAACTGATGTAGTCTACTGTTCAAATATTTGCACATTTGCTACTTTTCTAACAGTTTTTTCAACTAAGCTTTTGGAGGAATGTCATACTTGGTTATTTTTGGTATAAGTTAAAGAAGTATTTAATTTTCTGTTTATTAGCAACACAGTGCTATAGTACAGGATAAAGTCCTTAAAAACATATGGGTTGCTTTTACATGTAAAACTGCAATGTTTTACATGACCTTTGTAATAGGTGATGTGATAAGCCACTGTCCTTGAACATGTTTTTAAGATCATGACTTTAGTTTTTCCACTCCTCAAAAGAAAAATTAGAGCCCCCATAATTTCCTCTCTAAACATGCAGCTTACTACATCGGTAACTTTGGACAAGTAAATATATCTGGCTTCAGTTCAATGCAGTGATTTAGTGTCCCTTGTTGTTAAAGTAATGATTCATGCACACGTCTGTGTGTTACCTCCTCACCACCCTTTGCCCCCTGCCTGACAACAGTTAATTGACTGTCGAATTTATTTGCACAGTTCCTTGTTCTCATTGAAACCGATGTCTATAAAGGTCCTTCTGGGTCACTGGGTCCAGCCCCCCTCAGTGCAAGCAGTCTGTAAAGTGATCAAGCTCTACTTCTACAGCCTTTGAAGATTGGTGAGCCTGCAGCAAGCCAAAACTGCCAACACATCCCAGCTTTTTCAGGTCGGCGTGAAATAATCTTCAAGGAAAAAAGGCCCTTCACAAAGGGCTTGTCAGTGTTTTGTCTCTGTGTTGTTTAGCTTTCTGGGTTTTTTTTGGGCTTGTTTGTTTATTTTAGTGCTTGAATTTTAGCCCAATGAGAAATGTTTATTATAATTGCACAGTGCTGCGTTAGAAACAAGATTTACTAAAATTGATGAGCTTCAGGCGCTGTAGAAATCAAGAGCCAGCCTGCCATTATCATATGCACCCAGACAGATAGGCTCTTTAAAACCTCGGATGCATAAGGCAGTTGTCTTCCTTTGTTGTGTGCTGACATTGGAGGTTTTCTAGTGTCCCGTGTATGCCTTGGGTTACTGTAAGACTTGTCAAATCTCCAGGATTTCAGTGTTTCAGCCAGAGGTATTGGAAACTTAGCTGTGAGCTAATTTTTATTATGTACTGATTTTCTGAATTAATTGTTTCAAGTTTGGGTTGTTTTGAAAGGACATATTAAAGGTCAACGTGAGTGCTGTTGTAAAATACAGGATCTATACTGTTCATATAAATATTTGAAAAGAAGATGATCTCATTCAGCGTTGTGGTCACCTGCATGTGGGAGCAAAAAGTCAACTCTCTTCCCCCAAAACTGAACTCTGAAAATGTCTTATAGCATTTAAATTAGTTTATGACATCCAGACAAAGACTTAACTTTTTTTACTCTTCTCTCATTGGTTTAGGTAGAGTTGCAAAGGTAAATGGCTGGTTTGCAGGAATATATAGGGTTAACTTTAAACTCTGCACTCTGTTAAACAAGGAAGACACGTCATGAATAAACTCTATACTGCTGTAGTTTTGACTGTGAATGCTTCCAACTTGCAGATCTCTAATAATTATCAGCACTTTGGATGGACGAATTGCTGCACTGGATCCAGAAAACAGTGGAAGGAAACAGTGGGATCTGGATGTAGGATCAGGTTCTCTTGTGTCATCCAGTCTCAGTAAACCAGAGGTAAGTCTTAATCTCTTTAGTGAGTAAATCTTTAAACCAGCATTTTCTTTAACAAAAATGAATGGAACTTCTCCCATATTCAATAGATGCTAAATAATGCAAATTTAGTATGGATAAAGTTTGATAGCTGTTCACAAACTTTTTTTTTGGAGCGCTGACGTCATGTTGCCATTTCAAACTGGAGTGTGTCAGCATTCTAGCCTTGCAGTTGATGTATGTGATAACTATCAAACTAGATGATGTAACTGAATTTAGTAATTGTATGCAATTGCTGATTGAAAACAAGTTACTTGTAATTTGAAGCAAACTAAAGGATCATCTGCTTTGTATTACTGGAGTATGTTTTGGCAAGTACTGGCATTTTTTTTTTCCCCTGAAAGAAAAAGAAAAGTCCTTGCGACTTAACAAATGAACAAAGGATTGGGTTTTTTTTTCATGTTAGATAAGCAGGCTGCCTATGAAATAGAATGTATTAGCACTGAAATAGAGTGCTGAGGGTCACCCTGAAGTACTGAATGGTAAAGAGTTGCATCACTTCTTGCTGATAAACTGTGAGAAGGTAATCTAAGGAGTTAAATTTCTTGTTTAATGCTATTTCCACCATTGGTTTGAATAAACTTGGGCTAGACATTCAAAGGAAGTTTTTTACCTTTTTTTCCCCGACACTGAAGGAGTGAAATCCGTGAATCATTCTGTCCTAGAATTAGGAGGAATAAATATACCAGTTAAGGGGTAGTTTGTGGTGAAAAAAAAGTGCACTGTCCTTCGCTGTCATGGGTGGTTGGATTTGATGGCCAGTCCTATATTGTGCTTACGTGGTGAGTATCAGAGGATGAAAGTCAAATTCAAGGGTAGTCCGACTGTATGAGCTTGTTGCTTATCACTCTCTTGTTGCTGTCTAGTTTACTTGACCTCTGTGTTAATATAGAGAAGTTTTATAATAGATTTGTCTGTTGCTGTGATGGTGTAACCGTGCAAGCTAGGGATAAGCATCTCAGACTGTAGAAGTAATGTGAATGTTAACTCATGTTCCTTTGTTTCTGAGAGAGAATTTTATTTACAGATGCAACTTCTTAAGTCTTCTTCAGGTATATTTTTCTGTTTAAGAAAAAACAGTGTGGGAAGAAGAATCATAGAATAATTTGGGTTGGAAGGGAATTAAAACTCATCCAGTTCCAATCCCCTGCCATGGGCAGGGACACTTTCCATTGGGCCAGGCTGCTTGCTCAAGGCCCCATCCAGCCTGGGCTGGAACGCTTCCAGGGAGGGGGCATCCAGAGGAAGCTTGGGCAACGTGTTCCAGTGCCTCACGACACCCATCGTGAAGAATTTCTTCCTAATGTCTAATCTAAATCTTCCCCCTTCCAATTTAAAGCCATTTCCCCTCATCCTATCACTACATACCCTTGCAAGAAGTCCCTCCCCAGCTTTCTTGTAGCCCCTTCAGATACTGGAAGGCCACTGTAATGTCTCCCTAAAGCCTTCTCCAGGCTGAACAATCCCAACTCTCTCAGCCTGTCCTCATGGCAGAGATGCTTCAGCCCTCTGATCATGTTCGTAGCACTCTTCTGGACCAAACTTTCTTAAAAAAGATGAACTGTCTTAAAAACATGTTCTAGAACAAAATTTAAGAGTATGAAGACTGTAGAGACAACTGTAAAGAGCTCTGTAAAGAGGAAGGTGTCAGTTATAAGCTGTAGTTTTTCACACGTTTTCAAAATATTAAAATATTCTTCCATTATCTGTCGCTGGGAATCGTTTCTGACTAGAATAACCAGTTATGAAACACATATTTGAAATATGTGCAAATATAAACTTTGTTTTTCTGTACCAATTAAGAAATTAGCCCGGGTTTTTAAATATCTCAAGAATGCAAACATTTAATACTGTAGAAGTGGTTTGGTTGCTCAACTGGTCTGTCCAGAGTTGTCATCTTTTCCCAATGTGATGTGACTGTAGGACCTAAAGGTTGGTTTAATTCCCTTTTGTGGCTACAAGTTACTATGTTGTGGGAATCATAAAAATGCACTTTTAAAGAGTTTGTTATACATATAGGAAGTTTTCAGATGGGCTTTCAAATTGTTGTTTTTCTACAAGTGTGGCCAAAGACACTGATGGATTTTGGCAGTTAAGATGCAGAGCCTACGAGAGAGCTAATTTTGGAAGTAAAACTTCATTCTGGCCTTTTAGAAGCCGTTAAACATTATGAATATGGGTCTTTTTAGACTTAGTGTCATGTAAACAAGTGCTGTTAAGATAAGACAGAATTTAACAAGAAACAAAAGTGATGAATGCTCCAAATAAGCTACACTTCAACATTTAAATATTTAAATGTTTAAAATGCCGTCAGTGTTGGCTGAAAGACTTCATGCAGTGAATCTAGACACTACTTAAGTGAGTAATTTGCCTCATTGAAGTTTTTGGGACAATTGTTTTTAATGAATTTAAAATTTTGACTCAAGTCTCAGGGTCTGTCTCCCCACTTTACAGTTTTTCCTCTCTGATTTGGGCATGTGATGTTTAAAATTTTATTCTCTCAATCTAACTATTGAGGCTTTTTTTCCGCTTCCAACATTTTTGAGGTAAAAAAGTTCTCTGTGCTTGCAACCACAGTATTAATCTTCATCGTAAACCAGTATTGTTATTTAACTGTTAACCTACATCTTCTTGAAAGAAATGGCAGATGAGAAACTTTTTGTGTTACACTTGCAGTGTGTTCTGCTGTGTCTTAATTGTTTTGATGGGTTTTCTTAACTCTCTTGAGTGAGAGTGCAATGAACTGTGGTTCCGGGTCGTGGTGTAAAAGCATCAATTTAATTTTCTTTTAAGAAAAGACATTAGATCTTCAAACTTTCAGTGCTTAACAGAACAGTAGTTACTTCCTTTGCCTAACTGTAATATGTCAACTTGGCTGTCTGGAGCTCATGTGTTAATTAGGAAAGTGAGGTAGTAAAATTTCAAATGTTCCAGCAGCTCTGTCAAACACTTCAGATCTTGAAACTACTGCTTAAGACACTGACAAGTGAGATGTTCATCATTTGTCATGTGAACAGATCAATTAGGAAGGAAAGGCTGCTGAACTACTAATTGTGTGTCTGGGTAACTAAAATGGTAAAATTCGTTCTTTTGCTCTAAGCTCCAGCATAAACAGTCATGGTCAGAGTGCCAGCGCTGAAAAGTTACGACTCTCCGTTTCAGTCTTGAGCATAAGAGTTTAAAAACTTTGGTTCCCTATCCATTGTTTTAAAATGAAAAGCCTTTCTCTATAAAACCTGTCTGCTTACCTCTCTAAGATTTCTTGTTACTTGTACATAAAGATTGCTTGTTGAACTTCAGAGTAAAGTCACCAAATCTCAACTCTTCAAAAAGTGAGCTTACTTTTAATGAAGACACTTTGATTTACTCTTTTAAATTTAGCGTTGTAATTGAATATGTTGCCTGTGCTTGAACAGAACAATGCTTTTGGAAGAATCAGACTGTTAAAATGATGCCTAATCACAGTGAAAATTGAGAACTGTCAAGCAGTGGCAATGGTTCATAGCACATCATTGAGACTGTTTACTAACAAGGGTGACACATCCTCTTACCTGCATAAGTTTGTACTAAATTATTTAATGGATTTTTGCCTTATTCTTTTATGGGGATCTATTATGTGAGAGAGATAAAAGCGTGAACTTGTCTCTATAGGAAAATGACTGGCCAGTAGCAGCTAGCATGACTGATGGGACAGGGGGAGGCTGGAGAAGAGAGAGAGACAGAGAAGTCTGCTGTGGGATAGGTAAATGGTGAAGCTACTACTATGAAAAAGCTGGTAGCTGATGTTTGATGAGAAAAGGGCAAGTAGGTGGGACATTTGGTGGTGATGATGCGAGAGTGAGTACTTGCTAGTACATTCATGACTCACGTAATTTTTCTTTGCGCTGTCTGGATTGGTGCAGGAAGTTTTCAGCCTGGTGGTACAGTGCCAGCCGTAGTAGTTTCAGTGCTCTGAGCAGAGACTGCACAGGGATGTACTGGGGAAAAGTAACTGCATTGGCTCATAATTTGGCTATTATAGACTAATCCCTAAGTAAGCATCTTATTTCCTTATTTGAGAAGTTGAGGATCGTGGAACAAAATGAGTTGCAGGTCACAAGGCTGGCAGTTATAGTAGTCACAGTAAACATACCACTGTACCCTGGAAAAATTAAATGGGTTATGTTCTGTCACAAAAATCAGTCAGCATCCTTCTCCCTCTACAAACTCTTAAGAATCTTTGAATTGCATTCTGTATGTAGTAAATTCTTGCCATCTTTTTTTCATGTAATAGCCACATAAAATGAGACTTTCTACAACTGGCACCTGTGTGATCTTTTTTGGATGTAAAAGTGATGTATTTTTTGGAATAGCGCAGTATTATTTTTTTTTTTTCCTTCAGAGAAATGTGGGCATGCAGAGAAGTTCTAAACTCAGGTCAGCTGAAGACTAACTGCATTGTAGGCAAAGTGAACCCATAAGATACTTTTAGCAAATTGTTCTTTTTTTTTTTCACTAGATCAGTGAGCTGGGAAAGGATTTTGAAATCTTCAAAGCTCCTCTGGTGACAGGATTTAATGTACAGTATGAATGTATCTTTTTTTCTTTTTCTTCCTTTTATCATCATCATAAACATTTCCAGATTTTCAGTGCTTTGATTCCCCGAAAGAAATACTTCTGCTGTCAAGTGTCCAAGCACCTAGGAATCACTTTAAGGTGACTTAAGTACTCCTGTACTTTCCTGCTCACTGGATAAGACAAACTCTATACCCAGTCAAACCAGAGCAGAGCCAAAAGCGGCTGTCCTGGGTTGCATTGGGAACACAAAGACATTCACTAACCCTCATCTGTGGGCCTCTTGCACTTTGGTGCAGAAAGAATTGCAAAACCCACATGGCAGTGAGTCAGGGCAAGACGAGGACAGAATACCCTCTGAGGAGCTCGAATTGTGATTTCTGGATTCCTTGTGTGTCCTCCCAGATGTTAGGGGAGGGTAAATAACCATCTCTTTGAAAGAGAAATCTTGTGACATCAGGTTTGGGAAGGTCACATCCACCACTTGGGCATCCCTGCAGCACTATTTTGTTAGCCAAAATAAAAAAAAAGAGGCTTTTGTTTGGTCCATGGCTTTGTACTTCAGTTATTTTTCAGTTAAATCACTCCCTGTGAATATCATCCAAGGAAAAGCTGAAGCCTGTTTGTTTTGAGCTTAGGTGGGGAATGCTAAAGGTTGTCAAACTGACTTGCTTGTGTACTTTCAGTTAAAAGATTGAATACATTGCTGAATATTATGAAATTCTGTATAAATCTGTCCTGACTCTGCTGACAGTCACTGAACAAAAGAAAAAAAGGAAGTTTGTTTCAAACTACAAAAACATTGAGGAAGTAGCGTTCTCTCTGGATTCAGCTTAAAAATGAGTGGGTCTGTCTAGCTCACTAGTGTTAATCTTAACTTTTAATGTATTTGTGCATCTTAAATCATAAGGCATGGAACGCATTGCAACAGAAGCTGTCTTTCTCTCTTAGGACTTGGAAGAGTCTTTTTGATTCATACGGACTGCTCGTGGGAGCAGATGCTGTGCAGTTGGGTCAGGTTTCCATACACAGAAAATAGCAAGTTTGTTCTCTTAAGCCTTTGAGTGTGTACAAAACTTTCTAATAAAAGTTTTACTCAAGGAAGTGAATAAAAGTTCAAAAATTTCTGTTAACCACTGTAAAATTACTTTCTGGCTGTAATATGTTGTGACCAGGTGTAAAGTCCAGATTGACACTTAACATGGGCAGAGTGTAAATCAGTGGACTTATATTTGAGGTGACAAATCTGGGGAAAGCCTGTTTCCCTGCAGATAAGGTAGAATGATTTTAGTTGTCTGGAAGAGTATACTGGGAGAATTCCTTGTGTCCTGTAGCTCATCCTTATTTTTGTGGGCTACTGAGATACAGAGGTAGGACTGCCAGATGCTCTGATAGCCGATGCATCATTCCTGTAGAGGGAGGCTGGGGTATCATCCAGTTCTCAATCATATAGGTTTTCTATAATAGAAATGAAATTAAACTGTACTAAATGAAATACAAGATGTGGGGATTGATAACAATTTTGTTGAAGGCTGGAAGCGATCAATTTTAAACAGAGAATACTGTGTGCCAAGAGATCCTGTGATGGGTTATCCGCTGCCATTTCAATGCCTCTACAGGCGAAGGAAATGTGATCCTGTGCTGCCTGCGGGTAGAGAGAGAGAGAGACAGAGATATTGGTGTGTAAATAGTCCTGGAAAAGCTCATAATGAATAAGAAGTGAGTGTCCAAAATTGCACTTCAAAGGAAGATAAATTGTAATTGCAGTTGAGGCAGAAAAGTCTTATTAGGGCTGTCAAGGGGAGTGGAGCCAGTGTTTTGCAAGAGGAGAATAAATGTGACTGCTCTTTAACTACATGGATGTATTATGATTCCTGATGGCACAAGTGGTTCTTTCATTTCTGTTGCTGGAAATATGCACAGTGTGCATGGCACAAAGAGGCAACGCGCTTGGGAAACTTGTTGGAGTGCTGTGGGTTTCTGAGTGCAGATCTTTGTTGCTTCCTTGGTGAAAGAAGAAACTATGATTCTCTTGAAAATAAACTTCTAATTATGTTTAGTGCACAAAAAATAACAGGCAAAATACTGATTGTTTTAAAATACCTGAATAGCTAGAAGTTCTGCTTTTCTAGGAAATGCAGCCAAACTTTTTAACATGAAGTGGTAAACCTGCAGAGAAGGGGAATTGCTGATGGACGCCTGAGCTGAGTTAGTGGTTAGTATGATGCAGCATCATGATTTTTGTTGGGGTGACAAGTGGGGCTGTTGCTTAGACAAGCGATCTTATGTATTTATCGAAATTTCACACCTTCCGAGACATTCGTCTTAGCTCAATGTCTTTTTAAATTAAAAAAAAACCCAAAAGACTTCCTCTAACTGCAACTTGGTGGCTTTCTTGCTGACTTGACTGACACTTGATGTAGTTAGCACCGATAAAACTCTCAAGTGCTGGCATGTGTCCTCTAATTCATCCTGTAAGGATGTTTAGAGGGATGTGAACTTCCATTGAGAGACATGTGGGAAGCTACCGAATGAGGTCTTGTGGCTTGTATGATGTCAGAGTTCTTAACCCCAATCCTCACAAGTCATTCTCTGCCTTGAACAAAGCCAGGAAGGCTTCTCGGAGTCAGCCTGGGCTAATGTTTGTCATCGACTCTACTCATGCTCACAGACGCAGTCAAAATGCATTGCTATGAATCTCAGAAAGGATGTTTACCATCAGCTCACTGTCTCTAGGCTCTCTGTTGTTTAGTTGTCTCTATAGTAGCTTGTAATTTATTTTCATATGGTATGTTACATGTTTTGTATTCCCTTTGTTTACAGATATTAAAATGGATCAACTCTAGTAATGCCTAGATAAATACCTGTTTCAGCAAAGGGTAACTTAGATACTTGAAAATCAGCTGCCCAAAACACAACAAAGTGATTTATTGTACCCTAAAACCTTTTTGAACTTTCAACCTATATCTTTACCTGTAAAATAAAGTGCCTGTTACACGCACTAAGCGTTTTAGACAGTTTAGCAAATCATTCCTCTAGCAGCACAGCCACTGACATCTCATTTCTGAATTTCTTCTGGACTTTGACTTCCATGCGCAGGTATCAGTCTTTCTGTCAGAGTCACTGCATTTTTCATGCTCTCTGCTTTTTTTGCATCCTTGAAAGAGGAGACTATGCATTTACCATGTCTATTCTCCTGTATTGGGCTCTGTTTTCCCATGGGAGTTGCTCTGTGGCTTAATTTTTCAAGATACACGGCCTCTCTTTCCTTGTCTAAAAAGACACCCTGTCCAGGCAGGGCCAAGGGAAGGAGCATACAAGGTCTAGCAGGGATCAGCTTTAATCCTGGACCCACAAAGTGACATGTGCTTCTGCTATTACCTGTTGTCCCTGTCGCTGAAGAGACGCATCTTGCTTAGCTCCTTGGTGGTGCTGTAGGAGCCCAGGAGGTCTGCAAGAGAGCTTTTGATGGGGAGTGGTGGTGGAATTAAAATGTCATCTTAAAATACCCCAATACTAGAGCAGTACAGATTTTGACATGGTGGCTAATAAGCTTATATGTATAGTCTGTTTCTGTGCAGGCAAGGTTTGGCTAATTTACTTTTCACTAATCTTCTCCCGTATGTGCTATTAATTTTAAGGAGTTCAGGGTTGGGCTCCGTAGCAGCAGCTCCAGTTTGTCTCAGAAAGGACTGTTTTTAAGTTTCAGAAGACTGTTGCAGCCTTGTCTTATTAATAAAACTTACTGTGTTAAAGAGGGGGATGGAATAATGTCAAAATAAAGTCTTAAAGCACCATGCCTGTTTTTTTATTATTATTATTAAGGAGAACAGTTTTTAAAAGTCTGTTACCATGGTAGCAGAGCAGGCTGGCATCTCTGTAGTCAAAACTCCAAATCTTGTTTGACTATGATTAAAGTAACAGTGGTATTTTAGTTTGCTTGTCCTCAGAAGAAGAATCTATTTGATTGCACAGTAAACAGTACTTGAAGACCTGATCTCGTGAAGCTGGAGCAGTCTGATTAACTCACTGTGGTTCCTCCGTTTCCCTGCATGGCTGCTCAAGGGAGGGCAGAGGACAGAGTAGGGCTAACTATTTCAGCAGCAAACTCAAGACCAGCAGGAGACTGTGCCCCTGCTGCTGGAAAGGAGAGTATAATTCTCAGACTACTGTCCTGTTGTCATCCGTTGCATTTTGCACCATTTATGTTTTGTCAGGACCCTCATGGCTTTCACCTGATCAGATTATAAGTTCTGACGTTGCATGTGTTGCTTTGAGGAGAGAAAGAGAAAAGTGAGTTTGAGTTCCCTGGTGCCCATCCAGGCATGGGATTACAGCATCACTTTATGTGCTCGTCATACACAAAATACAGGGCCACAAAAGTTACGTTTATGACTTGGCCCAGTCTTCTCTAATAAATGGCAACTACCAGTTCATGGAGCCTGGGGTATGGTGGAAGAAGAGAAGCCATGATAGGTATGAACTTGTCATATGAATTTTCATGTGGGCAGGAGTAGGGGACCATGTTTGGTTGCTGGACAAATCCTGTGAACTCCTGTTCTTGGGTGAGCCATACTGCCTGATGGTAAAAATCACCCTGAGGTTTGAGAAACATATACACTCGGTATGGCCGTGCAGAGCTGGTTTGCCGTTTCAGTGTGTTGCACCCCAGCTGAGATGAAACGTATTTCCATGGCTTCTCTGATGTGCCGCTCTGGCTCAGGCTGGCTCTTAACTCTTCAGAGGAGGGAGGCCACATGCATAATCCTGCCTCCATAAACTATGCCATAAAATACTGATTCATTAGGTGTCAAAGTGCAGCTTTTCTCACGGACCTGGTCTTGAGAACAGTCTGGGCACATACGCTGGCTAACAGAAACAGGAAGTGGTCAAGAACAGGTATGCACTTTGTAATCAAGTCTAGTGCTGAGATCAAAAGTAGTAGCGTTCACAAGATGGAAAGTTTTTTCTAGACAAAACAGCCACCTGTCTGTGGGTATTTCCTGCTTCAGCTTCCTCATTGCCCTTGAAGAGGTCTCAGAAGGACGTTTTGCTGATGTAAATCATGGACTCCCCTTTGCAGTCAATTTTCTTCTTCCTTGGCTGGCTAAACAGCACTGTATGCTCTGAAGAATACTTTTTTTTTTTACTAGTGCTTTCAGCAGTGGAATAGCTTAACTTGATAACCTTTGTTTAGCGAAAGATTGTGCCTGAGTCTTTGTTCTCTTCTTGAGGAAGCAGTGAAATGGGGAGCCTTGCAGGAAGTTTGAGGAAAAATATCTGCTTAGACTAACTGGCACCACCTTCATCCTAGTGTGCCCCTCTTGGTTAGGGTTTGCCTGTTAGTACGCTCTCATGCTTGTAGTACCCTGTGCATCAGGATGTCTGCAGGTAGCTAAAGGGAAAACAGGTGAATCAACATCCTGAAATCCAAGCCGAAGAGGAGAGAGAACCTTTCACATTGGAAGGAAGTCATAAAGCAGTGTATCTGTGCAGATACCTCCCTGCATGCATACTGAAAAAGAGCAGACAATGAATCTATTCCAGACCAACCAGAACTAAGGACATCTCAAGACCTTGACCCGTGTGTGCGTGCACATGTATTTCTCCTGAAAAATGTGTGAACTTTTGTGACAGGGATACCTGTTTTTCTAAAAGATGTGGAATATACAATGATTGCGTTCTCTTTCCTAGATTTGTTTGTGCAGACTCTTGTTTCTACCCTTTAGAGGGAAGCTACCATATGTGGCTTTTAATATATTGGCTAGATTAATTTCAAAGGGGCTTAGAAGACAGTTCTTGCTGAGAAGTAGTTTTCTTAAGAGCATGCCTGATGTTGGCTTTGATCCTGTTTGCTACAGTGATCCTATTGTAGAGATAACGATAGCGGAAAAATTTGGTAATGTTATCACTGAAGATCACATAGGTTAGTCTTAGTTAATTAGTAACTGGAACAAAGCTTTCACAGTTTTATCATAAGAGAAAGGTTTGAAAACCACAAGCTGAAGTGCTAGAAAAGCATAAAGAATATAACACTTGCTAGTCTAGTGAAAAGCTTTTACTTGTGCTTAGTGACTTCTTTGGATTTATTGGTAAGTCCAACCCATTCGAAAATGATAATATTGACTGTTTTGGTACCAGACTGGCCTCGGATGTGCCTGCATGTGAGCAGGCTTGATTTTTGCTTCATATGTTAAAGTATTAGGCATGGAAACTGAACGTCACGCTTTAAACAGCTCATGGAAGCTTTAGCTTGTTTTGATCTCTGTTTACATGATTTTTTCCCCCTTTTTTTTAATTTTTTTTTCCCTACACTGCTATAAATCAGCAGCTTTGTTCTCGTACCGACCAACCTGCCGTGTAACCTAGCGTGCAGTGCCCTCCTTTCCAGCAAAAAGTCTAGACAGCAAATTCCCTGGTAGCGCATGCCATTTCGGATCATTATGCCTTTTTGCTTTTTTGTGAAGGCTTTTTAGAAACTGCATTACCTCACCCGTCGGCCTGGAGATTGAGCAGCCAGCGTCGCTGATAGGGCTGCGGCACCCTGCGCCGAACCAATGGAGAACTTCAGCTTCAAACTCTTAATGAGCAAAAGAGCAGCGTCTCATTTAGGGCTCAGAGAGTTAATGTGGGGGGATTTTTTTAAGTGTTACTTCTGAAAGACAAGCCACTTAACAATTATGTGCCATATTGCTGACCAGTGAAGCTGAACAAATAGCTATTTACATTGACAGATCAGAGGAATGTGTAAGTGCATCCTGGTAACCTACATTTTCTGTGCCAAGAGATTTGCAGCTGACTGCCTGGGTGACTCACTCCTTGGATTAGGAGATGAGGTAATGCTTTTGAGATACAGGGTGATGTCATTCCTTTACCTGAGCTGCATGCCGATACGAGTTGCTAGTACTTTCAAGGAAAGTCCCTTTGCTGCTTCTGTTATGCTAGAGAATGAGCTGCATAACCCGGACAGGAGTAGTTGTTATTTCTGTCTTTCTAAAGACAATGGTTAAACTGCACTTTGAAACGATGTCAGCACAAGTGCCCACAGCTGCCATCCGTGTTTCTGTGTGCACCTGCCAAGTGTGCACATTTGCATACCTGCCCTGTCCTTCAAATAAAGCTGTTTTAGTAAAACTGGACCTTTGGAGTAATTGCAGTGCCTTGACAGCACTGTGTCATGTAACCCCATTTATAGATAGATCCATCTTAAAAGAAGACGATTGTTGATTTTGGGTTTTTTTGCCCTCTGTTCTGTTTCTGTTGTGAAACAGAGGATGGGGGGGGGACTAGTAACCAAAATATCTAGCTTGCACTTACGGTCAGTTTAACTCCTTCTGTCTCCTCCTACTCTGGCATTGTCCTTCACAGCAATAGCCCTTTTGCCTCTGCTCCCTTCCCTGCTGTGTCCAGCAGTTGTGCCTTTTCTCAACCTTTCTTTCCCAATGTCGCGCAGGAGGTGCTGCTCCCATAGGTGCCCTCAAGCATGGGAGCACAGGCAGGTGGTCAGCGGAGCTGACCAAAATGATCTCATCTGCCCTCTGCAGCTTATTGGGACTGAAGTTTTAACAAATGAGCAGGCAGTGCTCTGTTGCTGGGGAATTTTTGAAGGCATACAAGCAATGACCTGATTTGACCTATATCTTGAGATTATACAAGTACGTGTTGCCAAGTGAGCTTCATGTGTGTTGGGAATTTGAGTATGTGATTCCTAAAGATGGCCAACTTTTTGCCCGTTGTTTGCTACTGGAAAATTTTCTACTCGGGCTCTAGAGCAAAAGCTTCAGGACAAAGAAAATGCTTATGGTGACATGTATCACACTCCTCAGAGCTTGCAGTTACCCACCGAGAGTCCCCCTCACTGAGTTTTCACTGATGCCCGCTCTCTTCCCAAACTGATGGGATGGTGTGCAACCCTTGGAGTGTGCCGTATTACAAACGCATTGCAGTTGTGGCTTCCAGCAAGCCTATTGGGAAGTCTGAACTTGCAGGTGGCTGTGTAGCTGCCACTGGCACACGTCTAGTTTGACCATGCTATATGAATTTAGCCAATTGATGGCCAGCAGAACTTCTTCAGGATCTGACTTAAATTCAGTGGCTGGGTTTTCCGGGCTTGGGTTTTCCAGCCTTGGGGTACGTGTGCTGAATCAGTGGGACAGGAGCTGATTTGACTTTCATGTATTTGCAAAGCTACTTATAAAAACACCCTTTGCTGTTCATTCTTATTTATATATGGAATATCTCATATTGCTGGAAGTGAGTATGGGCCTCCAAACTGCTTGCAGGTGTCTCGACCATGTGAAGGAAGAAACCTTACAGAGGATTTATTAATGCCAAGTTTCAGCTGCACAGGCTAGAAGTTGTCACCAAAATCGCTATACATTTCTGAAAGAAAATCTTTTTATGATCTTGCTCTTCTGTGTTGAATGTTTTAAAAAGATATTTACACATATACAGTACAGTTGCAACTTTGCTGCTGGCATCTTTAGTTTTTGAAAAGGTATTTTCCAAAATCTGCGTGGCTTTTTTTCCTTAAGACCTCACTCAAGGCTGCTCTCGAATATGAATGTTTATGTAAACCTTATTTGTTGGCTTTGTTTTTCCACTGTTGAGGTGATTTCTACAAATTACTTCTACCTGCAGGAGATTTTGCTTTTTTGTTGGTTTCAGTAAGTGTATGGTTGGACATAGCAAAACATTTCTTGTGCATCACAGATCTCATGCAGTGCCTCTTTCAGGATGTTTGGCCTTTTTTGCCATAAGGGAGATATCTGGAAGGGAATGAACATACCTCATTCTGCTTTGTAAAGAACTTCGCAGTTACTCTTAGGGGCTTAGTTTTATTATCTCTTAAATTACATATAGTGCTCCTGAGAGGAGTTTTTAGTTTCTCAGTCATTGTCATGCCAGAAAACATTGGTGTCGGATCCTTTAGGGAATCGTAGATACAGTCACCGGCATTGTCGGGTAATTCTTCTAAATTTTTTCTTTGAGTGAAGTGTGTCAGACAGTGTAAGAAGAGATGTTAGTCATGACGTGCACAGATTTACAAGATCTGTCTTTCTCCCTGTTTAGGTGAATCCTAACTTTGCTTAATGCTGTTTGCTTGGCTGTGACCCAGTTAGAGGAATAAAATGTCTCATATTAGAGAGAATTTTAATCATGCAGAAGATGTGGTTTCAGATCATCACAATGGTTCCAGAAATAATAAACAGAAGCCTTCTGGATCTTTTGTATGGCTTCGGAATACACATCTGTGTCTTGGAGTCTAGGCAGGAGTATTTTCTTTGAAGTAACTAATATACATATACCAGAAGCAGTCTTTAAATCCTAATGTGTAAAGTATCTGAATTTAATGTAATTATGTTGTAGAATACTGCCCAAATGGACAGAGGTTCTGAAAAAGTAATAAAATCTTCCATGTTAATCCGTATCCTCAAAAGCTAAGATTACGTGGATTACAGTTTTTCACTGTTGTTGATGGGCACAGCCACTGTGGCTCCACAGTATTAGTTATGGTCTATCATGCTGCTAATGAGTTTCTTAATAAGTCCCTTAGTACTCATTGACAATGACTCATACTTCCGAACCTAGGATCTGCTTGAAAATCTCAGTTTAATGGATGAAAAGCCGTATCCTAGTGAAGATTTTTTTTTTTTTTTTTTGACTTGTATGTTTGAGTAAAAGCCAGGCAAGTTTTAAAGAAATGGTATACTTTAACTGTCTGGAAAGGCAAAGGTGAAATGTGAACTCTGATCTCAGTAATAACGCGCTCTCTACTTTACAGAAAAATAGAGGTTGTGGAGCAGTCGTTATTTGTAAAGGAGTTCACATACAGCCTCAGCTTTTCTTTTAAAACTGAATTCAGTTGATTCTGATCTAGTGAGAATGATTGATTCTGTGTTCAGCAGTAAACTAACTCTGGAAAGAAACAACAATGAAGTAGCACTTTACCTACAATGCCACTGTTATGAAACTATAACAAATCATCTGCAAAACTTGCTGTTTATCCAGTGACTGTCCCTTCACAAATGCTTTCCTCGTATCGTGTTTTCTGCAGTTTGGATGAGCTCTAAAATGTTTTGCGTAAAGTGAAAGAAATGTCACACACTGAAGTGTGTTTTAACTAAGAACAGTGAAATATGGATTTGATATGAATGCCCAAAAGTCTTCTGTCTTCGCTATAAGTTTGAAAAAGAAGACTCTGGGATTTATTGCACTGTGCTTGCCTGTACAGCATTTCTGTTTTCAGTTGTGAACTTAATGCTTTGATAAAATTGTGGTTAAACGGTAGCTAATCTTCATTCAACTATTTTAGGTATTTGGAAATAAGATGATAATCCCTTCCCTGGATGGGGACCTTTTCCAATGGGATCGGGATCGAGAGAGCATGGAAGCAGTTCCTTTCACAGTTGAATCTCTTCTTGAGTCATCCTACAAATTTGGTGAGGACGTTGTTTTAGTTGGGGGAAAGTCTTTGACGACCTATGGGCTGAGCTCATACTCAGGGAAGGTAAGAACCCGAAAAGCTGCCTTTTGTATATGTGTTTCAAGCACTGTCCTGCAAATAGGTTGCTCTTGAGATTTAAACTGTGGTACAGTTCAATATATAAGTGCATGGTGCAAAAGAGCAGAATCTGAGCTTCCTGGGCAACGGATGGCAGTGGGAAAGAGTAAGGCTGAGAACTAGTGCAGTTAAATGGTATGGCTGAGCCCCTCACTGCAATCTCTTCCTGCCTCAGAGCTCCTCCTGTATCCCCTCTGATTGCTCTAACACTTGTCTTGCCCTTTGCTAAGCTGATTCAACTTACTAACCCAACAGAAAACTGTTCACTTTTTATTGGATTAGTTTTGTGCTGGGTTAGCTTTAGCCAGCTCAGCAAGGTGTTGGGGAGTGCCAAAGTCATCGAATTCACATCCCCCTGCTCCTCCTTGATGTCAGATGTCTTTAAAAAATGTTTTTAGGTACTTTGTATACTGAATAAAAGACATTTGCTAAATCAAAAACCTTGGTGCATTTTAAAACCAGTTAAGAAAATAGATTCAGCATAAAAATATTAAGCTTCCAATATTTGTTTTCCACAATATCAGGGGTTTTTTTCTTTTCGACCACACATTTTACTGTGAAATACTGCTATGGCATGGTGTAGAGTGATCAGTAGTGATAAAAAGCGTAGACCCGAAACAAGGGTTTATGAAATCAGTTTGATTTCCACACTGATAATGGTGGGCACTGTGCGCCAACAGACTGCTCCTCCCCAGTGTTCAGGAAGTGGAAATTTCAGTTTCTGCTTTGATTCCTGGCGTATGCTCACAGTAGCAAAAGTGCCTCATACAGGAAATAGTACCTGACTCTTCCTCGTTCAGAATCTGGGCAGTCTGATGTCTTTGGCAGTTTGATGTTGATTCAGGCTTCCCAAAAGTGTGTTCAGTTCCCTTTTCAAAACACAGTCACCCATATAATCAGAATTCCGTTTGAAATTGGGACTGTTGCAAAGTCTGTGTGACTGTGAGTTAAATAAGGTGTTCTTTCCTCTTTAATAGCTGACAAGGCAAAGGAGGAAGGCTCTGCAATATTTTATAGAAATCAGTAGTACTTTGTTTGAAGCTAATAGAGTTATGCTGAGACAAATAGAGTACAAAAGCAGAATTATTCTGTGGGTCTTGCAGGAATGTTCTTTTGATGTCCATAGAAATGTTGGGAAAAGAGAGAGCTAAGATTTCTTTGTTAGAAGTAGAAATATTTGCAAAATATAGTCAAAAGGTAGTCAAAATAGTCCAAACTGTAGACTTTCTGGAGTCTTCTGAAAAGTCTAGTTCTGAAAAGCCCTTGACTCTTAAACTATGCTTTTCAATAACGCTCAACTGAGCATCTAAATCATGAAGCTTCAAATTGCCTGTGAGCCGAATATGTGTTACAAGAATTGTTAGCTTTGCATATTGCTGTTGGTTACATTTGTTTATCTTGAAGTTCTTCAGAACTTTGGATTATGTGTGAGTCTCTTGCCTTGTCCCTTAGGTGAGGTACATCTGCTCAGCCATGGGCTGTCGCCGGTGGGATGATGATGAAACAGAACAGGAAGAGACACTCCTACTACACCGAACCCAGAAGACAGTTCGTGCAGTGGGACCACGCAGTGGCAATGAAAAGTAAGTGTAAGAATTGTTCAGCAAGAATCCAATAGAGAAGTTTCCAATCTGTAATGCATTAAGGATTTGACCTTCTTTTTACTCGCATTAGAGTGGGAATTGCACAAGGGAGTTTAAATTGTTAACCAAAGGAATGCACCGGACTGTTGGCTAGGATCTAACCCTTTTGCTTTTCAGTGCTTTTGAAAGATGTCTTGAACTTCAGGTTTATAGGCAATTAGGCAGAAAAAGATATGTGCAGGTATTTATTCCCTCTGAATCAAATGAAAATTGCTTTCCTTTTCCTTGCATACCTCGAAAGACTTCGTCACTGCATTGCTGTACCGGGCAAATGCCACCAATGTTTGTTCCAGCTGTTAACTTTTGTATGAAAGAAGACAGTTTAAAAGTCTTCTTGTGACCTACTGATTCACTTCTAAGTTCTTTACCTACTCACTGTAACTATCACACGTTGAAAAGGCTGATTGGCATACATAGATGCAGAAACTGCCCCACAGTTTAGTGGAGGGACTAGTCATTCCTTGTTCCCCTACTCCCTCTTCTGTTCACAGCAGGATTTGACAGATTGTGCATCTTGGAAGCTAGAAACAGGTGCTTTTGTGGTGACACAGTATGGCTGCTGTGGAGTTTACAAGATAGATCTGGGGGTTTAATTCTGAGAAAGAAAAGTTTTTAATAAATCAGCTGAATATGTAAAATATACCAAACTTCTATCATATGGGTGTAAATACTTTAAGGAGCCAGTGTGGGCTCTTGGTGGTAGCCAGACTGGCCGTAAGAAACTCTGGGTACCTGAACATACTGTTCAAGAAATATATTCCCCCTTCTTGCTGTTCAAGACACAGGTTTGCTGTCCTTTGCTGTCTCTGTCTTCTGTTCAGCACTGGGCTGTATGGAAAAAAGAACATAATTATTCTTTCTTTTTCTGAAAATTTTCAGTTTCTGCAAGGATTTGTTTACAAAGATTTAAGAGCTTTTGGGTGTGCAAGACAACTACTGTGTTCTGTATACAGTTTTCTTATGGGATGTGAGCAGTCCTGGTTTCATGAAGTATATGTCAAAGAGATCCCATGTTAGGCTGTGTGGGCCATAAAAACAATAAATAAGCATTGTCCCTCCTACAGCTTGAAAATTCAAATTTGATACACTTTATTAATCAAGATAAATGTCTTGTGTAGAATGCTGCTTCCTAAATACTTTATAGTTATTGCCTTCAGTAGCTGCATAATGTTTTCCTACTAAACAGACCCAGCTGAACTACTTGATGATTTTAATTGCCCTCTCCATACACTAAACTTTTAATGCTGTTGGCCCTACTTCACCAGCTGTTTTCTTATCTCACCCATCATGTTGGACAAGATTTCTCAACTTGTGTGGTTTGTATTTTGGATTAGCACTCCCCCTCCTGGTACAGTTGTATTATTCTGACAATCGGAGTTTACTGTGAAAATATGGGCCACGTATAGGTAATTGAGTTTGAGTCTTTTGGATGGAGGATTTGGAACTTCCTTGGAATATATAAGTTGTTTATACAAAGGTTTTCTCTTTTTCTTTAAGGTGGAATTTCAGCGTTGGTCACTTTGAGCTGCGCTATGTCCCAGATATTGAAACTAGAGCAGGATATATTGAGAGCAATTTTAAATCAAATATGAACAAAGAAGAAACAAAAATAATTTCAGATGTCGATGAGCAGGAAGCTATGATGAAAGATACAGTGATAAAGGTCTCAGTAGCTGACTGGAAAGTGATGGCTTTTAACAAACGAGGAGGACATCTGGAATGGGAATACCAGGTAGGGGAAAAGAGAGAGTATTAAATATTAACAAAAGTAGTTTTGCAGCATCACAGATGATGACTTTCACCTTGGGTTTCAGGTGCTTTTCAGAAGCAAACATTTGCTTGTAATTTGCTTTAACTGAAGTTCTGATTCAGCCACATCTGTTACAAAAACTAAACCAAGGAATTTAAGTACATCTAAACTATTCTTATATAATATCTAGTTAATAAAACATTAATTTTTCCAACTACTTCTCTTTTCTTCAGTTTTGCACTCCAATTGCTTCTGCGTGGCTTGTTAAGGATGGCAAAGTAATTCCAATCAGTCTGTTTGATGACACAAGCTACACTGCGAGCAATGAAGTACTGGAAGATGAAGAAGATCTTGTGGAAGCTGCAAGAGGAGCCACGGAATCAAGTGTCTATTTGGGTGAGACACTGACTGCAACATTTTTGGTAGCAAACATTACTCTGTTCTCCGAGGATGTAGTAAAGCAGATCTTTCTGTGCTGGTAGATTACAGTTACAGGGAACTATAACATGTCGAGTCCGATATTCTCCATAATGAAGGCTGTTGGATGTAACCCACGTAGCTTTATAAATTGCAAAACCTGAGGCTTCGCTAACCTACATATGTCGCAGAAAGGCACCTTAGCTTGATTTAGACTTTCAGGAGGCAGAGGTGTGTTCTGATCTCTTCCTAGCCTGCTCTGGTCATCTTTGATTTTGTCATTCAAAGCCAGAATTCTGTGTATCTATCTTAGGAATTCTGACAATCACAGAAGGTACAGTATACATTTCACTATGGCAGAAGTAATATCTATGACCGTTTACCCTAAACATTGATAGTTTGATGTTTTGTGTGTGTGTGTGTTTTTATTTTCTTTTTTCAAAACCGAAATATTTCAAACCCATAAATATTTTCCATTTTTATTCTGAAATGTTCACTGCTTTGTAGTTTCAGTACATTTGACATTATTGAAAAGCCTTGAAACTTTTAGAGATGGGTTTATAGCTAAGAAGGCAACCTTATTTCTCAGTAAGCAATAAGCAACAGCTCCCCTCAGCCCGCTAATTGTCACGTTCATTTTTTCCTCTACTTGCAGTAACTTCCCATAAAGAAATTTCAGTTAAAATTTTATGTGGCTAAGTTTTCACCCAGCCATTAGAATTAATTTGATGTGGTTTGTGACAACAGAGTGGTGCCATGTCTTCCTTCTCAGCTGTCTGTCTCTGGGAAGCAAAACCACTTTCATTTTCTAAGACTTTGTTTGCCTTAGCCTTTTTCTGTATGTCTTTACACCTGCTAGCTTTCCTGCTAAGTGGTTACACAGATAAAGAATAACAATAAGAAGAAATCAGATTGTTCCAGCCTTCCTGGTAATGGCTGTTAAGGACTAACAATTGCTGTTAAGCAGCCCAAGCTGCATTATAGCTCTTAAAAAAAAATTGCTGGCATTTTTCTGTAGCACCAGCTCTCCAACTGTGAGAATGAGATGTCTTGATTGCTTGCTTTTCTAGAACAGAGGGAACATACTACTTGAATTCATAGTATTCTGTAGCAATCGGAGTATCTGAGATTCTCATAATATAAAGAAATATGTTCAAAAATGTTTTTAACCCTCTATTTTAACTGGGCAATTTTATTTTGAAGATGATGAGAACTAAATCTTAAGACTAGTGTGCTCTCTGGTTTACTATTTAGGTATGTACAGAGGCCAGCTGTATCTTCAGTCATCAGTCAGAATTTCTGAGAAATTCCCAACAAATCCAAAAGCTCTGGAATCCAGAAACGATAATTCAATTATTCCTCTTCCCAAAATTAAATGGAAACCTTTAATCCGTAAGTAGCAATTCAGTTTAATTTACTGTCTTAGCTCTGAAAAGACAGGACATCTTTCTGGTGTCCCATGTGTTTCAAACCACTCTGTTTCCAGCTGTAAACTAGTTCAGGAGCTATCTCTGTGCTTTATTAATTTGGGTTATTTTTTCCTAATTGAGTATTTAATGTCTGCTTTCTTTTACTATGGATTTGACAGGGTCTTTATTTCAATAATGAAGTCAAGTTTTCCAATGAGAAATGGAAATGATGTGAATACAGCTGAATTTCAATGATGTGAATACAACTGAATTGACTTGTCCAAAACTAGCATTTCGGCAAGGGGGAGAGGTGTTAAGTAACTATTACCTTAAAATACACTTCTTAATTCTTCCTTGCATTAATTTTCATTCGCACGATCTGATCTGAGAGACATTTTCTAAGATTATGTAACTGGAGTTCTCTTTAAAGTAATACAAGAAAAGAATTTTTATAACAATTCAGCTCAGAAAATTCTCTTCTGTGCTTAGATTCTCCTTCCAGGACTCCAGTGTTGGTTGGGTCTGATGAGTTTGATAAGTGTCTCAGCAATGACAAGTATTCTCATGAAGAGTACAGTAATGGAGCACTTTCAGTCCTGCAGTATCCGTATGGTAAGTAGAAGTTGCAAATTCTAAAGTGTTTTAAATTGCCGGGTTTACCCATTTGTTATCTGTGAAATTCAATAAGTGGCCATATATTTGATCTTTAAATATGCGTATTATTTAAAATATTTAATGAACTAAGAAATTATTGCCCAAACCTGGGTTTCCAAATTGTGAAATATGTACCACTAGTACCACGTGAAGCACTTCACCGAGCCAAAAATTGCTACTGCAGAGGCGTTGTATGTGCTGCCATTGCCACTGATAGCTGGTGTGAGTGGAAAAAAGCTTGTGAATTATTTTTTTCAGAATTTGCTAACAGTGCTAGAGGCACAGTCTGGTTTTCCATATAGAAGGTATTCTGGTTTAAAGCTGGTAGTGGTCAGGCCTCCTGAAGTGGTAAACTTTGGGAGACGTGGAGTCTATAACCTTGATTGACTGGATTTGCCTATGTGCTATTTAAAATCATGGAGCATGCCAACAAAAGTTGAGGAAACCTATTAATATGAAGACAAAATTGTTTTGTAGTTACCTACAAGTAAATATATATCCTGTTTATGCTTTTTATACTTAGATAATGGTTATTACTTACCCTACTATAAGAGAGAGAGAAATAAGCGTAGCACCCAGATCACTGTTAGATTTTTTGATGATACGAATTACAAGAACATTCGCAAAAAAGATCCTGTTCTTCTGCTTCACTGGTGGAAAGAAATTGTTGGCACCATTGTATTTTGCATCGTGGCCACAACTTTTATCGTGCGGAAGCTTTTCCATCCCCATCCTTACAGCAGAGTAAGTATTTCTTTCTGAATCCTAAATGCAGAATGTATCATTCTAGCCTTTTCTTTTGGTTTTGAGTCTGCAATGAGTAGTATTAAGAAGTTAATAACTAATGAGAAAACAAAATCAAAAGTCTAAGTTTATAGTTTAATCTGTCTGTGCAGGCTGTTAGCTGCCATGTACAATTTGCTTACCTGCTTCAGCAAGCAGATAAGACTGCATCAACAGTGTTTGATGTCTTTGGAGATGGTTACATTGAAATTTTTCGATCCCATATCTAGGGGTACAAACTGTTTTCAAGTATTTAAGGAGTTGAATTTGTTTTTTCCTCTTGTTTTTTGCTCTTGTTTTGGGAACACTTGTTAGCTGCGGAAGGAATCTGAAACACAGTGTCAGACTGATAATAAATATGAGCCCACTTGTGGAGATGTTAAAGATACCAGCTGGAGCGACGTCAAGAACTCTGGATATGTGTCAAGGTGAGCTCAGCTCAATGCAAGAGGGACAGAGTCCTTCATGTGTCAGCTAATACCTACCTGGAGGAAAGAGTAGGTGTTTGCTTGTCCTTACCTACGCTGGTCCTGGTCCTCCAGCTTCACAAGATAGTCAGCAACTGACACGAAGAACCCTGTCACCCTATTACCAATGGGATATTGCGATTATGATTAGTCTAAGCAACCCTGGAGGGAGCCTACAGGATACCTGTGGTCAGGAATGTTGCTCTCGTATTTCCTACTGATACGTAAAATGAAAGATTGATTCTTGAAGGTCTTCATCAGTGTTTACTCTCTGTGTTTCTGTGTTTATGGATTAAAGCAGAGAAAGGCAATTGCAGATGGAAAAAGCTGATATTTTATATGCTCTGCAGAATAAGTGGACTGCATTTGGAAGAAATCTTTGTTGCTCTTATGAAGGACTTGGTTAAAACAGCAGGGTGTATAAAGGCATGTCATGATACTCTGGAGAACATTTGTCACTCACTGAAAGCATATGAGTATTTAAAATAAGGAAGGTAAAGAAAGGTAGTGAGATTTAAGAACAGCGATGCTTCAGAAGAGATGCTTAGAAGGACTAGTTGCAAAAATAGTCACTTGAGGTGGAGTATAAGGCAAACCATGATTTAGAAAATACCTAGCTGTCACTACTTAGTTTGGAAATAGAAACTTAGGCTACATGTGTATGGTCTGTGATCCAGTAAGCGTGCAATCTGATGATCTGAAAACCTTCAGTTTGTCATGTGCATGCAGAATGGATCTTGCTGGGTTGTGATAGACTGAATAAATGCATAGTCAGCACTGCCGATTTCATAAAGAGGTAATTATCTGACTGCCTTAGTGGGTGAGAAGGGAGAAAAGATAAGAAATGCTTCAAGTCATTCAGTGTGTTTTGCCTGTAGAGAAATATTTCATTCTTAGTCATAAATTACTTTATTTTTTCTCTATATAGTAATGCATTTTTCTACACTGTCCTCCCTTCGTTTTTCTGTCCCTTCCTCACACCCTTCTCCTACCAGATATCTAACAGATTTTGAACCAATTCAGTGTCTGGGTCGTGGAGGTTTTGGAGTAGTTTTTGAAGCCAGAAATAAAGTGGACGACTGCAACTATGCTATCAAAAGGATCCGTTTACCTAACAGGTAATGAATGAACAGTGAGATCCCATCCTATGCTGAATCATCTGTTCCTGAACTGATTTCTCAGATGCAACGTTAGGATGAATGACAGTTTTTAATGGGGGGCCTGACTTAGCTTTGGCATCGAGAATTTGGCATATGTAATCACAGCCAGAAGGGTAACCTGCTTGGCCAAAATACTTCCATAGCTGGACCCTTGTGAGGATACTGCGGCTACATGGGACTCTTTATTTCCTTGAATAGAGTCTTTGATAACAGGACCGGTTATTTGTTGTAGCATTGTTAATTTGCTTCTCTCCTTCCTCTCCTTACCTTTCCTGCTTTACCTTCTCTTTATTTTTTTTTCTCCCTCACCGTCTTTTCTGACTCCATTTGCCCACGTGTTTCATTTCTCTGGTCCCACAACCCCTGCCTTTTTTTTCAGTCATAGGTGGTCAAGCCATGCTGCTGAATTACCCTACACAGAGCTTGCAGCAGTTCCTTTTAGTGGGAGATGGGAGACACTGCTTCTGGAAATCTCAAGTTAGAACAGCAACAGGCAGGCCAGTAGAGGGAGGGGGTAAAGCTATGAAATCTAGTGTTCCTATTTTTTTGAATGTGTTAAATAAGCGTGACTATTAAAGATTAAGGTAGCCTAAATTCTTCTTTTCCAAACATATCCAAACTCATTAAATAAAATCATCTGACTTCATTTGATCCAGTTATGGTCTTATGAAGAGAAATTGTTTACTTCAGTAAGATGGCAGGCTACCTGCTTTCCTGTCCGTAGAACAGACATAGTCTTAAAGCAGACTCCTTATTTGGTGGCAATTAAAAAAATTTGCTAAGGTATTACTTTCTCTCTTCTTTTGTGTCAGTGTCTTCTACATCCCTGTAGAATATTGCTATTTATTAGTCTTTTTTTCTAACCTTGTAAACAATCAAGAGCAAGATAAGCCTTTATTTCTCAGTTTTGCTGTCTGTAATTATGTGAAAAGGGATGACTACTTTAAGTCTTTAAGCTAAAAGAATTACTTTAGGGAATGTAAGACATACCTGTCTTTTGGAGTGAAGAGTATGGTGGCCTGGTTTATACTGGGCTGGCATTGACTAAGTCCTTTGCAGAAAATTCAGTACTATGCTGTTGCTTTAAGTGACCATGTCTCTGTTTTCCTCACCCCCAAATCATAGGGAGCTGGCTCGTGAAAAGGTGATGCGAGAAGTCAAGGCTTTGGCTAAACTTGAACATCCAGGTATTGTTCGATATTTCAATGCATGGCTGGAAGCTCCACCTGAAAGATGGCAGGAAAAGATGGATGAACAGTGGTTAAAAGATATCAGGTAACTCATGGGGGGGGGGTTAACAATTGAATTTGAGATCAACAAAACTGGAGAACCAGTAGATGATCCAGGAAGATCAAGACTGTGTAGGAAGGAGATATGTCCCTCTTTCAACTTAGGACACACTTGTAGTTCTTAATTTAACTTGTATAATTGAATCTTTGGGTGATGGGAAGGTTTGAGAATTTCTACTGTGATTTGGTTTTAAACTTTGGCATCTGTCCTCTTTGTTCCTTTCCACTACCTTCCTCCTCTTTGTTATCTTGGTTTAGATGGATCCGATTCAGTGTTCCAATGTTTCAATGAAATTTTTCAGCAGAAATGTGTGAGGGATAATCAGAGTGATGATTTATAATGCTTGGTAGGTTAAAATTGGAAAATCAGATAAAGGAGTTGGAGAGTGTTAGGAGAAAGGAAAAGTGGGTGTCTGTTAGCATTCAAAGAATGAGGCGTAATAAAAGACTATTTAGTGGTTTCATAATAACATCTTAACAATTTTAGAATATAGCGACCTTTATATTCCAAGCATCAAATTAACATCTCACAGCTGTAATTCTTCTAAGGCACTTTAAATACTTTTTGCATTGCATGTTCTAAAGGAATAGATTTTTTCAAGCTGAAGACGAGCCTAATTGCACATTGGGAATCCAGGCATTAGAACTCACTAGGTTTTTATTTATTGACACTCTTGTCTTAATGAGAAAACATTATACTTGCCAAGAAAAACTGATGCTAAATCCTGGTTATTAGTGATTCCTATGCTTGGGCAGTAATTTACTGTTATGGTATGACATGGTTCTTGGAGGTAGCAGTTGTTAAAACTTGGGCTTCTGAAAATGCGTTTCTAGTGGAATTAAGTTACATAGTATTCATCTCTCAATTTTGTTCTTCTAGCACTGACTGGCCACTCAGTTCTCCCAGTCCAATGGATGTCCCGTCATTTAAGATCAGAACAGAGCCGTTTTCTACAAAGGAGCACATTGAAGTTATTGCTACTTCGTCGGAGGGAGTAAGGTCTGTGGGAATACGCTGTGGTCAGTCCGAATCATCTGGAAGCCAGTTTTCTCCTCTGGAATTTTCTGCCACGGACAACAGGGACTTACACCAGTCAGAAGATCCACTGTTAAACCTTCAGGACAGCGTTCTTACGGGCTGTGATGTAGAAGACGCTACAGTCAGCAAATACAAGCTGGGTCACTCCTTGGAAATTTGTTCTTCAGCTGTTCCTGTTGTACATCTGAGGGAGGGGACCTCCTCTTCTATTGTGTTTGAGGATTCCGGTTGTGGAAATGCTTCTAGTAAGGAAGATAAAATTGATGTTTCACATGATGAAAGTCTTTCTGAGAATAAGGCAAAAAGTACAAAGGAATCCAATAACCAGAAATCTGCTTCAGGAAGTCCCCTCTCTGTTTCTCCGCCAAGGCCGACAAGTTTAAGCCTGGACCTTTCTAAAAATGTTACAGAAAAAGTCAAGCCCACCTCTCCAAAGGTATATCTTTACATCCAGATGCAGCTCTGCCGGAAAGAGAACCTTAAAGACTGGATGAGCAGAAGATGCATGATAGAGGAGAGGGAAAGGACAGAGTGCCTGCAGATATTTCTGCAGATAGCTGAAGCGGTTGACTTTCTGCATAGCAAAGGATTAATGCACAGGGATCTCAAGGTTTGTATTCATAGATTACTGTAGGAAATGTGTTGAGTGTTTTTTTTAATATATTTATTGGCATAATCTTCACCAAATGCCTGAATTTTAACTGATTATCTCACTGGCTTCATCCTATAGGCAAACATTTTCTGGATTAGTACTGTGCGATTATCTTAGGAGCTATCATAACTTGAATTATGTTTTACCATACAAAAGTGTCTGGTACTGTGAAATTTATGAAACGTATGGACTGACTCAAACGGCATCACAGGGTAGCTGTCTCTCCATTACATTACAGACGTGAGCATCAGCAATTCCAAATTTGACTGCTCCTAACACAGCAGCGCAGGCTGTTTAGCTCAGTGTCAAGTTCTGCTTTAAACTGACAGATCATGAGTGTATGGATTCAGGTAAAATTTTTTTGTGTGTGTGGGAGTAATATGGCATTGGAGAAAGATCCCACTAAAACATTTGTCTTATCAGTGACCTCAGCATGGGTGTTTAAAACCTGACTTAACATCTGTGCAATAATCTGGAGGTGTAGTGCTCCAGGAAAGAAATGTTAATCATTCGTTATTGCAGTTAAAGTCTTTCTCACAGCACAGACTTCTTGTACCTGGCACAGATCAGCTGCATTTGTTTTATGGCATTTTTAATTCAGATTCTTTATGCAGGGTTGCTCATTGCTGAGTCGTGTGGCAAAGAAAAGTATCCTGGATCCTCCTCTGCCATTTCAAGTGAAGCAGATAGTTGGCAGTGTTAGGTTTACAGTTGGACTTGATGATCTTAAAGGTCTTTTCGAACCTAAATGATTCTGATTCTGGTATTTTCCTCCTTCTTTCTATAGCAATATTGCCTGAGAGCAGCAGTGTTAATCCTGGATAGAGAAAGTAAAAATTAAGTATTGCTGCTTTAGTGTTGAAATGTAAACTGCTCTGATGTTGAATTCAGAATGCCAACTATCATATTACAGCTTTGTCAAGGATTCATCATCTTTTAGTGTCTGATAACATGCAGATGGTTAAGACTGGGAAAGGTGTTTTTTACCTCTGGCATTCAGTGTAACTGAAGTCAGGAGTAACTTGTTGTACCTCTTCTTTCATTTTCCTTCTGTTCCTTCCTTTCTTAGTGCCTAAGCTGACTGGAACTTTTAGCACTTAAGTGTCAGTATGTGTTACCAAACATCAGAATTTAATTAAGGAGCCCAGTCTTGTTATTACACGCTCTGACACATGGGACTGTTTTTGCCCAGACAGTGGAGAAGCAATTCGTGTTTCTCTTTACTTATTTGAGGAGGCATTAATACTTCTCTCAGTGGAGTAATGATTATAACTAATGTTGGGGATTCTCAGATGTTAATCATTTGGTATTAGTAGAAACAAAAGAACAAAAATTGCCATGTCAGATGTGACAGTAAAAGGGGATTTGAATTCAGTAATAGTCAAAGGATACGTTGGAGTTAGAAAAACTCATGAGCCCTTCCAAGTATTCTCATTCCCCATCAGCGTTAAGCAATTACCTGGGACCAGTTATCTGAAAAATCTTTAGTGCTTGAGAAACTGACGAGAAAAGTAATTAAATCCCTATACTAATATGCTGCTAGACATGTTAATTAATAACCTTTCTTAACAGTGCTGTCAGCTGTAACTCTCTGCAGTGACCTCTACTGAGATCACTATTCTCTAAAGCTTATGTAGGTCTTCACTTAAACCTGTGTTGGTCTTAATCAGTGGTTATGTAGCATTTTGTTGGAACATCTTGGAGGTTCAATGTTGGCAGCAATTTGAACAACAGATTTTATTTTGTTTACTTGGTATAAACAACTTGGACAGGCTCCTCCTGAACAGCTTACTGCTTCAGAAGATTTGGCATGGATGTATAGATGTTATTCTTGGAAGCTTGTGTTAGGTGTTCATTTGGTCAAAGCAACAGCCAATATATTGAATTTTTTCCTATAGTTTTCATAAGCTCCTAGGAGCGTATTGCACCGAATTTCATAATTGGTCCAACAGATTGGTTCTGTGCCCCTCAGTTTGTGCCAGCACTAGTAAGCAAATAACCTGCAAAGCTGTTTTTTCTTTACTGGAGGCAGGGCTAGCTGATACCAGAGGCCAATTCTTGCTCGTATTGACACCAACAAGACTTCACTGACCTTTGTGAAAATCAGTTTGTATGTATGCATACTGAAAGATTCAGGAAGATCTTTTAAATATTTAAATTACCAGTACACATTGAGATACATCAATTAGGCTCCTACTAATCATAGAATAGTTAGTGTGAAGGGACCTTAAAAGATCATCCAGTCCCAACTCCCCTGCCATGGGCAGGGCCATCCCAGTAGATCAGGCTGCCTGAGGCCCCATCCAACCTGGCCTTGAACACCTCCAGGGATGGGGCAGCCACAGCTTCTGTGGGCATCCTGTGCCAGTGCCTCACTGCTCTCATAGTGAAGAAATTCTTCCTAACGTCCAGTCTAAATCTGCCCCTCTCCAGTTTATACTCTCCAGTTTATACTGGAGATACCATAATGACAAGATGGCAGGAATTTACATAACTGGATAGGTCACAGTTCAAATTCCTTTGGAGAAAATGAAGTGCTGAAACAGAAGTCTGTCTGTCACTTGAGTTTACTGTTATTCCCAGGATAAGCTGTTGGTCATGCTTGACAGCTCGAAGGAAATTAGGAGTTTCATAGAACTGCAGAAACAGTCTTAGATAGGTTTTGCAGCATTAATTAAATTAAACTGTAGTCTTCCAGATGTGAGTAGCTTATTTGTGGAATAAGTAGCTTATCTGGGGGAAAAAATGAGAATTCTTATTCTGATTGAAGAGTCTGGAGAGAAATTTCTTTGTGCAAGTGACAAGATAACTAAACTAGAGGGTGGTTGTATTCTTCTGATTTAAATATAAATTGTGTTTATCTGCTTGGACGATGTCTTTCTGAATATGGTCTTGATGGCTTACTTTTGCTGGCAATTTTCAATAGCAGAGACTCCATTCTCCATAATTGGAGAATGTGGAAACTATACGCCAGTCCACTCAGAGGCAGGCTGTTTTCAGCCAGAGAAGTACAAGAAATAAAACTCCATTAAGAAGAGTTTTGCTCTGCGAAAGCAAGACTGATCTTCCTGACCTCTTGTGTGTTTATTGGAGGAGGAATCATAGAATAGAACTACAGAATGTTCTGAGTTGGAAGGGACCCACAGGGATCATCGAGTCCAACTCCTATCCCTGCATAGGACGCCTCGCTATTCACACCATGTGTCTGAGGGCATTGTACAAATGCTTCTTGAATATTGTCAGGCTTGGCTTCGTGACTGCTTCCCTGAAGAGCCTGTCCCAGTGCTCCATCACCCTCTGAGTGAAGAAGCTTTTCCTAATATCCAACCTAAATGGAGTTCAAGGCAGTGGGATGCAAATCTCTAATAAAGACTTCGTGTCTTGAGCATAAAAATTCTGATAGAAAGATTTACAACATGAATGCTGTATAAATGCTCCAGAGAGCCTGGAGACACTGTGGGTTTACAGAATAGTAGCTTTTGAGCACTGAGCAAGTTGAGACTCAGAAGGCATGGTGTTCATTACAGGATGGTACAGCAGGATGTAAGACCTGGCTCAGAACCACTTTTAGAGGCAGGGTGTGGGCACTCCAGAACTAATATATCTAACTCGTTCTGTAGCGCTTATCTCAATGCTGTCCGTTGCTTAAAAAAACCAAGAAGCCTTTTTTCTGTCCTGTTCCGCTCTTGCACAGAGTGGATTTAACTTGTCTTTAACTGAGGATGTTGCATGAACTTTGAAATAGGTCAGCTTTGCAGTCCTTTAATCTTGTGGAAAAATATTGCCTTCTATCTGTCTGCCTCCTCCTGTTCCAGGGTTATATCAACAAAGCATGGACTATGTTCTCCCAGGCTGAGAGCACCACCTGCCTCTTTGCTACACCTCAGCCCTTTCCCTGTACAAAATCCTCCTGCTGCTTCCTTTTGGCAGTATCAGTATGTTCTTCCCCCAAAATTGCGTTTCTGTCTTTATTTGTAACTGAGATGGAGCAGTCATGTTTCAAAGAACTAATCATTCATTTGGTGTTTGCTATTCTATCAGCCAGAATGCAAATCTCTTGAAAAGCCATCTGAGATAGGTTCCATCTCTTTCATCAGAGTTTGTGAACTGCAAAGTTCTTAAGCTTCTATCTAAACCAAACTGTTAATTGTGTTATGGAAAGAATATAACACAGCTAAACTGCACAGCACTACTGAAAAGCAGTCCTTGTTCCCAGACGTCCAATGTAATTTTAACATTAATATGTCATGCTGTATGCTGGTAAGTAATATGGCAAACAAGTTTAGCATTCAGATTAAAAAAAAGAGGCTAGGAGCCAGAGCTCCAGTATCTGGTGTGAATTTACCACGTGATGAAGCGTTGGATAACTTCTCTGTGCCGTTCCCAACAGCAGTTGACTTTTGTGTGTTACTGAGCAGACTGAGGTAGTGCTGATAAACCTCTGCTGGAGAAGAAGAAATGAGCAGTCTGAGTTTCAGGAGTAATTCCTTTTTCCTGAGCAGCTAAGATTCTTCTCTGATTCTGCTAACCTGGTGTGTAATGCATTTTTTTTAGCCTTGACGGTGTGGCTTATCTGAATTAGATTGAAGTGTTGTATCTACTGAAACACAGACTTGTTCATTACTTACTTTTTTTTTTCTTTTTACCTGTTTGTTTTCTTAGCCTTCCAATATATTTTTCACAATGGATGACGTAGTAAAAGTTGGGGATTTTGGACTGGTAACTGCTATGGACCAAGATGAAGAGGAGGAATCGGTACTTACCCCAATGCCAGCTTATGCCAGGCACACAGGACAAGTAGGAACCAAACTCTACATGAGCCCAGAACAGGTTTGTGCTCTCTGTTCTAAAGCTGTACCTGGTAGAGCTTGGAAGACACTTGAATTTCCTAGGATCTTGAAGATCAGTCATTCCTTCTAGTAAATTGTTGCAATCAAGTTCCTTAAATTCTTTCTCATCAGAGTAGAGTTTTAAGCTAAATTGAATTCCAAAGTTAATATTTATATATATATATATATTTATTACAGCAAAGAGGTAGCTAATGATTCATACTTAGATGCATTTATTTATCTTGCTTTTAATCTAGTAGGAAAATAATTGTACAATATTCAAGTTAATTGAGCAAGGACATGCTATTGTGCATGAGATTTAAGTAAGTTGAAACACTTTACAGTTGGTTTTGCGAAGAGGGACTGATGATCAGGACCTTGCTCAGCCGTGGTCATTTGATGACATTTCTCAGTGTGCCTGTGCTGTAGTTTTCAGCTCTGCTCAGAGCCAATCTCTTCTGTATGTAGGAAAGGATGTTGTTTACATTGCACGTAGTTACATACAGTGAGTCGCTCGATTGACCTAACCCTAATTTTGAATTTTCAGATCTGTGGGAACACGTACTCACACAAAGTGGATATTTTTTCTTTGGGACTGATTCTGTTTGAGCTGCTTTACCCTTTCAGCACACAGATGGAGAGAGTCAGGGTATGTACGGTATCGGATTATCATCAGTTTGATCATTTGCTTAACATAGGTGTTCACTTGGTGAAACTCTTGCAAGAGGTTCTTCTCAGTTTTGAAAAAGCCTTGCAATTAGAAGCACAACTTCTTTATCAGCCTTGTACAGACCCTCTGAATCACTGGAAATAAATTGCTGTGTTCCTAATGTGTGCAGTTGAATTGAGGCCTTAATTTCTTTACAAAGCTCCTCTGTTGTCAAGCCAAGTAAGAGAAACTATTGAAGTAGGATATCCAAGAACTCAAGCAACAAATATAGCTTGTGACTTTAAGCCTAGCAGCTTGTTTTTCACTCAAGAATTGGAACCGTGCTGTGCATTTTTACCATTTTTCTTTCGTTTGCATCTGCAGTGCTTTTTCATCCAAAGCACTTAGTGAAAAATTGCCATTCCTTTTCCCGTAGTAAGTCTTAGCTGTGAGTCTCACTCAACTTCAACCCCAATCCTCTCAGGAATTGATGATTTTCCTTGCATCAGTTGTGAATTTGGGAGGTTTGATGGTTTATAATAACTTCCTTCCTGTTCAAATGCATGTAAGATCCATCTTGCTTAGGAACAAGTCTACAGAGAACAAGAGCTACAGCAAGAAAAGCTTCTTCTCTTGTATATGGTGACCTATACAGAACAGAAAGAGTCATTATAGTCTTTATATGTGCTTGGGTGTTTTTATTCTCATGTGAAGTTGGATTGATCTTGCAGAAATTAAGAAGTGACTTCAACCACACCATGAATGCACCTGACAGAATGATTCAACTATGCTGGCACTGCATTCTTTTGCTTAAAATTCTCTGGGTTTCCATGGTACAAAAGAGCGTGATCAAGAGGAGGAATTGCTATGCTTAACTTGAACCTCTTGCACTGCAACCAATTTCAGTTTCCCTAAATAAAATCAGTGTTACCAAGTCAGATACTCAATAAGGAGCTGCCCTGGATTTTCAAGATCTCCTGCAGCAGTGACCACGAGTTTGCCCATGCAGTTTCTCTCCTGAGTATAGAAGCAAAACAAGTTATAGGAGGGAATCCTAGTTGCATCTAACCCTGGTTTACTTTGTAAGAGGGTAAAAGGGTGCCTGAACTTGCTAGGATTTTCACTGCCATTCCACTCTTTTTGATAAAATATAAAAGAAACCCCCACCCCTTAATTTTCAAGTTCTGGAGTTTGGCTACTTTAGTAGTTGTTTTCAAGCTGTTACACTGAAGTTTTTGTTGGCATCAACCAGGCATTAGCACAGCTTGCCGAAGCAAAACATGTTCTGCCTGGCCAGGTAGTCCAGCATATTCTAGGAATCGGTGACAAGGGGCTGGAAAAATCCCTGAGGGAGAAGCATGAGACCTGCCTCTGTCTCCAGCTGTCAGCAGTTAGTTGTGGCAGTGCAATTTATTTCCACGTGAGATGTTTCAAAACAGATCACTAAATGCAGACTGTATTAATAGAGAAGGAGAACAATTTTTTGAAGCATTTTATTATTATAAAATTCAGTTCTCTTGAATGGTAGTTTGACTGTTGCCCATCGCTATTAACTGGTCATTTCATACTTTCAGTGGAGTATTAGTGAATTGAATTTTGTTTTAACCTTAGAATTCTCCTATTTTATGTTTGAAGTTTTGCAAAAGACATTAGTTCCTGGAAGAAATTAAGTGCTAAATATTGCCCTCCTGCAGTAAAAGCATCCTGAAGTGGGTCATGGCTCACTGGAAATTACAAAAATTAAGGTGGCTTGCTACAAATAACTGTGGGGCTGGACATGGAAAATGCTGTCACTAGATGGAGCCTATGGGCTTGTTATGGAAGAAAGAAGGAGACCAGAAGCCAAATATGCAATGTGAACTGCTTTCAAAACTGCTGATTAACTTGTTCATTAGTCCATAACCGTTAAAGACAAGTTCTTACGTTGTTGAGACGGAGCCAGTCATTACAGCCAAGATCAGTAGGTGATTTGGGTATTATGGGTGGTGCTTAGATACGTTGATTTTGTTGAGCCAAAGTGAGAAGTTATAAGTTTGTGTATCTGGCTCATTCAAAACTGCAGAGATTGGAATTCTTGCAGAGTAATTCCTAATGCAGGATGTATATCTAGGGAAGCAGCAACTTGCCCATTTAAGTGTGTTGTGATTTTTTTTAGCCATTAAAGCAAGATTTTAAAACATATCTTTTTTCCATCAGACTGATTTTTTTTTTTTTGTGTAACATTTGCATGTATTTTTTTTAAGAATAGTAGAGTAATAGTATTGAAGAATGCTATTATGGAAAGTTATTTTTTCTCTTCATCTTTTTGCAGACCTTAAGCGATGTTAGAAATTTGAAGTTTCCACCATTGTTCACTCAGAAATATGCACAAGAGGTAAGTGTATCTGATGCTATTAATTGTACCTTTCTCTTTAATAATTGTAGCTATTTTCTTTGCTTTCCAGTTGCTTTGCAGGTAAAAATGAAAATAAAAACCAACAACCAGCAAAACTGAATGTGTTAAGACACATTTCTCTACCCGTGTACTTTTTACAACATTTCAAAGCTTTAATGTTACAGTAACGTAGACGGTGATGTTTTTGTCACACAGTTTCTATCCAGCAACTATACAATATTACCTAGCTTCCCTTTGTCACTTTATCTTTCGTTTCACATGTGTCCTACTTGGTTTCTTGCAACAAATCCATAATCACAAAGAAAAAGTGCAGAGTGCTAGGCAGGTAAAGGGGAAACAGTAGGGAGCACCATGGCTGTGTGGGATCTCGCTCCAGGAACTGAATCTCTCAGGTGTGAAGCCATATGAGCAACTTGTGCGATGTTCTTATTAGTCAGATCTTCAAAGTGATATGGTTGTAGGTAAGAGGAAGTGATGTACAAAACCTCTCCAATAAAAAGGTGAGATGCTTTCAGGTTTTCATGGTAGCTTCAGAGCAGCAGCTAAATGAGATGAAGCTTTCTCTTTACAGCTGCAGACTGCAGCGGGGGTAATGCGGTGTGCTGTGTTCAGTAGGAGCAAGACACTGTAATTCTGATGAAATTTGAGAGGAGTATTCAAACTACTTGTGTATTTAGAGGAAAAGCTCTAATTCACTGTGAAAAATTACTGCGTGGCTTAAGACGTGGTAACTTAAATGCGAAGCTAAGAATTACTTAAAATATATTTCATATGTTTTTAAATTCTTTTGATTGCAAATTAATGTAAAGGGTTTGTAACCCCATTGAATCTTGGGTGAGATTTGATTTGCCAAATTGATTGTAGTCTTGAACAGTGAAAACAGTTTAACGGATGCACAGTGATACATTTTTCAAACATTTAATGCATTTCTAACTCCTGTGCCAAACCACTAATGACTCAGAAAGCAACTAGGGACGTTTTCCACTTGTTCATACAGCCGCAATTGAAGTTATAACATTAAATAATAAAGAATTTATGAATTGGTTCCTATAGCACATGTCATGTTTTGTTTCAGTACACCATGGTCAAGGACATGCTCTCTCCAAGTCCCACTGAAAGACCAGAGGCTGCAGCAATCATAGAAAATCCTGTATTTGAAGACTTGGAACTCCCACCAAAACCAGTGCTTAGGCAGAGGTCACGGACAATGAGTTTATCAGGAAATAAGCATTCAAGACAACCAAGCAAATAATTATCCTCAGGATCACTTCTTCCACTCGGCAGGTTTTTACAGGGATTGTTCAGCAGAAGGATCCTATGATGCAGAATGTCTATCTTGGAAATAGTTTACTTAAACTTTTTTTTTGCCATCTTTAATGTATAAGGTGTGTTGGACAGATTCTTGTTTACTTTTACAGCAAATGAAAGCCAGTAACCACTTTTCACATTCCATTTTTCTTACCTTGACTCTCCTAGGCGGATGAGTCCAGCTACTGTGCTTACCAATGTTGTGCTCCATTATCGTTTTTTTTGGGTTGTTTGGGGTTTTTTGAAGCTTGTAAATGTCAGCTTGCTGGGTAAGTGAGAGATCTGTAACATGTAAATAGAATTAAAGTACTGTATTTTTATAGAGCAAATTACAGTCTCTAAGCCTAGTGAGTATCTATCTGAATCACTTGCTCTTTGGTGAAATGAAGATGATTTTGAAATGAACTATGACTCCATTTTTGTCCCTGGTGGGTAAACTGGGAATCTGCACTATTTTTAAAGCAAAAAATTACCACAGTTGTATATACCGTCACTCTCCATAGCCAGTCATTAGAGGAAACCATTTCATACTTCTGCACTATAGTAGGTCTTAGGGAATGCATTTTATACAGATAAACCTGTAGAGAAGGAAAAGGAGCTTTTTGCCATTAAAAAAGGGCGTTTTATAGGCAGTGGTTGGAAGAGCCATAGTAAAAATTATGTACTAAAATGTTGTGATTCTGAAAATTTAAGCCTAATTAAGTCATACGTGTCGTATGTAATCTTGTAGATTTGTACTTTTTAAAAGATCGACCGGTAGGCATTTGTGTAATCTGCTAATTTAACTGCCTAATGCCATGCTTTTATTTCTCATTGTAAATATGTTAATTTTTATTTATAAAATACAGAATCAATCCATTTGGGTTGGTGGTGTACAGAATGCACTTTCTGTAATTGCTGAGTGCGTTAATTATTGTGACTTCTTTCAAGTCTAAATGATTTAATAAACTTTTTTTATTTATAAAAAAACAATATTAGTTGCTTCTCTTCAAAGTCTGCCTCGGTGGATGCTGATGGGAGCCTTGTGCAGGTGGAACAGGAGGATGGGCGCTGCGTTTTGCTTCGCTTTCCTGCCTCGTACTTGCCACCATACATGTGGTGATGCAAAGCTGCATATGCTGCTTGGAAGCGAGATAATGGCTGAAGAAAGAGGGGAACTGAGCTCTTAAACTGAGTGGAGGCAATCTCTGAACTGTTAACAGAGAGGGAAGTCTGGAAGAGATATTTCTAACATTGATTTCTTAAGCTCATTTCCACTCTAAATCCATATTCCTGTTCTACAGGCTTAAATTTTTGAAGTTGTAGGCTCTGAAAGCAGTTTCTTAAAAAGGCGATCGATTCAAATCCTTCTGGGTATTGCTGTACTGTGGTGGGACACTACGACTGGCAATTGAACCAGCTGACACTCTGCAGCCTTATGGTAGAGCAAGAGCGGGTTACGAAGGTTGTCTTTCTTGTGTCCTTGGATAACTGTTTGTCCAGTTGAAGCCAGAATGCTGCAGTGAGTAGTTGGTCAGAAACAGAACTTCATTGTGTTAAGCTGGGTTAAAACAAGATACAAAACAAGTGTGTCCTCTTCCCTTGGATTTCCCTGTTCATGTCAGCTATAAATGCATAGTTCAGTGACCGCGTTTGAGGCTTCTCTGGCTTCCCTGCCAGTCGGTGATTACAGCTGGAGCACAGGAAATGCAGGATAAAGAATCTTTATCTTGCTTTCTGTCTGTGCTGGATATAAGTAGCCGCCTGGTCCAAGGGCCCTGCGGCATTTCAGTACTAAAAATGGTCTACACGTTCACACTATGTGTGTCTACAAATTCTGGGATGTTGCACTTCTCAAAGGTATGTCCAAATCCTACCCTGTGTGGTGCATGCTCAGCCACAAAAGCACCTGGTGCCACTTAGCCTGGAACTACCTGTGCCAGTGTCCTTTTCCTTTGCTTCCCACTGGATGCTGCAGTGTGTCATCCTTGTCTTTGCTCCTTCTTTGGCTTCAGGCTTTGACTAAGAAAACCTTTTCCATAATGAGAGTATTTCTGTGAACTCAGGTCTTGGCTGCAAGCACTCATTTCCCTGCCTCCGGCAGCTCCACTTGCTCTGCCCTACCACTGGGGGAAAAGGGTGCTTCCCTGTGCTATGAAATAGCTCCTGGGCTTCAACACCACGATCCGACCGGCTCTTCAGCACCAGGCTACCCCGACGGATGCACCCCTCATGTTGTTCTTTTTTTAAGTCGGGTTTGAATTATACTGCACTTCCCTGTTATGCCCCTGTCCTTCTGCTGGATGATATACAAACGAATGGTCAACCGTGACTAAAAGCCTGAAGGTCTTTGATCTAAGGTGCCTTTGGTCTATGCTCACATCCTGAAAGGGACACCAGCAAAGGAGGGCTTTTCTCACGTCTGTACAGAGGACAGCAGGAGCTTTCCACCTGCGCTGTGAGATCCCAGTCTTTACACAACAGTTCTGGTGGCAAAAACATCTGGTGGCTCACAGACAATTTTATCTTAACTTCTTTCAGTTATCTAGAAAACAACTTTCTGACTGTCTCAGGTCTTCTAGTGGCCATGGAAATTGGTGCGTACCTTCCTGCTGGCTTTTTTTTTGCAGAGGGACACCTGAATATGGAGGCTAAAACAGCTGCCAGCTTACAGCCCTGCAACAGGGGAGCTCTGGTCTTGAGCTCTGTGGTCCTGGCCTGCTCTTGCCTGTCCCTCAGCTTCATTCCTCTCATAGTTCTTGGTGCTGAAACACAATTCCTTGTTCTATTTTATCAAAGCAAACTGAGTGGCAGAAGCAAGAATCTTGCCCCCATCCACCTTTATGGCCACTGGAACTAGATGCTTCCCCCCAGAACAAGGGCAGGGTTGTGTAGTTATTCTCCTTTCTGCTTCCATGGTGTTGTTGGACTTGTAGCAGCTGGGAGGCCTGATCCACTCCCTGAAGAGTCATTTGACAGAAGTACCAGTGTTGCAACGCCAAGTCAGCGCTGTTTCTTCTACCAGGCTCCTAAGAGAGAACTTCTGACCCCCGTACCAATGTCTTCAGCAGCTGAGCTGCTCCAGGCAGTAGCTGCTTGCTTTTTGCTACACCTCTGAAGAGAGTCCTCTGCTGCCTTTGAGCTGAAAGAGCTAAAGGACTTGAGACTTTTACTAACTCCCTCTTTTTTTTTATTTTTTTATTTACTAACAAATAGACATTCTTCACCCATCTGAGTGCCTCCATCCAGCAGTTTTAGCATTAAACGTTAACTTGGATATCTTTCTTCTGTTTGCTCTCCTTCCAGGCTACAGAAGCCTTGGCTATCTCAAGTAGGTGATTGAGCACTCAGAAAAAGCTATTTTAGAAACCACCTTCAAAGTGTTTCATGTCCACAAAAGATCAGTCTAAGAGCAGACTCTGAGTGTGGTGACTCCCCCATGTAAACCAGCATGAGGCCCCACCAGAACCATGATGGGGGAAGGGATGGCTGTTGTCGGAGCGGTCACTAGTCCTGCCATGACCCTGCTACAGAAAAGCTGTGGTCCTGAAGACTCAGCTCCTGCTTTTACTCCTCTAGAATGCTGCGGAGATGTTCAGGAGCAGTCCTGCCTTTTCATAGTAATCCTTCGATGAGGTATTCATGGCCCTCCTGTGGTGAGCCACTGCTTTTTGATGCTGTTTGAAGTCCAGACAAGCAGTTGGGAGTGATAAAAATAATAATTTGTCTTCAGCATCGTATTTTTATGGCTGTATGGCCCAGCAATACTCTTTAGCTACACTCACAGCATCAAGGTATAGACGTCACAGTGCAAAACACGCCAGTAAGTAATTCCTGTTCACATTTCTTCTTTGGCTGGTTCTGATCACCCTTCGGACACTGTGGGCACTTGGTGCTTTTGGTGTTAGAGCATGTCTTGCTCACCTGGAATCAGCAACAGAGGATATTCCCTTCCAGAATCAATAAGGAAATGCTCCAATAATTCACTGAAAGCTCTGAACCTCTCGATATTTCAGAAGTGAGTTGAACCCTGAGCAACAACCCAGGCTGCGGAGTGGTGCATTTCTAAAGAATTGACTTCTGCTCTTTGACCACGTCCCTCCTAACTCCCAGACACAAACTTGACACACATGGAGCTATTAAAACTGGTCAAATTTGTAATGTAAGCTGCAAGATGAGAGCTACAGTGGATTGATAGGAAATAAATACTCTCCCACTTCACATGGTAGAGCACCAGGATGTACACAAAGACAAGTTCACATTCTTATACTGATTTTTTCCCCACCATGAAGACTGAATTTATCTTAGGAAATACTCATTAAAAAATAATTACCCAGGAAGGAATTAGTTCCATTAGTTACACAAAATTACTGGTAAAATATCAAAGTTCCTTGTTCATAAAACTGTGGAAGATGAAAAAATGCGTCTTTTTTTTATGCCCCCGCTGTAATATTCCAGCCCCTCCTTCCCTCATTATTTTTCCATTAGACTGTGCTCTGGCGCTTTCTGTACCACCACCTCCAGCAGCGAATTGCTCTTACTTGGGTTTGCCCTTCAGGGCACCATTGGGCACTGGCACTGCAACGCTATATTCTAGGTCTGGCGCAGTCTTGGAAAATGTGGCTATGGAAACCATGTCTTCTCCAATGTCCACCTGAGACCTGCGCCTACAAATGAGCAGCTTCTTCAGGGCTCGTTGGAAGTCCCGGTTCAGGAAAGCATAAAGCATTGGGTTGATGGTGGAGTTGCAATACCCTAACCAAGTGATAATCTTGAAGGTGTCAACCAAGACTGCACTGGTGGAGTCCGTGCCTCTGGCAGCGAGCCACACATTCAGGACAAAGTACGGCAGCCAGCAGAGCACAAAGACTGAAATGATAATGCTAATGGTCCGCGTGGCCTTGTTCTCCAGCTGCAGATGGTTCTGCCGCTTGCTGTTGGGGTGGTAGTGAATCTCCAGGGTCTGAGACATGATACGAGTGGCCTTGAGCCGTGAAGCTCGGTAGATGAAGAAATACATGCTGCACATGACCATGAAGGGAACGAAAAATGCCAGAGCAGAAGCCACAATGGCAAAAATCCAGTTGGTGACAAAGATGCATTCTCTGCCTGCATCAAAATCCACCCCAGGGATCTCGTTCCAGCCTTGCATGACAGGAAGGAAGGAAATGAGGGAGGAGTATACCCACACCATGCAGGTCATCACAATGCATCTGCGGAAAGAAAGAGATGGGGAGGGGAGAGAGGGTCTGAGTTATTTTGAGTTGAGAACATCCAGTACGATTCAATCCCCATGGTAACCCGTGTGGGATATCACTGCTCAGCAGTCCCACAGGGCTTGGAGAAGAGAAACAGCTGGGGTACAACAAGTCCATACATGAATATCTCTAACGACTGGTAATTGTGTCTGTGGTTTACAGAACTGGGGTCACTGTAAGGCATGCTCAGAGATGGCTGAAAAAAAAAGATAAGGGAAAATTTTACAGAAGATTTTTGTTAATATTTAAAACAACAGCTTGTAGACTTTTCTCTTTGGTTTCAGCTTTAACTTCTGCCATTACTTTATCCTCTGAGAGCAACAAGAGTGGAGCTGATGGATACTAGATCCTCAATACCACCACAGCACTTGCTCTGACGCAGCGTGCTGTGCAGCCCCCTCCTTGTTTTGGCAATTGACTGCCCTCCACAAATCCAAACATTCCCCACAGAGCCCGAACTTACTTTGAAAAGCACCCTGCAAACACAGCATCTTCTCCGCCCATCCTCAGACCAGTTTAACAACCCTGCAGTCCTCAGTTCGACATTTCTCATGAAACCTTGAAACGAGCTTAGAAACTCCTCCTGTTTTCTATGCCTTTCCCCCATGAATATAGCTTCAGAAAATATTGTAAGTTTAAGACAGGGAAGACTACTACTACATGAATTATGCTGGGTGTCGTTTCCCTTAGTCCTTGGGGAAATTCCCATGAAATTCCTGCAAAGGGCAGAAGTTGTAGGTACAAGTCAGACCACACCACTGGTTCCTACCTCATTTTGCAACCTATCCTTAACTCCAGACAGGCTGAGACAGTTGGGGTTGTTCAGCCAAGAACAGAGGAGGCTCTGGGGAGACCTTCTAGCAGCCTTCCAGTACCCAAAAGGAGCCAAGAGGAAAGCAGGGGAGGGGCTCTTTATCAGGGAGTGCAGGGATAGGATGATGGGTAGTGGTTTTAAGCTGAATGAGGAGAGATTTAGATTAGAGTTTAGGAAGAAGTGTTTTCCTGTGAAGGTGGTGAGGCCCTAGCACAGGTTGCCCAGAGAAGTCACAGATGTTCCACCCCCAGAGGTGTTCAAGGCCAGGTTGAATGGGGCCTTGGGCAGCCTGATCCACTGGGAGGTGTCCCTGCCCATGGCAGTGGAGGTAGAACTGGATGATCTTTAAGGTCGATTCCAACCCAAACCATTCTATGAGTCTATGAACTCAAAAAGTGCTTTCGCAGGAGCACCACCAAACCAGCTCAGCTGCTTTCTCCTTTTCTCCTGCACTGCATTTTTTTTTTTCTGCAAAGTTTTAAATGGTGTAAAGATCCTTTTGCCCCATCGCCCTTCTTCTGGGCAGCAGCTGTCACTAGCTTATTTGATCCCTAGGCAATAAAGGCCACGGCCAAAACACAATTTGGAAGGGCCCAAAATGGAGAGGAACTCCACTCACCTGCCATGGGACATCCTTTTTGAATAGTGGTATGGGGTTACCACGGAACAATATCTGTCCAGGCTAATAAAGCACAATGTGACAATAGATGCAGTGCAGAACATGACGTCAAAGGAGATCCAGACTTTGCAGAACAGCTTCCCGAACAACCACGTCCCTGTCACCTCGTAAACGATACTGCAAGAGAAAATTGGTAAAAAACAAAGCGAGAAGGATCGATTTCATTCATTTCTTCAAGCCTCAACTGAGGTAACATCATATTGTAACATGGAGGTACTAAAGAAAGGTGTGCAGTGTAGAGACACTCATTTACACAAAGGGATTTGTCCTTTAAAGCGTAACCCAAGGCAATAAGCCACAGGTGGGGTACGGCTGAAGAAGATCAGTCCTATGGTCCTTGCCTGCCCTCTGTTGTAAGCATCTGTCCAGAGAAGTGCCTGGACCCCCAAAGCTCCCCAAATTTCCATCTGCACAGCTTCGTTTATCACAGCTTTTTCCAGCACCCTATTCAACACAGACTTTTATGAATTCCTGAGGCACAGAAGATGCTTCCTCCTCCAAGAAACTCACTTTTCATCTGGTCTCATGCTTCAAAACCGAGGGATTTAGACTCTTGGTTATAAAAAACATAAATCCTAAGAGGAAGCCTATGCAGCTTGTACCTTACGTAGCTGACAAACACCCCAGTCAGGTAAACACACCAGCAAAAAGCAGACATTATGCTACAATTATTCCTGACAAAATCAAGAGGGTCCTGTAACAAGTGAGCAGTGACGGAAGGAACATACGGCAGCCGTGGGAAGGCTGATGCATGTTTCTATAGTGCTCAATTAGATGCCATTCACCTCCCTTTTCTTTCACCAGCTTTCTGCAGCTCCTGGGGTGCTGCTGAAATAACCATTGTGTGTGAATTTGATGTGAAAGGCTGAGTAACTACCCAGTCCTGCAAAGCTTTAATTATCCTGTAACTTCACAGCTTGCTGGTCTATTCCAGTGGAAGCAGTGCTGCTGTGCTGCAGTGCACTCACGTGGGCTCTGCTGTCCGGTGAGGGCAGAAAGAGCCAACTCGATGTCAGAGGAGTTGAAAACCAACCCCAGTTCTGGGTCTGATAAGCAGTAGGTCATTAAAATGGCTTTATGAGGGTTCTTTCAGAAAACAACTAGTGGAAGTGGTTACAGTGGTGGCTGAAGGGCCCCAGCCCTCGCAGCCTGTTATGCAGGACGCTACATGAAAATTCAAGCAAATGTTAAATCTGCAGCAGAATCTGTCCCTGCACCATGATGGCCTTCACATGGGTGGCATGGAAGTCCCACTGTACACATAAGCTTAACGGCTCTTCTTTAGATGGGGAAATGAGACATATAGAAGTTGAAGCATGGGTTCAGAGTGTCTTGCTGGCACTCCTGAGAAGTTCTCCTTATCTCCAGAGATGCTGGAAAGCCTGTGGTGTAAGCACCATGGCTTTCCAGAAGTAGACCGTGCTGCTGTCACGAACATCCCTGCACACAGATCCCAGCTGAGCAAGTACCTGGTTCTCATCAGCAAACGTCAAGCAGGACGAGCCTGACCCAGCAGATGTTCTCTGCCCTGCAGAAAGGACTTGGGGGTGTTGGTCAATGAGAAGCTCAGCAATGTGCACTCACAGCCCAGAAGGCCAACCGTGTCCTGGGCTGCACCAAAAGCAGCGTGGCCAGCAGAGCGAGGGAGGGGATTCTGCCTCTCTATTCCTCTCTTGTGAGACCTCATCTGGAATACTGTGATCAGTTCTGGAATCGTCAACATAAGAAGGATATGGAGCTGTTGGAACAGGTCCAGAGAAGGCTACAAAGATGATCAGAGGGCTGAAGCACCTCCCATATGAGGACAGGCTGAGAGAGTTGAGCTTGTTCAGCCTGGAGAAAAGAAGACAACAAGGAGATCTTAGGGTGACCTTCCAGTACCTGGAGGTGGCTACAGGAAAGCTGGAGAGGGGCTATTCATAAAGGCTTTTGGGGACAGGACCAGGGGGAACGGGTATAAACTGGAGAGGGGCAGATTTAGACTGGACATTAGGAAAAATTCTTCACCATAAGAGTGGTGAGACACTGGCACAGGTTGCCCAGGGAGGGTGTGGCTGCCCCATCCCTGGAGGTGTTCAAGGCCAGGTTGGATGGGGCCTTGGGCAGCCTGAGCCAGTGGGAGGTGTCCCTGCCCATGGCAGGGGGGTTGGAACTGGATGATCTGTAAGGCCCCTTCCAACCCAAACCATTCTATGATTCTATGTTTACACAGCACAGGGTAGTGGATACCTGTTCCCTCTTCTCTGACGTTAAAAGTCTTTGCAGCCTGGAAATTATGCTGGTTAAAAAACCAAATAATAAAAGGCCAACAAAATGCACAGTATGAGCAGGCATACTCACACTCACAACAGAAGAAGGAAAGAATAACTGAAAATATTCAGCCTGGAGATAGCTGGGCTGGCTGGAGGACCCAGATGACAAGCTAAGCAGAGTCAAACCTCTCCTGCAAACAAGCCAAACCACGAACAAAACAAAAATCTTACTCTTGCAAAATTAAGGCACCAGGAGGCAACTTTATTTTTCCCTTTCTATCACAAAACCTCTTTTTCCTGAGCCTAACTGCCTCCTAAGGTCGTTTCTTTTCCTTCTCTTTGGCATGTGCTAACATACCCACCAAGGAGCAAACTGCAATTCAGAAGAGCAATATATAGACATGAAACTGAGACAGCAGGGAAGATGTGGACCAACAGCCACCCCATCAGCAGGACTGAATAACGCCAATGAAGCTGGCAGGGTCCGTTCCTCACCACGTGGCCCAAGGAGAGCCAACAAGACTTCACACCAGATGACACCACGTCATTCAGAAGGGGTAAAAAGCATCAATCATGCTCTGCTCTTTGCTCTCCTTTGTAACTTTTTGTTTTCTTAAATAAGACATACCTCTCCTAGGTAGGCTGTTTGCTCTCTGGCTGCATAGGGAAGCCACTGGTTTTCACGGAAATCCTTCCCGCTTTGTAATGTCTGCTACCATTCTTTGATAAAATAATGAGTAGTGTTAAACGAGGGTAGATCCAGGCTGGATATAAGGAAAAAATTCTTTACAATGAGGGTGGGGAAACACTGGAACAGATTTCCCAGAGAGGTGGTAGATGCCCCATCCATGGATGGTCAGGTTGGATGGGTCTCTGATGCAGTTGAAGATGTCCCTGTTCATTGCAGGAGGGGGTGGATTAGACGGCTTTTCCCTTCGAACCCAAACTGTTCTATGATTCTATGATCTTTTCCCTTCCCTCATATTCCTCACAGCTGTGGTCTGCTACTCATCCCTTCTCCTTTCTTGTCAGTCATGAGAGGTCACAGACAGATTTCCCAATGAAACACATTTTCAACTACTTCTTCTCATTCCTTCCATGCTTTCCTGAGAGCCAAGAATTAGGAATTGTCCAGTTTCCTTCTCCTTTGCTTTCCTGACTGAGTAAAAGCTAGTGCCAAGTTTCCTTTTTCTCTTTGCCAAGGAAGAGGTCTCCCTCCAGTTATGGGAGATGCCACCAGTCTATAAGGGGAAAATTACAGCTGCGAGACCCCTGACTGTCTCCCTATTTGCTACTGTTCCTTCCCATCACCCTAACCAAATTGTAAATATCGTGTCACTAGGTGCAAGGCAGAAGTAACAAAGATACTGAGTAACTGGGAATGCCCAAACTCTGTTCATAAGAAAGAGAAAATTGAGGACACGTATTCTCAAGCTTGAGTTGAAGTGGAGACCTCAGAGGACTCATCAAGTGGACAATAGGCAAATTTGAAGAGGAATCAGTGATAACAATTACCAGCTGGAACCCACACCAAAGCAGCTGTTCAGCTTTTGTCTTCTTTAAGTAAAGAAGGTGCTGCTCTTCCTGGGTAGGAATAAATATTCCTAATGGATATTTAACACTTCTTTTTTCCAACGGCTTTTAACACTCATCCATACTTTAAACATTATAATTTCATCTTGGTACTCATAACATTGCTTTCTGACAACTCTAATAAATATTTGTTCAATAACTTCCTGTTCAAATCATGTCCTTCCTTCAAATCTCTACCGTACTTTCCTCCTCATTACCATATTAGACCAGAGCTGGGTAAGATGAGGGCAATGGAGAAGGTGATCTCCTGGAGGGATGGTTGGAGTCAGTGGTAGAGCAGTTGATGCTGTGCAGTCCTCCCAGAGAGGAGCCCTTGAGAGACCTGAGCTGGAGTAGGATTGAAAACCCTTATTTCTGGACTTAAGAAGAACACAGAAAGAACAAAAGAACAGCCCAGGGAAATGCCAGGTAGCAGAAAATTTTTGCTTTAGTTAACCTTTGGTGGATAACACAGTGTTTTTCTCTTTCTAGGAGGCTGAAATGGTCTGCCGCATTTTATCGCGGTGACCTTATCCATGCAGTGGGAAACATCAGAGCTTCTCTTGGGAAAATAATAGCTTGTGCTAGTGTTGATGCCTCACATGGATAGATTCTGCATTCTCATCCAGGCAGGGCAGGGGGAACCATGCTGTTCTGCAGGCAAGTCCAGCTCAGACCCTGTAGACTCGATCAATCACAGTTGCAGCTGAACTCCAGCCCAATTTAGCCTGATAGCTGGAAATGGGGAAGGTGGTGGATAGACAGACTTCTGCAGCCAGGTCCTCACCACAGCCACACAGAACAACTGGAGATCTCGGGAAACAAGATCAGAGAACCTGGAGACCCTTCCCACCCTCATCTGGCAAAGAGCCTCTCCCACAATCCCATCTTTCTCCAACATGGAGCAAAACCGTCCCTATAAGCAGCAGTTAAGTTACCTGGTTAAGTCACTACTCTGATTCCCACTGACTTTAATAGGGTAGGAGAGGTCAGATCATCCTCAAATAAGCTTCAATCCAAACCCCTTGGGCAGATATTTGTAGCATCAGGTGGAGGGGAGAGACAGGTGAATGCAGATGGATGATTTCAAATCTTGAACTTAAAAATTCACCAAGCTTAGAATTGAAATTGGGGGAAATACTCTTTAAAAAGCATCATTAACTGTTTTTTTCTTTTTCATCTGACACAATAAACTTATAACTCAGCTTGTAATTGCTTATTGGAAAAATATCTTTCAGTGCCAAACTCAAAAGTGTGGGCAGCTCTGTGAGAACTAAAGCACAGAAGGTGAAAAGAGTTCAGCTTGTTCCTATTGCTCCAAGAACGCTAAAGAGGGTGCAACCCCTTGCTTTACACAAACCTATTGCCATTTTTCATCACGAGACAGCCAGAACATACAAGTAAATTGGTTTCTGGATTTGTTTTGCTATGTTTTAGCCAGTCAAGTACTAAAGATCCTGTAAATATAAACCGCAAGCAGGGAGAACTGCCCTTCTTCCTTTAAATATAGGAGCCTAATTTACCCTATTTACACTAAAATAAAATCCTTGCATTTACACAGAGAGAGGGAAGATCGTCTCTTTCCCCATGTCAACACTGCCAGCTATTGATGTGCAATGCAGTCAGGCAACGGGGGCAAAAGAATTCTCCCCAGTGCAGCGAATTCCATTTGTTATCCTGCTGCAGACTGCAATTCTTCTGTTTATGCACACAAGAGATTTATTTTGCAAGGTCGCCAGCCTTCTCCATGACCTCCACTAGTACATTGTCTGAACCAAGAAGAACAATCAAATTTCTGTCTTTCGCCAAGAATATGAAGAATAACATCTCTGCAACAACCTTTCAAGTTCAGTAATATGGAATCATTCGTTTTCTTACATTAGTGAGGACCTTTTTTAGCTCTCCCTCCCACTACCAGAGAACAAAAGATAAGATTTAAGAAGTGTAAAATTTAAAAGCACAGAATTGAACTGCACTGATCTCAATAGTCATTCCTGACTAAGAAAAATAGGGGTGAAAATATACTCTGTGATTTCTCTACCTTTGTAAAGTCAGCAGGATCAACGCAGTCATTACATTTTATGCCGACACACTTCAGGCAGCCCTCATCTCACATTTCCCAATCACTCAGAGCGTGCAAAATCATCTAGCAAGCACTTTGGGCTGGCATGCAATGCAGACCTAGTCTTGGAAGAAGCGATTCATCGCACTGGAGCCACGTGGAAAGCTGGATATTCAGTTCATATCTGCAGCCAGGGTCCCTCTAGAGCCCACAAGCTCACTTTTCCACATTTGGAAAAGTCTCCTCCATTCATTATAAGGGGACCCATTATGAAGGATAGGGAAACTGAGGCACAGAAGCACGTAGAATTGCCAACCCACAGTTACGTTCAGCCCAAAGCATGACATGTGAGCTTCTAGACACCCCTGCTCAAACAGCGGCCGCTGAGCTGGGAGAAATGGTATTGCACACACACCACCATCTGATCTTACCTTATAAGCATTTCTTACCTAAAGGGCATGACCAGACAAGCTACAAGGAAATCTGCCATGGCTAAGGACATGATAAACATATAGGTGACAGTGCGCAGCCTCTTTTCCACCACTGGGCAGATGAAGACTATTGTATTTCCCAGGAGAGTGATCAAGTCAATGAGGGTTAGTATCAGCCCAATGAGCACCTCCTGGAGGCCGATCCCTGCCCGGGTGCCACCTTCTTTCACAAAGGAGGAGGCAGCAGAAGAGAAATTAGAGAACCATGACTCATTTTTATCCACCAGCATCTTCCCACTGTTAAAATCTGAAAGAGAGGAAAGGGAATAAAAAATAAATAAGGACTTTAATGCACATGACTTGTAGGTCTATGAAAGGAAGTACAGAAATAATGGTTGTGCTTCAATTACTTCAAGAAAAATCCACGCACCCTGCTGTGCCTGTGCCATCATTGTGCCGTGGTTATCAGACCGTTAGAAGTGTCTGAAATCCTGAGGGTGAGGATCAATATGCAGCACTGGCTGAAGTCCTTCATGCCAATTAAAAGCCTTCCTGTGAACAAAAATGCATCACCAGGTGAAGCATGATAAAAAAAAAAAAAAAGACAAGGAAAAGCACTGACAGCAGAGAGAGGACAAGCAAGCAACTGAGATCCAGAATTAAAGCAGCTCTGCTAAATCTCACTGAACAGCATGCAATGTCCACAAAATATGCAGGTTGGAACTAGAGGACTCTAAAGGTCTCTTCCAACCCAAACATTGCATTCTATATTCTCATGACCATCTTTGCCACCCACAGACCAGAGGAGACTGCTTGCCCAGGCTGGCTGCTTTCGGACTCCCACCGTTCAGCACATGTTCTGCCCTGTGTTGTCCTGGTACTTTTTTAGATTCTGAAGTAAAGAGCTTTTTACTGCCATGGTGGGCAGCTCCATCCTACGGTCTGAATGGCCATGCAGAGCTGCCAGTAACCACACAGACAGCTTAATGCATGTAAGCGAGTAATTGAGGCATTCCTGGTAGAACGGTGACCTCAGAGCAATGTCCTGTTCTATGCCCAGCAGGGAGAGCATGCTCCTAGCTCTGTAATGGGGGGCTTTTAATTAGAGGAAATACACGTGCTTGTGTCCATAGGTCACTTCCCAGAGTTTGACCAAGTGCTGTCACAGGTACGTGGGAAGGTGGGACCAACGCGCTGCAAAAATTCCAGCAGTTCAGAATTCCCTGGTGTGGTTAATGGGAACCTAAAGGCAAAACTCACGGGGAAAAGAAGATAATACAAGTATTCCCAGACATCAAATTGTTACATTTGAACACCACCGCTTTTTTGGCTGGGCTGTGCTTCCACGGTACCCTCAGGTCGACCCCACATCCCCAGGGCATCACTGCTAAGCACAGTGTGATAATGGGTCAGGATGGATGTCCATGTAATCCAAGATGCCTTATCTCACAGTGGCCAAGCTTCGTCTTATGACGATTATAAGAACAAGGCAGCATGCAGCAAAATTTCCCCAATATTTGTTTTTCCTTCCAGCAGTCTATGATCCAGAACTACCTCTAAAGATGGTTTCAAGGACTTTGAAGTCATGAAGCTGCTCTGCCTCCCTTTTGGTTTATGCAAACTTTTAGCATTCATGACCTCCTATAGCAACAACTTCCACAGCTCAGCTATGTACCACGCGAAGAAACACATCTTTTTGTTTGTTTTGAGCCCAGCAGCAAATATCTTCACTTGATGCCCTCTGGTCCTTGTAGTGGAAGATACATCACACAGGCAATCTCCATCCACTCTGTCAATGTTACTCTTATCCCCCAGACCCCTTGTCATCTCTTGTTAAGGCTGAGAGCCTTCACTAACATGCTCATTCATTATACAGAAGTGATTGTGTTCTCCTGACCTTCCTTTTCAGCCTCTGAGATAAACTAAAACTGCAAAAAATTTCCAAGTGGTAAATGCACTGTGGATTTATATAATGGCATAACAATGTACTGTTTCATTCTGCTTCCCCTTCATATCAATCCCTAACATGGTTTGCTGCTTTCGATTGGCACTTAGCACCAAGCCGACCTTTCCACAGAACCACCTGTCACCATCCAAAGATCTCATTCCTGAGCAGCAACAGTCAGCTCAGAGCCCACTACTTTAGACAGGACAAAATGAATAAAATGGGTTCTCTCCATCTTCCCCAAACCCCATCACTTCACAGCTGATTTTTTCCCTTCTATTTTAGTGCTCACTGAGCCTGATAAAAGCTTTTCTGCAATTCTTTAAGTCAAGCCTTATCCTTCATGCCCTGATTAAGTTTTGTCTCATCTGCAAATATCACCACTTTACAATTTTTCCAGTTAGAGATTTATTAAACTTCGCATATCCCAGTCTCTGTCCCTACAAAGGGCATTGCTGAGCTCTCTTCCACTCACCATGCACTTTTCCCATGCATTTCCCCTTCTATGTAAGTATTAATTCAGAGAAGGAACTTCCTTCTCAACTCAGGACTATTGAGTTTCCTTAAAAGCCCCTGCCATGAGGGATGATGTGGAAAACCTTTCAGAAATCCAAACAGACCACGCCAATCTGATGTTCCTCAGCCACATTTCTTCTTCCAGGCACTCCCATACAATCATGAGGCTGGGCTACCTTCTGTGAAAGGAATACTGACTTTTTTTTCTTGTATGTAATCATGTACTACATGCACCTACTCATCCTTCAAAGTCCCAACTCCCACCCCTGATGTCTGTTTCCTTGCTGGATTTAGTAGTTTCCTTTCTTGTCAGTTGAAAAAAAAAGAAATAAGAAATAAATAAAGCTGTCTAAAAAAAAAAAAAATAAGGAAAGCCCCTCCTCTGCCCCTCCTCACTACTGCTGGGGTTTTATGGCTGAGACTGGAAGCTATCCTTCTCCAGCATTGACAACAAGCAGGTTTGCTGGACATTAAGCTTTATGGCAGGCCCTTGAGCAAGTGCTGCTACAAGTCTACAGGGTGTCCTAAGTATCTCAGTCTTAATGAAAATGTTCCTTGGACAACATTTCACATCCTCATGAACACTCCATAAAACTCCAATTAAAAAAACCCTTGTCTCCAGCTTTCACATTGTTGGCAGGAAAGACGATAATCTACACCATTCTTTCTAACAAGCCCACTGAGGATGTCATCAGACTGGATGAGCTCCTGTGGAACAGTTTGTTTCCAATGCAACCACGCTTTCTGGCAAAAAAAACCCTGTTCAGCCCATTCTCCTTCCCCTGTGGTCTGCACAGATGGCACAGTGACTGTCACATGGTGACAACGCGTGGCCGCACAGCCAGCCAAGCTGCAGGACCTGCCACCGCAAGGTCCATTAGATGGTCCACGTCCATCTTCGAGCTCATCTAGTCTCCTGCCATCTCCCACAGCTGCTGGGAGATGCTGGTGTTCTCACATCTCTTGGGGTCTCTGCAAATTCTGGAAACAGTCCTCCGATTTCCACCTTAATTTGACCCCTAGTTTAAGCATATGAACATCACCTGGCTGGCCTTATGTTCTCCTAGAAGGGCACACAGCATTAAGATAGGGTTCCAAAACGTGAACAGCAAAAATGAGGTTTGCTTGGTGTCATTTTTTTTTCCTCTTTTTTTTCCCTTTGGCCTCAAAGATGAGAATATTGGATTCATTATCTGGTTTTTTAAATATCACACTGAAGCAAGAAGCTTTAGCTCCCTTCTCTTGCAAACAATGACTGTGTTCGCACTGTTAAGTATGTATCAGTGTTAGTACAGCCCTAATTAAAGCAGATCATTACTTAACGTTGGTCTACTATTGAAGCATTAACACACACTGCACTCAAACTTTAAGTAGAAGTAGGACACGGCTATTAGCATTTGTCTTTGCTAGCTCTCTCTGCTACTCAAGTATCACTTTAGCCACCTGCCTGCGTTAAAGGTGTTTTCAAGTGGAAAACCAACAGCAGGTTGCTTAATGCAGGGTGCGTATAGGAGCATGACACGAGGTACAGGTAGAGGAAACGAAGGTGTCCACACATGACATTAGAAAAACTCTTGCATCACGCTGTATTTTGGTCAACACGAGGACACACTGTGGGGCTGGAAGTGAGGTTCTCCTCATTCTACCTCCACAATTTCTCCAGCAACAAAAAGAAGGGATGATGGATGCTTGAAACTTCAGGTTTGGATTCAGAGTACAGACAACCGCCTGCTGCTCCAGGCTCCTTTTCAAGAATCCCCAGGCAGAGTCCCTGAAAGCTCATCCACAGCCTGTGTCACAGCCAAGAACCCAAGCTTGATGCCTCTCACTGGTTTTGCTTCTGACTGGGCAGCCGGCAACTCATCCCTTGTTAAGATGTGCTACTTCTGAACCACCTGGAGAATTATTAATACAGGAAAGTGGGGGATAATACAATCTTAACATCTTAGTGGAAGTCTTTGGGACAAAGCAGGATGTTCCATCATTCCTGGGATGCAGTCCCACAACTTAAATATTAGAGCTTATGAATTTTTTGCAGCTCCGAGCTGCAGCAGCTCATGTGGTTACTCTGCTGATACAGCACAGGCTCTTTCTTCGATACCAATCTTTCAGCCTTTCCTGTAAAAAGCCCTTTTAAGTCAATGGGATAATGCCCAGTTGTACCATGATGTGAAAACATTCAGGCTTTCTGGGGATCTCGGATGCCATAGGGTTTGCATTGATTTCGTGTGGACACCACAGCTTTGTTTCCCTCCAGAAAATGATGGGCTAAATTCTGCTCTCAGTCTCCCGAGTGAAGCAACTCCATCATTTCAGCAGTTCCCCTTTAACATACAGAAAGTTTGACCTAATTTATTCAGCAGATAAATCCCAAGTAAAAGGTTAATTTCATCACTAAATGGTATCTTTGGATGACAGGGGATTTAAAAAAAAAAAAAAAAGCTCTGCAATCTCAAGGCTGACTGCACATTAAAGTCTTAGAGGAACTGTGAAAATTGGAAATATATTTGCTAATAGACTCTGCTCCTCTGCTAAACCCGTATGAATCAGTGTATGGCAGCATGCAACCGTACCTGCCCCAGGACTTCAAAACACATTTCCCCCCTTCCCTTCTGCAGCAGCTTGGTAATTTGTCAAACATTGCACTGCTCTGCAAGACTGCTATGCAGTGATAAAGGAGGAGGGTCATCCCTGGGGATGCTTCCACCTGTAAAGGAAGGCCACACAGCAAGACAGCCTTTGCACTGACTTTCCTTTTCTCTCTCTTCCTCTATCCAACTTTCCCCTTTGAAGGGCAGCATTTCTCAGGGCACAAATGTTTTCTCCCCCCTCCCCCAACTCAGTGCAGAACAATTCCTACAGTCTCTCTGACAGCTAATCAGCCCTGGCTCTGGAAACCCAGCTGCAGCAAACATGAAATCCTTACCTTCCAACCAGACCATTGAAGGCAGGCAGCCAGCTTGAAGCAGCTCAGCAGCACCGCTGGGCAGAGTGTGTTGTGCTTTTTCCAGCAGCAAAGTACAAGGGACTGATGGCAGCTCACAGGGTTCCAGTGGAGCTGCTCCCAGTCTGACTGAGCAGAGATGAAGGTTTCTGCCCCTCAAAGGATGTCGAACTCACACCTACGAGACAGCACATAAGTCTATTCTTGGAGATCTGCCCCCTAAAGAAGTGCCTGGTCTTCTACAGCAAAAGCAAGTTTATTGCAACTGCGTCTCCGAAGAGTGAGGAGAGACTAAAGTGCGATCGCAGCGGTAAAACTCAAGGCAAAGCTAAACAATTCAGGGGTGCCTGCTGGCACCGGGGGAGCAGCTACTGCCCAATCCTAACCCCTAGGGGGAATAAAATCTCAGCTCCTGGAACACAAAACCTGCCCATCCCCAGGGTGCAAAACCATAGCCTTGGGGTGCAAAATCCCACCCACTCAGGATCAAAAACCAGTCCCTGGGGGTCAAAACCCCAATCCGCGGGAATCAAATCCCCCAGTCCCCCAGGGGAAGGGGGGAAATTGAGTCCATGGGGAGGGGGGGAATAATCCTCAGGGAGCAAAACTCCCACCTCCCGGGGATGCTTAAAGCCCATCTCCCAGAGGGCAAACCCCTAAGGATGCTGGAGGGCACATGCCCCCCTGTTGCAGCCTGGGGCACAGGGAATCTGCCCAGGGAAGGGGCTGAGAGCTCCTGCCCAGGGCGGGGGGCTGCCTTGGAGGGGAGGAAGGAGCAGAGGGGGAAGGAAGGAGCAGAGAGGGGAGGGAGGCAGTGTTTGAGGGGCAAAGGGGTGTCCTTCGGGAGAAGGGTGCAGGAACTACCTGAGAGGAGCCCGGGGAGGGGAGAGGAGGGACAGTGGTACCCTTGGGGAGCCCTGCCCGGAGAGGGGATCGTAGGAGGTGGTTGGGGATGGGGATGAGGATGGAGATGCAGATGGGGTCGAGGATGGGGATGGGGATGAGGTTGGGGATGGGGTCGAGGATGGGGATGGGGTAGAGGATGGGGATGGGTTTAGGGATGGGGATAAGGATGGGGAGAGGGCTGCCGTCGGCACTCACCGGCACTGCAGCGGGTGCGGGGGAGGCACGGTGGGAGCCGCCCCTCTCCGCCCGCTCCCAGCCGGCTCATCCCTCCGGGAGTCGCGGCTCTCCGTGGAAATGCTGCTCTTTTTTTTTTTTTTTTTCTTTTTTTCCTTTTTTTCTGCGCTGAACCAGTCCTTCCCGACTACGCGGCAACTGCACCGCGACCGCACAGCTGGGTGAAAGCAACAGCGAAAAAGAGCATCGTAGAATCAGAGAATGTCCTGAGTTGGAAGAGACCCGCAAGGATCATCGAGTCCAGCTCCTGTCCCTGCATAGGACACCCCAACATTCACACCCTGTGTCTGAGAGCGTTGTACAAATGCTTCTTGAATATTGTCAGGCTTGGCACCGTGACAGCTTCGCTGAGGAACTGTTTGAGCTCTCCACCACCCTCTGAATGAAGAACCTTTCCCTGGTACCCAAACTAAACCTCCCCTGCACATCTTCCTGCCATTCCCCCAGGTCCTATCATTGGTCACTGGAGAGATCAGTTCCCACTCCTCTTCCTTCCCTTATGAGGAAGCTGTAGACTGTGATGAGGTCTCCTCCAGGCTGAGTAGACCAAGTGACTTCAGCTGGTCCTCATAAGTCTTCCCCTCTAAACCCTTCACCACTTTTGTAGCCCTCCTCTGAATGCTCTCCAGTTGCTTGATATCCTTTTTATACTGTGGGGCCCAGGGCTGAAGGTGGGGCCACACCTGCGCAGTCAAACTGGCTTCCCTGTTGATAAAAGCTTTGTTCATAAACTAAACCAAAATGCTGAAAAAAAATCCCAGACTTTGAGAGGAACTCATTAACGCTGGTGAGATGTTACATGCCCAGCCCCTCTTTGCCTTGCCGGGAAGGCTGAGGCACATTCGGAGCAATGGGATGGTAGACAATGGGTTTCGGAGCAGAGCTGGCCAGGCTGGAAGTGAGGCACGGGATTGTTTAGGCATGTCCCTGGGGAAAACCTAGCTAATTGGCTGCTTGGAAAGGAGAGGTCCTCCTTCCAGCTGCAGGTCTGGGCTGGAAGGAGTCACTGGCACCGAGAGCGGATTCAGCTCAAAGGTCTGGCAGAAAATGAACTCCAACAGAAAAGGTACAAAAATCTGATGCTTTGGGAGTCTCGGTGAGTATCATACACAAAACTAGGAGTGTGTAAAAACTCATCCATAGTTCCTGTCAGAAAACAACCTCCCCAAACCACACCCAAATGCATCAACTCTTCTCTTCCTCTTGCTCTCACCAAAAAATTCCACTCCTTTCCAACTTCAGTTGCTAATGTTTTGGATTGTGGCTTCATCTGTCACCAAAAATGCCCTTGGAGAATTTCCTCGGTGAGTCTGGAGAGTAAGCCTCTTCAGCAGGGTTGCTGGGAAATATAGAAAACCAAATTTACTGTCCTGTCCCTAAAATAGTTCATCTCTTGGCTGGCCATTGGTCTTCCAGGTTTCAAACTGGTGTTTGACATTAACAATCAGTGATGGATGAATGTGTCTGGGACACTTTGTGTCTTATTCATTGCTTCAGAAATAGCAGATTACCCTTTGAAAAATAATAAAATCCACTTTAAATGATGCTTTTCCACTCAAGGAAGGAAGGGAAGAAGGAGAGGGGAAATAATTTGTATCACATTCAAACATAATCACATCTCTATACTATATTTTAGTAAAGATCAAATATTCTCTATAAACTTGAAGAAATAACTCACGCATGGATCCAAGTGTCCTGTCAATCTGGATTGATTTAATTGCTTTAGTCAACATAAACTTCTGTGTTTTTCTTAAAAAAGTCAGTTTTGACAGCTTCTGTGTGAAATGCTTTAACATTATTGATTTAAAGTTATCTTCTAATTTACATTCCCTTTAAAAAACGAAGTGCTTCTCTAAAACTTGAAATCTGATCAAAACACTTTATTTATAAAAAAGAACAATTTTCAAACCTGAAGAAAACCTTTCTTGTACTGTTCTCCAACCCTCTTTGCAGGCTGAGCTCCTGTAGACACTTTCTGTCCTCTGTCCAAAAGCTGTTAGTGTCACTGAGCCAAGCAGGAACACCTGACCAGGGAAGAAAAGTAAAGGGGAAAAACTTATAATAAAAATAATTTTTGGGTTAAGGGTTTCATTAAAAAGCTTGTACTTTGTTATTTCTCTAGTGCTGACAATCAAATATCAACAAATCAAATGAAATTGTATATAAAAATATGTTAACATTACATATTATATTTTTATGTTATTGTAACAATGTTTAAAGTATGTAATAAAAAATAGTAGGGAAAAAAAAGATATTAAACAGCACCGGTCCCAGTGTGGACCCTTGAGGGACACCACTTGTCATGGATCTCCATCTGAACTTTGAGCCATTGATGACTACTCTTTGAATATGACCATCCAAGCATGTTTCTTATCCACCTTACTGTCCACCTATCAAATCCATATCTCTCCAATTTAGAGAGAAGGATGTTGTGGGGGAGTGTGTCAAAGGCTTTACAGGAGTCTAGATAGATCACATCCATCGATTTACCCGTGTCCACTGCTGTGGTTACCCCATCATAGAAAGCCACTAAGTTGGTCAGACAGGACTTGCGTGTCATCGTGAAGCCATGCTGGCTGCCGTTAATCACCTCCCTGCCCTCCATGTGCTTTAGCACAGCTTCTAGGAGGATCTGTTCCATGATCTTCTCAGGCACAGAGGTGAGGCTGACAGGTCTGTGGTTCTCAGGGTCATCTTTTCTACCCTTTTTAAAAATGGGCACAGTGTTACCCTTCTTCCACTCATCAGAGACTTCTCCTGACTGCCATGACTTTTTAAATATCATGGAGAGTGGCTTGGCAACCACATCTGCCAATTGTCTCAGGACTCTGGGATGCATCTCATCAGGTCCCATGGACATATATATGTTTGGGTTCCTCAGGTGTTCATGAACCTACCTGATCCTCCTCTACTGTGGGAGGGGGTCTACCCCCCTGCTCACCATCTTGCTGTCCCATGACCCAGGAGCAGTGATGACAGCAGTTATCGGTGAAGACTGAGGCAAAAAGTTGTTGAGTACCTCAGCCTTCTTCTCATCTGTTGACACGTGATCCCCATTTCCAGCCATCAGTGGGGGTATGTTCTCTTTGACCTTCCTCTTTGGATTGATGTACCTGTAAAAGCCCTTCTTGTTGGTCTTTACTTCCCTTGCCAAGTTCAGCTCCAGCTGTGTCTTGGCCTTCCTGACTTCATGCTTTTTTTTTATTTATTTATAGGAGGAAATGTCCAAATTAACGTGTGCCCACTTGAAATGGAAATGAATAGTAATGGACAGGCTCAGGGACACCACCAAATGCTTGTTAGTGGATGTATTCACAGAAATACATCCTGTGAATTACTTTATGCCAGAAGCTATTTTATGTCAATATTTGCAGTGTAACTATACTTCATTGTTATCTGTGACATAGAGGAAGTATGTGACATATTTCTCTGCATTTTCAAATTGGTGAGTCATTTCCAAATTGTATGAGAGACCCATTCCTTAGTGCTTTTTGGCTAGGGCCAAACTAGTCATGAGGGAGATTTTGTCCTTTTCTATTAAGGAAATAAATAAGGATCTATTTATTTTTATTCCCAGGCCTTGGCAAACATAGTAAATAATTGTGTCTATCTACATTTAATAACAGGTATTGCAGTAGTACTTCATGAGTGAAAAAGAACTGGCAAGAAAAAGCAAAATGCTCCTTATAATATTTTGAGAGAGAGCCAAAAGTTCTAAACACAAGTGACTACTCTATATTTTTTTGTTATAGAGCCTTCCTAAAGCACGCTTTTTCATAGAATCATAGAATAGTTTGTGTTGGAAGGCAACTTTAAAGGTCATCCAGTTCAACCTCCCCTGCAACAAGCAGGGACATCTTCAGCTACATCAGGCTGCTCAGAGCCCCGTTCAACCTGACCTTGAATGTTTCCAGGGATGGGGCCTCCACTACTTCCCTGAGCAACCTGTGCCAGTGTTTCACCACCCTCATTGTAAAAAATTTCTTCCTTTCTTCAGATGGTAGTCTGAATCTACCATCTTTTCATTTAAAACCATTATCCCTTGTCTTATCACAAGAGGCCTGGCTAAAAACTCTGTCCCCGTCTTTATCACAAGCACCCTTTGAGTACTGAAACGCTGCTATAAATTGTCCCAAGAGCCTTCTCTTCTCCAGCCTGAACAAGCCCAACTATCTCAACCTTTCTTCGCAGGAGAGGTATTCCAATCCTCTGATTATTTTTGTAGCCTCCTCTGGATGTGCTTCAATGGGTCCATGTCTTTTCTGTTCTGAAGACTCCAAAGCTGGATGCAGTATTTCAGGTGAAGTCTCACCAGAGTAAAGCAGAGAAGCAAAATCACCTCCCTTGACCTGCTGGCAATGCTTCTTTTGAGGCAGCCCAGGTTATGGTTGCCTTTCTGAGATGTAGGCACACATTACCTGCTCATGTCCAGCTTTTCATCCACCAATATCCCCAAGTCCTTCTGGGCAGGGCTGCTCTCAAACTCTTTATCCCCCAGCCTGTGACGACAGCTGAGATTGCTCTAAGACAGGTGCAAGACATTGAACTTAGCCTTGTTGGCAGGGAGGCTGGAACTGGATGATCTCTAAGGTCCCTTCCAACCCCAACTATACTATGATACTATGGTACTATGATACTATGGTACTATGATACTATGATACGAGACAACACTTTCCTCAATGGGTTTTAGACATCAAGGTTTCAGCAGCATGGATGCTGTCATGGCATATGATAACGCTGTCACACAGGGAGATCTGCTAAAGGCATGGAGAATAACAAATGAGAAATGGCACAGCACTGGGTAAAGAGGTACTGGGTAAATAGGAGTGGTTTATTTTTGTGTTTCCTCTTTCCTTGTCTTTTTAGGGGCAGCTTGTCCTGATGGTACTGCCCCTCATTAAACATATTCTTAGGGCAGCTGCATGAAAGCTAGAAAAGGAGAAGAAGAAGAAGAAAGAAATCAGCATTTGCTTTCCTGTCTGCGTTGATTTAGTCGGGTGTGAAACTGTACAAAGAGTTGTCTCTACTATTAAATGACTCTTTAATAACTCTGCTGATTGATAGGGTGTCTGAACAGAAGCCACTGATGACATTTGCTAACCAGAGCTTTTCTAGGAGCACTATGGATCAGAGACAGCTGCTTCTGAGATGTGCTTTCTGTCAGGCTGCATTGGCATGTTATGCTTGATTTCTGTACAAAGGGTGTTAGTCATCAGCTCAAGAAATGAAGTTCCTTCGACACATGATACCTGCTGTGCTCCTTGATTGTGCTTTTAGAATACTCTATGCACTGTTGTGTCTGAGACATTTCTTGAACTTGATGAATTCTGTCTGACAATTTCCCTCTCAATTTCTCCTCATCAGACGCCATATATTTATATTTTCTCTTCCAGACAGATTTCATAATCTTTCTGCCTTGTCGTATTCACTCCTAAAATGAATGCCGAGGGATTATTTCAATGGCCTGTTGCAGGCATTCCGCTCAACTGTTCTATGCTGCTTCCACTTGCCCCTCTGACCCCAGAAGTGGTCCCACTCTTCTTGAATGACTGTATAGGGGACAGACGCTCTTAATTTTCCCTGTGTCAGTTGTATCTGATTTATATTCTGTAAGTAAATAGTATAGATGTTCCCATTGACCTTCCACATTTGGCCTCCAGTAACAGTTCTGTTGATACACAACTAACCCTGTACATATAATGCCTCCTTATTTTTGTTCATGCCCCTAGCTGAACTGCAGCTTGTGTCATTCTGCTGAAAAATCAGGATCCTCCTTGTTTTCAAGGAAACGAGAAAACCCCAAAGCATTCCTAATGAAATCCGTGAGAACTACTGGAGCCTGAGATAGAGTTTAGCTGACATTTATTATAAAAGCACTCAGTGAAGGCAGGAAGAGGGGGATAGATATGGATTTATAGAAAGAATAAAAGCAATTCTCAAAATCTGAACTGGCTCAGCGAAGCAAGTGTTTATAAGTATTAGGAGGTTTTTATGGAAATACTCAATTATTCCATTCCCATCAACTACAAAACAAAGAGCAACAAAGCTGGTGACGGGGCTGGAGAACAACTCTTAGGAGGACCGGCTGAGGGAACTGGGGTTGTTTAGCCTTGAGAAGAGGGGGCTGAGGGGAGACCTTATTACTCTCTACAACTACCTGGAAGGAGGTTGTGGAGAGGAGGGAGCTGGGCTCTTCTCCCGAGTGACAGGGGACAGGACAAGGGGGAATGGCCTCAAGCTCTGCCAGGGGAGGTTCAGGCTGGACATCAGAAAAAAATTCTTCACAGAAGGAGTAATGGGGCACTGGAACTGCCCAGGGAGGTGGTCGAATCACCTTCCCTGGAGGTGTTTAAGGAACGGGTTGATGAAGTGCTTAGGGACATGGTTTAAGGGAGTGTTAGGACTGGTTGGGCTCGATGATCCAGTGGGTCCATTCCAACCTGGTGATTCTATGATTCTATGATTCTTATTGTTCTCTACAACTACCTGAAAGGAGGTTGTAGAGAGGAGGGTGCTGGCCTCTTCTCTGAAGTGACAGGGACAGGACAAGAGGGAATGGCCTCAAGCTGCGCCAGGGGAGGTTCAGACCAGATATCAGGAAAAAATTTTTCACAGAGTGGGTCATTGGGCATTGGAACAGGCTGCCCATGGAGGGGGTTCTGTCCCCATCCCTGGAGGCATTTAAAAGACGGGTAAATGAGGTGCTCAGGGACATGGTTTAGTGGTTGATAGGAATGGTTGGACTCGATGATCCCAGAGGTCTTTTCCAACCTGGTGATTCTATGATTCTATATTTTTGGTCTTATGGGGTAATTTGGGCTCATTGGATCAATCCCACTTGGAGAGCAGGAAGAGAAATTGTCATTTAAAATTTCAAAACCAAAAATATAAAATGCTGTAGGAGTCTTCCATTCAAGTGCTAATCCAACCCAGTCTTTCTTGCTGTTGAGGATGAAAATCTAATCTCTGACAAAGATGAGGATTGGACAGCTACAACAGAGACCAGGGCAAAGAAGAAGGTGGTTTTGCAGGGGATCTCTTGAGGTATAATCTCTGTGACTCCTGTTTAGATGACTATGTATCTTTGATAGCTACTTGTTCATGAAAGGAGCTTCAAAATTCTTATTCTGTTATTCTACATGAGTTTCTCATTAGTACTAATAAGCAAAATGTAGTTACCAGAAGGAGCTCTGGTCGCTCTTCCCATACCTCTGCTGACAAGTCATCAGCTGCAGGGCTGTAGGTGCTGAAGGAAATTACCTAATACATGGAATTATGTGTCCAAATTCTCCTCTATTACCAATTCTCCCTAGAGCTACAGAAAAGTTTGAGGCTTGTAAGCTGCAAAAGCATGTTCGGAAACAGAAATGGTGTAGCACTGCCCATGACTTGCAACGGTGACCGTTCTTGAATGCTCTCCTACTTTAACATTTGACATGTTTGTTGTGGCTTAATTTCAGGTCAGCCATACACAGACTTCCCTCCACAAGGAGTGAGTAGCTCCAGCGGAATCTTCATCACGCCTTGAGGACACCTTGGGCATTTTATCCCATAGAGAAATAATAGTTCCAATGCTGCCAGATCACAGTCCTTTGACACTGACTGATAATCCAACAGCCATAGTTGAGCCTGAGATATTCCATAATTCAAACAGACCTATCTAAAGCTGGTAGGAAAATACACCTGGGTTTACATGAAAGTAACTGTGATTTCTAAAGTAGGACCAATTGATACCTATCAGGAGACTTCCTGGGAACTTTGGTCAGCTTGTGTTGAAGCATCTGCTGTATATTCTAAGGAAATTGCTTGCTCTCCTCTCTGAAGTGGCTCATTTAGCTCTTCGTAGTTACTGGACAGATGCCTCATCTTTGTGGGCGAGATTTCTCCAGAAATGTCATGGTACTTCTAAGCATAATGGTTTTGCCTGTAAAAGGGCATGTCCTAGTTATCAGATGGTCAGGTTTTCAACATGAACACACTCCTTTCCCTCATTTGCACCGCTGCACTATCACCTGAGGTTCACTGTGTTTTGCAAACAAAAGCCCATTTTCAAGAAGAAGCCTCAGTATTTTTACCCTTCTGTTAACGAGGAATAAACCAAAACCTGGTGATTAAGACCGACGTTCCTCAAAGTGCTCTTTAATTATGAGAACCTCCATTCCTAAGTATCCAGACTGGGATACCTTGGCTGGGTTTGCGGCAGAGTTGTGTAACTTAGTCCTGTATGTGCTTTGGGTTCTCACAGACCTTTAGGAAATTCAAGCCCAAAAGGTATGAAGATGCTTAGACTGAGTCATCAAAAATGAGTGGACATCTTTGTAAGCCGCCATCGCTTGACAAAACCTGCATAATTACTCAATGTCATGGTCTGAAATAAAAACCCTGAGTTCTGTGTATTAACTATTAAACTATGCCTGATGTAAGAGAGGGGAAAAAAATATAAATCTAGACAGAAATCCTGCTGAGTAAACACCAGACATCTGTTGCAAAGACCACAAAGGGGAATTGCAAAGGCTTTCATTGACCTTAGAATCAAAGACCTCCAGTGGGCACAGTGATAAACAAAACACTATCCTGAGATGGAGGAGAGCACTGAAAGCTCATAGAAAAAATGTCTGAAGGAAAAAAGACAGTGTGTCCTGCACACTGTATCAGGATGTGGTATCTATTCGAATAGCTGCTGTATTTTCACTTGTTTCCAACAAATCTGTTTCATGGCTCTATTGTGTATTTCTAGCAACAGCACAGAAATTATTTTATAACTCTTTGGGGAAAAAAGCCATCTAAGAAACTTGTCATCAAAATCACTCTTCAGGCTGAAAAAAGTTGCCAAAGAAAGTTTTCTTTTCCCTTTTTATTGTCTTCCTGACAAGCTGGACAGGGGTTGTTTTCTCTTCTGCCACGAAATCTAATTATACATGTACATAAAAAAATAGACAGCACTAACCATTTGTCTTGCATGACTCACCACTGTCTTTCCAAATGTCATAAATGCTGGCAAGTAAACTGCAACCACGAAACACATTAGTGTCTCACAAGGCTGCTCGGCTTGATTACAGGTTGGCAAAGGTTAGGCTGAGTAATTGGGAGAAGATGGAAGGAAGATTTCACTGGACATCTGGGATTATTGTGCGCTGGAAACGCTGCAGAAGATAAACCACTAAAAGACAACCTAGTGCCTTCAACGATACCCCTAGCAGGATGTTATGGTCTATACAGTGTGGAAGACATGAAGAACCAGAGCACTGTCCAAGTGGAAGAGGAGAAACACACACTTGGCAGCACCTAAGAACAATGTATTGAACACAACACTTCTCGGGAATGGCTTTCTTCTCATGCCTCCTGTTACTGCAGAAGCCACAGAAACCAAACCCCAGACCAGCTCTTACTGAGCCACTATCATAACGTGAACTTCTTGCCCCCTTTAGACCTCAGAAAGCACATTGAACAGGAATGCAAACTGCACTTGGACCAGAAACACGAGCTGAGTGCTTCTCCAGGGCTGCCCTTAATCAGGCTATGCCGTTTTAACCCATCTGAAACACCTTGCATCTAAAATAAAGGGCTGTGAAACCATAACGTGGGCCTCTTGCTTCAAAACACAAAGTGGACCCCTCTCTGGATTACATCTTCATGCCACCTCCTGTGCAGGAATGAAGCTGAGACTTGAAAGCCTGTTTTTTCAAGCCACCAAGGTGGTGGGGAGTACATTGGTACGTCATGGTGAGACCCAGGACATCCTCACTGAGGTAGACCTTCTTTCATTGCTGCAGACAGGGCTGCACAGTAAATTCATTTTACCTTCTTGTAGACCTCATTGGAAATCAGAGTCCTGCTGGGAAATATGGCACAGCTGCTCCTCTGCCCTGGGACTATGCACAGAACCAAGAATAAATCCACTGGGCCGAGTAGAATATGGGTCCAAAAGAGTAAGCCTCGGGCCTAGAGTGTCGAACCCAATGAATCTTCTACACAGAAACTTCTTAAAAAAAAAAAAAAATCAAAATTACTTCCGAAATCCCTGGAGAACTTTGAAGAAAATTATCGCTTCATAGCGAAGTGAGCAGACTGTTTCTGCAACACAGTGTTTCTCCTTCCTCAGCTTTCATGTCACTGATTTACAGGCACAGATCCTGGTGCAAGGATCTGTCTGTTCCAGCAAAAGCCATTGCTGCTTCAATTTTACAATCCTGTTCGAAAAATCATCTCCTTCCGCTTTAATTTCCCATCCCTGTGGCGCAGCACTCGCTCTCATTCACGTGCACAGCATTTCCCAGGGCGGTTGGAGCCAAGGCTGGTTGCTGAGCTGTGAAATGTGTGTGCTTCCACTCCGCCGGCTCCTTCCGACATGCCTGGAGCACAGACTTTGTCTCGCTGGATGATGTCAGGATGGTAGTGCCTGATTTTCGGAGAAGTTTCACGGTAGAATATTACAAACCAGGAGGAAACAGGTAGACAGGGAAATTATGGGAAGTAAAAGAGCAAGGCGTGACATTTCTTTGGCACTGGACTGTTTAAATCTCAGATCATCCTATGATGAATTGAGATATTGTCCTCTCCTCTACAAACTGCTGCATCACATTTTTGTCACTTGGTAAACATAACTGTGGTTTATTTTTAGCTTTAAAAAGCTGTCTCCTTTCAAATCTTATCACCGCCCACCCACATCGAGTGGAATGGACATAAATACAAACATAAAGTAGGCTACCTTAGCTGAAGAGCACAGCAACAGCAAATTAATAATCTTTTTTTTCCAAGGCATTTCATCTCAAATCCAGGAGAGAATTGTTTACTGACATGATTCATAGCTGAAGAATAAAAGTGTTGTCTGGCAAGGCTGGTATTTCACATTTTAATATGGATTTTCACCTGAGGACCTTGAAATGTTTACAAACCTTAAAGCCTGATCTACACATAACTTTTTTGCAGCAAATAGCCTTTTTTTAATTAAGAACATTATTTTTCTCCCACAGTACCTCTCAATAAAGTCACAATTACAGTTAAAAATACTTCAGAGCTGTACAATTTAATTCCGTTGCCAATATGGAAAACTTTTGTACTAACTTCAGTAACTTGGTGATACTGAAACCATAAAGCATTCATATATAAAAAACATAACATCACTTGTCTTTTCAAGCTTAACTAATGCTGGGATATGCCTTGCAGTTCCGTGGCTGAAAAGTTGATCAGAGCAGTCAAAGTCTTGCTGTTCCACCGGAAATTATGGGATGATGGCCCAGGGTTGTGCTGGGAATACACACCTGATCTGAATATTTATGGAGGTGTTTGTAGAAATGAGGATGTGTTTAAACTAGCAGGAGGAGAAAAACTCTGTTTTACTGTGATGGGAAATCAAACTCTGGCAATGATATTTTTCTCCAAAGGTAAGTAAGCCTTAGGGAGATTAAAGGAGCATGTGCTGGAAATTAGGTGTTATGCTCCAAGGATTTTTTATTATAAAGTGTGTAAATCTTACTAGATCATAAAATCTGGATGGCAAAAGAAGGAATATAAATGCAAGGTCATTGAAGGGAGATGAAAAATTAAACTGTTTGGGAGCCAGCAAGAATCATTATGTGTGTTGGTAGGTTAAGAGTATACGTGTGGTGTGGCAGCAGCTCCTGGTACCTCTGCTGGGGACGCACATCTGTGCCCATCTGTGCCCTCTGCCACTGTGTAATTACATCTGCTGGGTCTCAGAAGGAGAAGGAGAGAGGGAAACTTCGTCTGATAGGTTATGATATAAAATCATGGAATCATTCAAGTTGGAAAAGATCCTCCTGTCACTTGTTACTTGGGAGAAGAGACTAATGCCCGCCTCATTGCGGCCTCCTTTCAGGTAGTTATAAATTAAGATGCTAAATAGAGGATAAGACATCCCAGCTGCTAAGAAGGTGAACTACCGCGAGCTGAAATACGTGGCTCTTTTGGAACGTAAAAAAATCCATCTCGTCAAAACCCTACTCTATCCAGGAACAACTGTAAAGACAGGTAGGAAGGGAATCAAAAACTTACACTGCCATTGCTGGGAACAACGGAAATTGTGGTGGGACATTGACCTCCCAGAGGGGCAGCAGACATCTGTATTGGCTTCTTGCTTTCTTGTATTTGCTTTCTTTTTTTTGTTTCCCCCGATCTTCCAGCTTGGTAATTCCGTCCTAGGCATTCACATAAAGTGGTGCACCAGGTGCTGTCTGTGTGGGATCTATAAAACAAGTTACTTTATCTAGCCAGTAACTTATGAACAAAGTCGAAAAATGAATTCTGTTAATACTGTGTCACTGAGTCCTACAAACTCCCAAAGGCACTTTTCACAATAATAGTCTATCTGCTTTCTGCTGCCTGATCTGGAATACAAAAACACAGATTTACCTATTATTTGTTACTCTGTTTTTCATGACTGGTTCTGACTCTGGCAATCTGACCTTCGTAGAGTTCGGAAACCTTAAATTCTGCTGGATGCTTTTATCATCTCACTGGAAGAACATCCACTTTTCTCCCATTTCCATTTTATGTGTTTTTGGTGTTTGAGCTTCTGTCACTGATGTATCAAAGAGAGAGTATATGAAGATGTGATATATGCCTTTAGGTGTGTATTTAGGGAAGGTCTTTTATATTTTTCAATCAAAGGACTGCTTTTAGGGCAAATTGGGACTCAACATTACAATTTCTGTAACAAAAGGAAAAATACTCCTCTTCTGCTTTCTTCCTTGACTGTTATTCCCATCCTTCGGAAACCAGAGTTCTGGAGTAAAATTATGCATGGTTTAGCGCTTGCATGGGCTCTGTGGTTGTGTTACACTCAAATGCTGTTGCCTGTGCAAACAGAAAACTTCCTGCCTTCTTGGCTGCAAGGGCACATTGCTGGTTCACCTTCAACTTCTTGTCACCAGGACCTCTAGATCCTTTTCTGCCAAGCTGCTTTCCTACTGGGTGGCATCCAGTGTATATCGGGGTTGTTCTTCTCCAGACGAACCACTTTGCAATTCTCCTTGACTGAATGAATTATTGTTATTATTCTCCCAAAGTCAGCTATTCCCTCCTCACTGTGCATCCTAGACACATCATGTGTGATTTTGACAGGTATTCACTGCAGATTTGCCTTATTTATGAATTTCCAGGCATTTTCAGTCTAGAGATAAGTAGCTAGGTGTTTACCCAAAGCCATGACATGGGCTTCTCTAGAGAAACATAGGATTTTACATTTCCAAGCAAGTTATCTTGGTAGAAATTCCCTGGGACAGGTGTCTGTGACATCTCAGGTCTACAGCCCTATTTATCTTCTGGCTGCTTGTTTTAATACTTGGTCTGTTGTACTTAAATGCATAAATTCTTCCAAAGCTGCATTTTAAATCTTTGTAAATGGATCTGCTGCACGTCCAGTGAAGCTGATAGATCAGGTTCTGAATTAAGTCTCTTTTGCTGTCCAAATGAGGTATATTCCTGAAGGCTTTGCCTATATTCACAACAGTAGCACTCAGGATGTTGTGCCTGTGCTGAGTTGTACAAGATCAATGCCCCGTATTCCTGTTCTCTTGGTTTTCTTTGCCAGAGGACTGCCTGTGTGCACACATTAATATCTATCTTAGTCAAAATCAGCTGCTATATACTTATAAGCTATATCTAAACTGACTTGGGTAATTTTGACCGAAATGCCTAGAAAGCTCTCACAAATACCTCAGATGGAGAGGAGGGAAAAGCAGACATTGGCAGATGAGGGGTCCTGAGTAACCCTCTTCTGTCTCTGAAGGTGATTACATAGATAAATCCTTTTAATCCAATCAGACACAGGGGCACTATTCCTTCATGCAAGCTTGGCTCTGTTGATTTATTTGGCACTGACTTATGCTGGATAAATATGAATAATGCCAGATAGATATAGGTTGGATGCAAAGAATTAGTATCCAGACTATTTATGTTAGCAGTTTTACTGAATCAGTCTGAATAAAGTTAGATAATGAAATCTGAATACAGCAAAGGAACCAGATATAAACAAGAACAAAGGTTATAAGATGTTCTAACATATTTTGTTTTCTTTGCAAAACTACCTTTTTCTACTTAGTATGATCCAACCCTTAAATCTAAGGTGACACCATTCATGGCCACAAAGCCAGCATTTCCCAGATCAGTCACATCCACAAAAGCATATTAAGGACGGAGCAAGTTTCAGGCTCACCAGGACATTGGTGGGAGGCACTGTCATGTTTTAATCTAACTGCTAACACTGCCTGAAGCAAAGCTTTACTCTCTGCATCAGATTGCAACTCTTGCATGGGCAGGAGAGCCAATCCAAAGAAATCACAGTTATGCCCTTTCCTTCTCTCACTGGGCTGAACACCAGCTTGCTTGAACCTCAGCAAGTCTGGTTTAAGCAAAGCTTAGTTTGGAAGAAGACGTAGGGGGTTGATTGATCTCGGCTTCCTCAAGCTCCTTAAAAAGTCTCTTTAGCTGAAAAAGGATCTTACATCATGCCGTTTGCCTGAGTTCCTGGTACTTCTGAAGCTGTGGGCTGCCCAGCTCAGTCTCTGTAGTGTAGGGTTTGATCTTGTACATTTGCATTGCACATCTCCATCCTCTTGCAGAGGATCAGGGAGGTGCCTCTGCCATCACCACAGCAAACCCAGAAGCAGGGTGCAGCGCAGGCGACTTCAGGAAGACTTTCTCAGCTCTCTTCTGTTTCAAAGGTTTCTCTAATTAGAGCAATTCAAGCGCTTGTCAGTGATCTCTTGGGAAATGCTACTCCATTAAAAAGAGGAAAACAATTACAGAAATATAGACCCCCTCAAAAAAATACAACGTAGAAAAAATCGTTGGGGAACGGAAAACAAAATAGGGTTTCTGACAAAAGAAAAAAACCCGGCAATAATCCAAGATCCCACCACCACTGCCTCATTCAGACCCGGTTGTCCTGCCCGCTGCCCTTTTGACTCTTTGACAGATCTTGGTATTACATCGTCTCCTGTTAGAGACTTCACTTTCGTAAAACACAATCCTATTTTTCTGGCTAGTGCTTGTTACAATGGCCTCAAGGGAGCTTTAATTGCTCATTTACTTTACCAGAGTTCAGAAATACTTATCTCAAGCCAATAAAATTTTTAATTAGGCACGCATTAGGAGGAGGATCTTGCATATGAAATTTCTCCATACTTTTTTAAGAGACACAGCAATCAGTAAAGCTGGCAGCCCCTGTATTACAACAAGTTAAAGCCCAAGAACATTTTTAACTTCCACTTATGAATTGCATGACTCACAAAATTGAAGATCTCGGAGGAGAACCCTGCAACTCTTATTTCTTTTTCTCAATGTCTTGATTTCTGTATTGACCATATACCCCAGGTTCCTCTGAAAGGCTGTCCTTCAAAAAATAAATAGCATTTCATTTGTGGGCACTGTGCTTCTGTGGATTGCAAAATCAATATATGCAATTCTGCTAAAGCAAGAGCGTGTTCAGTAATTGATCGGCACCAGCGTCCTCCCCTACTTGAATGATAATACATGCTTTAAACAGGTTGGTCTAAAAAACTAGAATGACCCCGGCAAAAAAAATGCCTGAAAACATCAAAAGAAGATAGATATGATAAAAAAAAGTGTTACAAACTTGGCTGTATGCGATGTCTTCAGAGGGTATTCAGACATTTTGTGTCCAGAAGAGGTGACTGATGATGTTGAATCAAAGAAAGTCTTCAGTTTACCTATTGCTTTGTGCTTAGCCAAAACACACAAAATCCCGTACTAATGGGACAGCAGGTTACAGAAAGCTTTTCTGTTGGCAGGGTGTGTCTGAAGCTCAGTCTTTCATGCTTGAGAGTGAGGAAAGACAAATTTATTGCTGAATATACATAAATTTGATTGCACATAGGTTGCTTATGCTTTTAGGTGGAAAATGAAAAGAAACCACCAAAATGCAAAAATCTTTTTAGTTTGGTTGAAAAATAAACCATTTAGGGTAAAAAATAGCTATCTCTAAAGTAAAGACAGGATATGTTGATCTCAGGTGACATTGCTTTTCTGCAAGACCGAACCTGTACGAAAGCAATGAAGGGATGGTCTAGGACACCTCACTGTAGCCAACAGTCCATGGAACAACACTCGAGAGGGATAACTTTCCACAAGTCTATACTGGGAACACCTCCAACCCTAACACTGACCGTAAGCCTCACCCTAACTCTAAAAGCTCCCCATGAACGGTTGTCCCCATGGACAGTTGTCTCCATGGAGAGTTGTCCCCATAGAGAGTCGTCCCATGGAGAATTGACTGCAAAGAGTTGTTCTTCCTCAAAAAAGTGAAAATCCAGTGCTTACATCTTTTAAAAGAAGAAAAATCCACAAATATGAACATTTCCTAATTTCTAGCAGCACGTCTTCACTGGCATGAGGTATAACATAAAATAATGAAAATATGTTACTGCAGCAATGTGAAAATTCATTGTAGAGGCAGAAGTGCGTCATCATAGGCAAGGATTTAATAGTGCTCACCCAAAACATGCTGCTGAGGTACCTGTGAAGTTCCATCAGTGCAAACTAGAAAATGTATTGATTGGCTTTGAGCATAAAAGTAGGCAACTAGCAATTCTCGATGTATAATCTGTAGGTCACTGGTGGCAACATCACGCTTGGCTATTCCTTCTGAAGTGGTATCCTTCTCCTATGATTCCCCCTCATCCCTATCAAGGATAAAAATAGTATAAAAAAAATGATACTGGAGTTAAACTAGATTTTTCATTTCAAACTTTGACGCATGAAAATTAGCCTGTTTTGACTTAAGTGCTTGGATTTAAAATTTCCCCTTCCACTTCTATGTTTAAGAAAGAAATACTCCTTTTATAGAATGGTAGGATCATAGAATAGTCTGGGTTGGAAGGGACCTCAAAGATCATACAGTTGCAACCTGCCCTGCCATGGGCAGGGACACCTCCCACTGGATCAGGTTGCTCAAAGCCTCTTCCAACCATCCAACCTGGCCTTGAACATCTCCATGAATGGGGCATCCACGACTTCTCTGGGCAACCTCTTCCTATGCCTCAACACTCTTATAGTATAAAATTTCTTCCTAATATCTCATGTAAATCTCCTCTCTTTTAGCTTAAAACCATTACCCTTTATGCTATCCCTGCACTCCCTAATAAAGAGCCCCTCCCCAGCTTTCCTGTTGGCCCCCATGAAGTACAGGAAGTTTGCTCTAAAGTGTCCCTGGACCTTCTCTTCTCTAGGCTAAACAAAGCCAACCCTCTCAGCCTATCTTCAAATGGGAGATGGTCCTGCACTTGGATCATCTTTGTGGCCTCCTCTGGGCTTGCTCTAACAGATCCATGTCCTTCTGTGTTGAGGACTCTAGACCTGAACGCAGTACTCCAGGTGAGGTGTCAGGACAGCAGAGTAGAGGGGCAGAATCTCCTCCCTCTGTTTCTTCTTTAAAGTTTTTGTTTCCCAATATTCACCATTCTTTATCTCTTTGCACAGGGCCCTTCAATACCTTTAAGTCAGTGAAAACACTGGAAAAGGGAAAACAAAGAATTTTTATTTCTAAACTGAGAAATAAATGTTTTCTTTTCTTATCTGATAGTACGTAGAAACTAATTTTGGAGAACAAATGAACAGAATAAACTTTTCGTATGTTCTTCCTCAGCTATCCAAGTGTTCTCTTCCACAGCCCTCACCACTGCATCCCTGCATAAGGAGACAGCCCTGGCTGAGCTGCATGGAAAAGTCCATGACCTGCAGGAGAAATTTCTTTTTCCCTATCCGAAGTGGAGAATGTTGCCTGATTTTATAGAGAAGGGCTAGGCTCAGCATCTGCTGATGGGCATGTTCAGCAGCTTCCCCTTCCCACTGTTTCTGGATTGCATTCCCACATGCCCAGTTCTCACCTTCCATTGCGATGGGATTGAAGGCACCAAACTTAGACAAAAAGCTGCTTAAAAAGAGGATAACAGTGCCATGAAATGAATGGTTTCAGCATTTCTGGTCCAGTTTGATGCAATACTTAGCAATTTTTCGGTGCTTTGCAAAGGCCTGGACTCGCGGGTCCCTGTCAGCCTTGAAACATGGTGGGAACTCGGCGTGAAGAAGAACTACACCAAAGCAGCAGGGCTTGGACAGCATCCCCCATCTGGCCTGGTTCCCAGACTCTATCTTCTCAATGGCTCTTCAAGATCAGGTCCTGTTTGAAAGGTTTGTTTTCAGCAGCATTCCCAAATCAGAAAAGCGAGTTAATACTCTGAATTATAGATGGGCTTAGACATCACAGTGGCATAAATCACAGTGTGTATATAGTGAGTATCATCAGCCTTACAAGCAATGGCCAAGGCGCTCACCACAGCTTGGAAATAGCTGGAGGAAAACAAGACTTGACTCTGAAGAGGCATGTGTGAAAGACTTGAACCCGTTTACAGTGTTCTTGCTTGTCCGGAAGATGTTCTTGAGATTCCTGCTATAAGCCAAATGCCTCAGTGAGATCTGTAGGCATACTGGTTTTCAACCCATGCCCTGTGAGACTCCAGCTGGTGATCTGCTGCTTCCTTGCCAAATTGTAGCACAGCTATGGTATGGTCTTTTGAATTCAAAACCCCCATAACAGTGAAACACATCTGTGTTGGTAGTCAACAGTGGTTTGCAAGTGGGAGTTAGTCTTTCTGCAGTAAAAAAAAAAAGAATCCAAGGCTGAAGGTCAGAAACAGGTTGGGGAAATGTTATCTGAACCATGCTGAAGTTCCCAGCTCAGTGTTAAACCAAACCAGCTCTTTGGTTATCCATTGTCACATGGCAACCTCACAAAACAAATCAAAACCCCATGAGTTTAATATTTCATTCACAACATGAAATGCTGAGGCTTCATCTTGCCCTTGGCACAAGAGACTGACTGAAGCAAAAGTCTACCCTGCTTTATAACAGCGTGATGCCCACTGACCTGTAACAGGCTTCAGCAGCACATGGATGCTGTATTCATGGTCACAGGACAAGAGACAAAATGCAGATTTCCTGCGTTGCCGGTGGAGAATTATATTCAGTTGGTTAATATCTCTGAGCTTTCTTCACAAGAAAAGTTATTTTAGTTGTCACTGCATGTCATGCTGTGTGAACAAGCCTGGAGATGCAATTAGTGCTAACCTGGAGGTGAAAGGCATGCAGGGACCACCACAATGCTTCTGGCAATGCCTATCACCACTTGCCGTTTGTGAGCTGGCAATTAAATACGCTTCCTTCCCATGCCGTGCCAGGTATGTAACCATCCATTTTCATGGATTTTCATTTTCATATCTCTGCAATCTGCCAGGAAAACTAAATGATGATAGTGTTTGACGCAGCCGGAAGAGATGAATGTTTATCATTGGTGCATATCTCTTAAAAGATATCTATAGAAAGTATCACAAGATGAGCAAAGGTTGGCCCAAAATAAGTGGTACCGTTTGAAGAAAGGTGTGCAGGCAGAAAAAAATCCAGGTATGGCATTAAAATCTTGAATCAAACTCCCAAAGCTGATAATTACTGGAGCTTGCCTGGGTGCTTAGCGAGCAGATAAAAGACTTGCACTGATGAACAGTTTGTGACAGACAAATGACAGATGGTAACTAGATGAAGGAGGTACAGCATGATACACAAGGGACTGATTAAGAGGAGTTGTAACTTGGACGCCTTGGATGCCAGACATTTGGAGTAACGGGTGCACATGCTACTTTTTCTGCAAATACATTATTGTGCCTATAATTGGTTTGAGGGACACATACACCCGCATACACACACACACACATAAATATATATATATATGTGTGTGTATATATATATATATATATATACATGCGCACCGCTAAACAAGAAATGGTCCAGAAAAATCTCTGGCCACAGGGTTGAGCAGCCAGACCTGACTTTCATCTATACTAATTAAATCTAATCGTCTATAGCAGATTTGCCTTAGAAAACTACGTAGGCCACCAATTCAATTATGTGGACCACAGTGCACCGGTGCTTCAGCTGATTTTCCTCGCCCTCTCATTTAGCAGCATAGACATGCCTTCAGGATTCCTTTTAACCCAAATGTCCATGGTTTGTTTAAATGTGGAAACAACAGAAAAAAACCCCAGTTTTTAATGCTATCCACCAGATAAGACTATTAATTTTTCTCACTGTCCAAAGTTTTGAGTGAACAACAGGCAGGGGAATGGTTTCCTGCCATCTCCAAGGGGGAAAAAAAATCACAGTCCTTGAATAGGAAAACATCTATTACAGGATGTGCAGTTACTGTGGAAAACGTCAATCCAGGAACATTTTTATGAGGGGATGACTCAGACATTGGTCATCTCAAAAGAGTGGTCAAAACAGTAGGGAAAATAGTGATGGGAAGGCACTTGCATTGCAGAGCTGAGGTGACTCAACAGGAGATTTTCATCTTCAGCCTCTGAGATTTCTGTCCTGTTATGCAAGCCTCATGCCTAGGAACATTCCAAATCCATCCAGTCCTTCCTTCTCCAGCAGCTGCAGGCCTGGGATTGTGGGGCTCACACTTGGGTACTTCTCCCCTCCACCTCAGGGATTGAATGTGGAAGAAGGAAAGGTTCCCTTCAATTCAATGTTCATTCTGTTCATTCAATGTTCATTCAAACACTTTTGGTTGCAAAACCATTTATAAATTCAGATGGGCTTCATCACACCCCACACGCTATCCTGGTTAGGCCTATGCTGACTGTAAGGACAGCTGACTCTGCCCTGGGAAAGGTGACTGATCAGATTAGGCCACAATTAATAGAAAAATAGCAATTATTCTCTTTTCTTAAGTTCCACTGCTTTCCTGCCCTCTTCCTTAAAAACTAGAGATGAAACACTGTTGGGATTAGTGGTGACCTTCAGAGATTTGACACGAACTTGGACCGGGAGGACAGAACAAGCTGGGGCAAAGAAGCAGGTTTGGAGACAGGGTGTCTGCGTGCCATCTGAAAAGCAATAAATCACGGCAGAGTTGGAGGCACGTGATCAGCGGGCTTCACCCTATCGGGCGCACCATGGAGGCGCATAGTCGGGGGGCTTCACCCGATTGTTTTGAGGGATCAAAGGAGCCCAAAGAAGAAGGTGGCAGGCCGGAGACGCCTGGCCCAGCAAGGGCGCCAGTAGCCTTCCAAATAGACTTTAATCCCGCAGATCACTGGTTTTGAATACAGGAACAGGCAGTGGCAGAAGGGGAGCTTGAATCCATGATGGGAACTTTCCCAGTTTACTCCAGAATGGAGCTCCAAATGAGTGGCAACTCTTGAATTGGGAAATCATAAAACAGTTGAGGAAAACAGTAATGCAGCACAGCTTAACTGTGCCCTTTGCATGAAGCCTATTGCAAAATGTTATGCTGGGACAAATGTTGACCCCTTATGATTGTCGAGCAATAGCAGACTTTATCTTGACACTGACATAACGATTATTGTGGGAATCAGAATGGAAAGATCTCTGTGACCATGTGGCTCCAGCAAATTTGGACAGAGCAGCAGGGGACCCGTTATTGGGAGAAAATATCCAACAGTTAATGGCAATATACTTTTTAAACGACCCTCAATTGCAAGCGCATCCACCTGCCTAGAGACCTCCAAATTGTTCTCCATCCCACAAATCTACACCACCACCCTCTTCTAAGCCCTCCAGCCCTTTCTTAGCAACAGAGGAACTCCATAAGATCTTACTATAACCTCCTCCCGTTGTGTATTTCTCTCCTGTTTCAGTGCGACGTTCAGAGAATACCAGAGTTAGAGAATTTCCAACAATTGCAGAAATGCTGCTTTGATGTTTTTTCTGAGAACACAATATTGAGGTGAGAAAGAATTGTATGTAAAGCCAAAGCATCGGAGTTGGCATTTCTCAGGCTGGCTGCATGGCTCCATTTGGAATAAAATCCATTTACTTATTACTAAGCTAACAAGAAAGTGATGCAAGAAACATGACTGGTGAATACCTATCATTCCTTCTATGTGCACTGGCTGGGTTTCAATGCAGCACTGTACAGGCATGAATACACTGATGTAACTAACAATTTCATCACCAGCAACTGACTCAGGCGCACATACCACTCTACCAAATACTCCATCATCCTCTCTCACACCAAAAGGTCTTTGAAATATCAGGATCTCTGGGCTAAGCAGTGTGTTTGCCTCTCCAGGGACCCCACAAGGACCTTCATCCCATGTAATGAGCCCCTCATCCTCCTTCAGGCTCAAGGTCTTGCCCTTGTATAAGATGTCCAAGTCTCTATACAGCCCTCAGCCATCATCATCTGTCTCAGCTCCAAGTGCTGCCTGGATTCAGAGAGCATCTTATTCCCCAGGTGCATCAGCTGCTGCTGAACTATTTTCCTTTTATTTTCACCAATTTTTCATTTCTTTGCTAGGTTTGAAGCAGTTTCTCCTACTTCTCAAGGCTGTCCTTCTCCAACAGCTTCAGGGGGTTGTTTGTAGGTCCAGGATCTCTGTTTTCATCAAGAAAATTTTTAAGGGCTATTTTTAAGGGCTCTGCCATAATCCCAGCTTTAATACCCAATCATACTTGTTACCCAGCACCAGTACATGCAGCGTGATCATGTAAACATGCCTAACTCTCCACTGATATCTTTCAAAGCCAGTGTAAGGCATGGTTAACATAAAACCTGCAGGCTGTTATTTGTAGCAGCAATATTGATTTTACTGGTTTTATTGGAGTGAGCTGTGACCACCACAGGAACCAGGGCAGGGAAGACTGATGGGGAAAGCAAGCGCTTTCAGCCATGGCACTGCACAAGAGAAGCAGGGAACTTCTCTCACTTGTTTTTTTCAAGTACTCTAAGTCTGAGCCTCTCAAAATAAGTGGAAATCTTTCCAGGGAATTCAATAGTCTTCAGATGCAGCTTTCAGGGTATTTGAGAACACCTGTTCCTGCAAGAATGCACAAGGGTTGTCGTGTCACAGTGAGAAATGCAAGCTGATTTGGGGGAGATTCTCTGTCATCTATGGTGTAATGTGGCTGATCCGACCCTCCAGGTAAGCTCATTTTTGTCCAGAAGGTGTCACAGCTGAATTTAAGAGGGTGTAGCAAATTACACACAGTAGGAAATCTCAGCTTGTATCTGCCCTTCTATGTGACACTCAGGACAGCTTGATTGAAATAATACACTTACATGCTTGTTTTCATCTTTTGTATTTATTTAAAGTGAATGTATTTATTTACTATGTCTTTAATGTACACATTCCTTAGGTAAATACAGTGACATGTCATAGAGTGAACCAAGACTGAAAGCACAAGCAGTTGGCATAACCAGGCTGGAAGACTTTCATATGTTGATTAGAGCAGGAAATTTGTGACGTGACCATTTGCCCTGCTGGCCTATTTAATTAATTGTCTCATTATCAGCAACCCAGCCAGAAGCCATGTATCATCCATGGGAATACCTTCTCTGGATATGCAGCCTATAGAGAAATAAAATCTAATTCTCTTTCCTATAGCTTTGGTATCTCATTTTACTGTTGAGCAACACATACTGCTGTATGTTTCCAGTTGGCCACAGAAGGATGAGAATTTGCAAATATTATTGCACGTTTCAGCTTGACGATGCTAAAAAAGAAAATGCTTCTTACAGGCTTAGTTCAATGTAAGATTGGCTCCTCCTTAGGAGGGCAGGCTTGGCTGGATGGCACTACCGTTAGCCAGGAGCACAGCAATGCTTAGGTCTTACGAAGGCCAGTTGATCCCAAAATATCTGCGATGTGTCCTCTGTGCCAGGCATGACCTCCAAGATAAAGGAAAGGCTCAAACAACCCAGAGGAGGTCCAGTGACTGAGCAGCTAAAGAGGAAAATAAAACATTGGGTCAGCCCAGCCCTTTGTTGAAATATTTTGTTTTGAGCTCACCAAAGGAGAACTGAAAAACACAGACAAAATCAAAACATTAGTATTACAGAACATGTTATTTCTATTTTTTAAAAAAAATATATCAGTGGAAAATTCTAACAACTTTACCAATGCAGCTTCTATCTGGTGATAAATCCAGCAAGAAATATACAAGCTGATCATAAAGTGAGCAGAGGTGCCAAGCCCGATGGCAGATATACATGTTTTTCTTCAAAAAAAGGCAAAGAACTGAAGCAAAGCATTTGGTGCCTACCTCTAAACTGAGCACAGGTCAAGCAGTTGCATGTAGAGGAGTTCCCATCATCATATAGAGGTGTACACTTGTGGTGGCAGCAGGGAGGTCTATACTCACTCAGTAATATGCATACATTCTCTTTCATTTTCTCCTAGGTGATTCATTTAGTTTTTAACCAAACCAAAGAATCTCTTTTCTTTTAAGCAAGCTCAGCAAAGGCTGTGAAGACCACTGAAGGGCTTATGAATTTCTATGAAGGTAGTGTCCCACATTCAAGCCCACAAGAAGTGGTCCTGGATGCTAACAGAACGCAAGCTGCCACAGAGAGAAACAACATGGAAAGAGGTGTGGGACCAGTCAAGGCTGGTTGGGAAGCAAACGACTTACTTTTAGGAAAATTGGGAGGAATAGCTGACAGTTGCTTTTACTTTTAATTGCTAACCTACCAGTTATGTACTTTCTCACTTCTCCCCTTTCTTTCTCTCTGTTTCTTTTGAACTCTGTGATTGGCCCAAGAAATGTTCATGAAAACTGTACTACTCCCAAAGCGTTGCTTAACCATCATCCCTTGGCAAAAATCATAGTTTGGTGAAACATGTTAATTAAAAAGTTATTTCCCTTTGCTCAGGCTGGTGGCTGAGCAATGGTCAGGACTCATCGGAGGACGCCTGACCGCAGCAGACAACACTTTTCCACCATTACCTCTTGTACTTCAGCCTTCTCTGAACGAAGGCATCTCTCACCCTCTCTATGACCGCTACATTATAAAACGTTTCAGAAAGAGCTCATTCCAACAAAACTCTTAAATACGCACTAGCTTTAAGCACATGGTTAGTTGTATTGTGATTAAGAGAACAGAGATACTGCACTGGTGGAGTCCCCTTCAGGGAAGCATTTCTCCGCAGTAAACCATTGAAAATCTTTTCAGGCCATTAAAGCCATGCAATTACTCATGTGCTCGAAGTTATTTTACTCTATTCGTTGCCAAACAAGTTAGTAAGGCTGTTCACAAGGCTTAATTTTAAGTACACGCTGAAGGATTTATTATTTAATTGAAGACTGGGTGGTGTCCACAGGAAGAATTGTTTTTGAAACGGGATGAAAAGTTGATTGCTCCATGATGGGGGTGACATCAACCTTTGAATGTTCTTGCAGCCTTCCAGGAAATGGTGGCTTTCACTGAGCAATGCTGTTTCCAGAGCAGGCAGTGTAGGTGTCCAAGCAGTGTCCCTGCAAGCGCTTTTCTTTTATGAGTTTCACACTATACCAATGGGATCCTTATGTTTTGACTCTGGTGGGTTGCATTCAGCATCTAGTTATATTTGTACAAACACTTCTGAAAATGTATACCTGTTCTGTCACAAACCCCTAGATTTCCTAACCATGCTTTTCCAAGGAGACTGTTGCTGTGGGTTTTCTGCCAGTTCCCAAGCAAGCTTCAGACAGCATCAAACATATTTGAGGGTTCGTTCACTCCTTGGCAAAGTAGGTGTTCTGTAGTGGGGACCAGCATGGTCACAGACATATTTCAGTCTGCCTTTCAGCACTGTGCAATTCATTAAACTATTCAACAAGGAGGTTTTACGCCTCTAAAGTCCAATGAGATAATTTGTGGAGAGATCTAGGAAGTCTCAAAGTAGAGAACTAGTCATCATTGGATTAGTCTGTCATCATTTTCAGTGATTTCTCCCACAAAGGATGCACAAAGGAAGTTCAGCATCCAGTCTGTTCTTCTGTGCTGGGAAACATAAAAGACAAAGATGGAAAACAGTATTCATGGCGATGGCGAGGGATGAATTCAGAGCGTTGTTTTCCCTGAACAGACATCTCCATCATGTATCCTAAGGAAGACATTTATTTAGCAGTTTATCGGTGCGGTATCCCAATGCCACACTCACACCTCCAGTTGCTAAATGACTGAACCTGCACAGCCACTGCTATGTGAACCACACCTCGCACCTCCAAAATGAGAATGTCCCCTTCCACCCAGGATATGGCACTAAGGCACTCACACAAAGAGCATCACTTCAGCCTTAACAAAATCCTCTTTTCCTTGAAGTTTTGTGTCGGGGAGAAAACTTGTAAAATTTGCATTCACTGGGTTGTGCATCTTGTGATGGGACCAACTGAGCGTCCTAAGAAGAAACAAGTTTCTGATTTCTCTGTGGATGCTATCACCTGGATTTGAAGTTGATTGCTCTTCTCTTAGCTCTAGTGAGTTTCCCACCAGAGAACTGGTGGATCAGAGCAGCCTCCAGCCAGGGATGTTCCTCTGTTTCAGACAAAAAGCAGCACCACATGCTTTGAAGAGATATACCTAGGGTCAACTACGGCTTTAATGAGGCAACATGGTCCTGAAAAGCATCTCCTGACCTCTATGAGCCACAGTCTGACTCATGGCCAGCTTGATTCTTTGTGCTATTGTCTTTTTTTTCCATGGGACTTTGTTACTCGTATAAAACCTGATGTTCTCCATATAAATGTTGCATCCCATTTTGAATCCTGTTGAGCTCATGTTATCTGGTGCCACAAGCCTAGACTGTGCAGAAAACAGACTGAAAATGGATAGTGTTGAGGTAATGCCAGTATTAGCTAGAGTTTCTAACCTCTGTTTGACCCCAGCGCTCTTCGATTTTAAGCCTGTGGCACTCACATGAATAGGCTCCATCTTCCAGGTAATGGGAGCATCGCTAGGGACACTGGGGAGACAGGGAAGATGTCTCTGTGGCTGCTGCCTTCTATCATCCCTACATATTTGCATGTAGCCCAAGTATCCCCCATTATAACACAGTCGTGACTCCATGGTGCGGTGTGAGAGCTTGCCAAAGCCACACTTTTCACTGTGCTGCCCACTGCCCACTGTCCTGTGTGCTTGAACTGGTGTGGGACCGTCCCTGTATCCAGAGTAGGGAGTTGTGGGGCAAACAAGCATTAACAGTGATCACTGGCCAATGTCAGACAGACCAGTATCGGGGCGGAGCAATGAAGGCTGGAGAAACAAAGGTTTGAAAGAAAACAAATGTAATTCTGGGAAGAGAAATGGCAAGAGATGGGGATGCAACAGGCTGGATCCTGGGTGCAAGGGCTGAATTGTGCAAGCCCAAGTTTCAAAACCCCTCTTCTAAATCAGGTCTCCAGAGCTGGGAAGTGCCTAAACAAGCGTACTGCTAGAATATCCAGGAAGGACATTTATCTTCGATACCAGGAGCTTCTATCCTTCTCCTTGGCACAGTTAAGGACTGCATTATAAAATCCAGCATCTGTCTGCCTGATTAAATATCTTCATTACTGTGCATGACAGGGTGTATTACAACCATATATTCTGATTCAGCCATTTGTTTCCACCGTGGTTGCCCATTTTGATTAGCATTTAGAAACATACTCTTTCCTAGTGAAGATGACTTGAAATTACCTCGTATATGTGCCCTAAGCATTCGTCTAGACACAGCCTCTGTCATCGTAACAAACCATTGCAGCAGAGCAATGTTGAAATCAGCTTGAGGAGCCTGTCTCCCGCACAGGGGAGCAGGATAATGACAATTTTTCAGAAGAAAAACCTGTCTGTGAGGCCATAAGATCCATTTGAAGTGGTGCAAAAGTACATGTCCCATTAAGAACACGGGAGTTAAGCCCATTAAGTCCCATGGTAAAAGCAGTTTCATCATTTCTGCCATCCAAATTCTGCAGCCACCAGTCCGCTATACTTAGCTACAGTGGAAATACCGTATGCCACCCAAACGCTGCATGGGGTAACAATCCATGCCAGAGCAAGGAGAGGGGGCAGCTTCACAGAAATGTCTGAATCTCCGTGTATCATTGGCTCAGGGCTTGGCCTTGCCAGACATCATTTTGATAATCCCTCAGTGTTCTCCTGCAGGGAAACACAGCCATGAACGTGGCTTTCCTAAGGTCCTGCAGAAAGTGAATGGTAAAATTTGCTCATGGGTAAGTGGTGATAGGTCAAAACACTTGTGGGATTTAAGGAAGCAATACAGGTAATTAGAATCATAGAATCATGGAATCATATTGTCATAGTATCATAGTATAGGAAGGGTTGGAAGGGACCTTAAAGATCATCTAGTTCCAACTCCCCTGCCTTGGGCAGGGACATACCACTGGATCAGGCTGCCCAAGGCCCCATCCAACCTGGCCTTGAACACCTCCAGGGATGGGGCAGCCACAACTTCCCTGGGCAACCTGTGCCAGTGTCTCACCACTCTCATAGTGAACAAATTCTTCCTAATGTCCAGTCTAAATCTGTCCCTCTCCAGTTTATACCCATTCCCCCGGGTCCTATCCCCACAAGCCTTTATAAATAGCCCCTCTCCAGCTTTCCTGTAGCCCCTTCAGGTACTGGAAGGTTGCTATAGGGTCTCCTCTGAGCCTTCTCTTCTCCAGGCTGAACAAGCCCAACTCTCTCAGCCTGTCCTCGTAGGGAAGGTGCTCCAGCCCTCCGATCATCTTTATAGCCCTCCTCTGGACCCGTTCCAACAGCTCCATATCCTTCTTACACTGAGGATTCCAGAACTGGACACAGTATTCCAGAGGAGGTCTCACAAGAGTGGAATAGAGGGGCAGGATCATTTCCCTCGCCCTGCTGGCAACACTTCTTTTGAAGCAGCCCAGAATACGTTTGGCCTTCTGGGCTGCGAGTGCACATTGCGGCTCATGTTGAGGTTCTCATTGATCAGCACCCCTAAGTGCTTCTCTGCAGGGCTGCTCTCAATCACATCATAGAATAGTTTGGGTTGGAAGGGATCTTAAAGATCATCCAGTGCCAACCCCCCTGCCATGGGCAGGGGCATCCCACTACATCAGGCTTCCCAAGGCCTCATCCAGCCCTGCTTTGAACACCTCCAGAGATGGGGCTTCCACAACTTCCCTGGGCAACCTGTAATTGCCTTTGACAGTAAACTCCTTGGGGCAGGGACCAGTGTGCTGCTGTGTATAAATAACCCCTATAGTCCCTGTCACCATCAGATCTAGTTATGTTTGATAATACTGTAAAAGAAGTTATTCTTTGATATTATTATTATCTTTCAATATTTTGACACTATCCGTTCCCAATCTCTTCCCTGTCACTGATGGATGTCTCATTAAAAGCAACACATTCTAGGTGCTAGGGAGGGAGCTCTCAACACCACTTACTCCAGGCTGATTTTGGCATCAGTTCAGAAGACCCAGAATCAGCTCACTAAAGCCACAGGGCTCAGCAGAACTCTGCGATGGCCACAGTCCTGTCTGGGGACACCAGACCTTCCCAGATCTTGGGATCGGCAGCTCTGCATTGCCATCTTCAGGCTGCGAACAGCCTTGCTCCTTCCAGAAATCCTAGAACTCTCCCAAACAGACATGGCAAATTCAAGTCTGGCTTACCCAGCATTAGTCGGAATTGATGGCCATATCCTGGGAAAAAAATATTAAATATGAAGGAAGGGAAGAAGCTCTGCAAGGCTGGTACTCAGTTGCCCTTGATAATATGGATATTTCCCTCCCCATGCACAAAACTTTAAAGAGAGTTAATTAACACAAGCAATGGTATTAAACACATAATACTTCATTCTGTGAAACAAAGTTTATTAACAAGTTTAACTTAAAGTACATAAATTGAAATTGCCTAAGTGGCTTTATCTCTGTAGCCTGTACCTCTGTAGATGTTTTTCTGACAATGAAAAGGCTCAGGTTCTTGGAAGATTTCAATGATGTGTTTGAAAACACCAAACATTTCACAGGTATTTGATAAACACCGTGGAGGGGTTGGAAGAGAAGTTTTCAGGCTTCCAGGGTGATGGGACAGTTGTGATGACAATACCACGCAGGCAGCTTGGAGGGCCAAGGAGCTGTAATCACAGAACAACATAGGAAACACATCCTAAAATAAATCAGAAAATCACAAAGTAGTGTTGTTGTCCTGGACAAGCAGGGCCAGCTTAGATGAGGTGGCTCAAACCTTGTCTCGTCACCTCACGAACCTCCCTGCAATTCCCCCACCTCTCTGGTCTCCAGTCAGTGTTTGACTACCCCAGTGGTGAAAAATATTCTCCTAATAAGATCTAATCTGAAAATCACTTTCTATCAGTCAACAAAATCATAGAATCATAGAATTTTGGGATTGGAAGGGACCTTTGAAGCTTGTCTAGTCCAACACCCCTGCAATGAGCAGGGACAAATGCTGCTACTCAGAAGCCTATTCCAGCAGCAGAGCCCTTACTATTTTATTTTGGGTCCTGAGGTAGTTTGTATCAGGTCTCAGGACTGTTTATACTTTTTCCCACTGCCTCAGTCCCTGAAATCCCACTCATACTCCCAGTTCTTTACGCAAAAAATGTGTAATCCTGCTACTTACCACAGCCAACTTGCAGCACCACTCACTGGGCTGTGGCCATCAAAATCGCTTTCGCAAAGACAGCCCAGAGTATAGCCCTCCAGCAGGGATTTGAGATGACTGGTTCCTCTTCTGCAAGATAATGCTGTAGCAGTCCTCATACTCAGATACCCAGTCATTCCTGCAGAGAGCATGGAGAAGGGGATGAGAAGGGGATTTTCATTCTCTACTTGGTGCATCAGGACAGGGGACCCACCTCCCCTTCCGCAGTGGTTGACCACCCAGCTAGGAAACTGCATGGAGCAAACAGAAGTACATATGAGTGGCATGGGGGAGAGGGGGAACCGCCTGTCTCCATCAGGACCGGCGCAGATGCTGTGAAACCCATGGCTGTCATTGGGAGCAATCTCCCATCTAGATCAACCATTACACAGGCTCAGTCTCCGGCCCACACATAACTCCAGGACTGTAGATCAAAATCGAGACTTCAACGTAGAGCTGAAATATATGTGTGTGTTAGGGGAGGTGGAGGAATGAGGCAGCGGGGAGGAATTGCCTTTCCAGTGAGAAACAACAGTTCAGGAGCAGTTTATGCCTGTTTGTTCATAGTGTGCAGATGAGTCATGTTGCAAACAGCTTTTGTCCTGTCTGATTTGAGAGACCTCTTTCCCAGGGGAAGCCCAGGTGTGGAAATGTTGAGACATGCTCCTGCCCCCAGCCCCACAGGGATTTCAGAATCTTCTTTCTATAGGGATAAGGCAGTCCCAGGAGAAGTCTCCCTGCTCCCATCAATCCCACTGCAAAATTTTTTAAGAAAAGACTCAGCAGACTCAGAGGAAGGATTTGGCCCTGAAGGAATTCATTTGAGCTCATTGCATGACACAGACACAGAGAAATATGCTTGAGAAACACCTCCCAATCATAACCAGCTCCAAAACCTCCCTGCCCTACCCCCCAACTCCTACTGGCCACCCTCTCCCCCAGCCCACTGCTTCCTTACTGGTTTAAGAGGTCATCTTCAGGAAAAACATTAGAAAGGTTCTTATTTGTTTTACGGTGTTCATTGTAGGGTCTCTGGCAGTGCTGGAAATCCGTGTTGTAGGTACTTCTCCAGTTAAGGTCAAAGTAGTCTAGTGAAATAGAGTGCAAATAATTGAAAGACTTCTTTAAGCCTCTGTCTGTTGTTTTACACATTCTGACTGTTCCCCTTTCTCCCGAGCTCCACAAGCTGTTCATGCTTTCAGTGATCCTGGTGGAGCCACCACAACTAAAGGTTTAGCCAAGGGAAAATGCAAGTTGTTTTTCCCTGGTGTAGATAAGGCCCTTTAGATAAGACCGTTCAGTCCTTATTTTCTGTAGCCTTTTATGTATGATGGAAGTCAAACAAGGCAGATCTGGAAATGGTATCTCGTGCTCTTCCGTTTTGGACATTGACTTGTCATCTGGTATATATTTTACCCTACTGTGTAGATTTTCTCATTCATCACGACAGAGCAATTGTCTCTGCTTTATTTAATGAGGGACTAAAACAAGGAAGATATCCAGGGTCCATTTAACACCCAAGTGAGGACCATCACATCTGTTCTGCTCTCTTCCCCCAAAATCCCCATAGGAGCTGGTTTGAAGGGGTTTGAAGGGGGTGACATCTCCTATCCTGCTCTCCAGAAATCCTCCATCTGTATGCCTGCATGTGTGTCCTCCTGACTGAGCAGATCTGCCTGTGGAGAGACTTGCTGCCACCTCTTGTAACAAAGCAGGCAGGACATGCAAAGAAGAGCCACTAATTGTAGACGTTTCAGATTTTATGTGTATTTTAAAAAGGAAAGGTTCCTGTAATGAGTCATTAGTCAAATATTTTTGTTGTTTCCCCTGAGGCTGAAGTCACAGGTATTTCAGGTGTGCACGATCATGTCAGGCTGTTAATGCAACCCAAGCAATTGCAGCAGCAGTTCCTGCGCTGCGATGTTATTTCAGGCAGACCATATCGAACATTGCTGTGCTGCATGGGGTGGCCCATAAGAAAAGTAGGATGAAAGAAACACTATCTACAATGCTCTGATCTCCTCTAGAAGATAATTGTTTTACTCTGTCCTGCTTCTCCCCACTGATGGGCAGACGGTGGACTCTGAGGACCTTTCCCATGTCATTCACCTTCCCTTCAATTTTCTCAGGCTCTTCCTGAGTTACATTAAAAACCCCAAAGCCAGGCTGAAGGCCACATGTCACACACATGAGGCAGCTGCCACAGCCTCCATCTACTCACCTTTCACCAAAACAGACGAGCTCAGGCTCCTGTCCCTGTTTCGCTGAGCATCTTGCTTCATTGCCTGGCATGTCCTCTGGGCAAATTGATGGTAGGTGGCCCAGTTTGGGACCAGCTTCTGCCTGTTAAACAGTGACGCTGAGATATGTGAGAAAGGAAGAGCATGTTAGTCGGGAAGCACCATCAATTACACCCCCAAATCCTACCCAGGAGTGGGAGCAGGCAAACAGCGATGGCAAGTTGGAGCCTTGGCTGACATAAACCAGAGAGAGATCCATTCTCTTCAGAATATCTTTCCTGAAGTGCATCAATTTTACATCAATTAGGTTTATAAAGCCAGTAAAGGAAGGATTTGTGTTGATGTGAAGCAAATGTAAGGAGCCATGCCCTCTCCATGTTGCTCTGGAGTGCTAAAAGGAGCAGGAACTCTCTGCAGGAATTCATATGCGAAAGGGAAAGATTTTGCAGGAAATACTGCACCGCTGGGCTACACAGGGGCAGGGTAGGAAGTGAAAAGCCCACAGCAGTTGTGTCGTTAGCATAAGACAGCTTCAGAGGGGCTTGGCAATGGGTTGCTTGAAGTCCTCAGATATTAAGTAGAGTCTAAATGCACGATCTGGACAGACAGCTGTCCAAATCGAGACACGTCCACCTGAGTTGCTTGTCTGGACTCTCCTTCCTGTGAGTGGAGAGGCAGAAAACCTGCCAAGGCTCCATCTCATCTTCAAGGTAGCATTTAAGCTATGGGAGGTGGCTGTGTCTTTTCTCTCAGAGCTCCAGATAATCAGCTTCAGAGACAGATAGGAGAGAGATGAGCTGAGAGAGAGGAGCTCAGAGAACAGAGAGGACGGCCCTGCTCTTGTCCTCCTGTTTGATCCTGGCGCACTGCTGAGCAAAGCTGCCCTCTTCCCTCTTACACAGGAACTCAGAAGATCTCCACAGCTCCAAGAAGGTTGAGCATGGCTTGGTGATGTCTGGTGACCACTAATTTTGTTTTCCTGGCTTCCCTCAGCATTTTAATCCATGTAAGCAAGCTGTTAAATAGTGTGAGTAAGGGCTGGCTACAAGCAACTGGCATTTGCTGCCAGTTTTTTCTGGCAGAAGGGCACTAAGCGCTGCTGGTCTGAACCACGCAAGTCTCTTGTCCTCAACCACACGGTCCTTTTGCCTCCCTAGACTTCTGTTCTTGACCCGCAGCATGGGGTTAACGGCCTCCCCCTCATTCCCAAAGGAGCTGTGAAGACAAAACCTCTAGACTTTGCAGTGCCGATCCTCGCTCTTCATGCACCAAGCGTGGTTCTGCAGGTGTTTCTAAGACTTTAGTTCATTATGTCTGTGCTTTGAGCTGGCCTGGGAGCTGCATATTTGTGGTAAGAGGGTGCTGTGTCCATGCCACTAATCCTCACTGGGGTTAGCCCAGCATGGACTCTTCATCGGGATGCTGCTACCTGTGCATGTCCCGCTAGTGTGGACCATGGGCAGGGAGAGCTCAGCTGGCAAAGGCCCAGGCAGACAGCCCCTCGGGTGGCTGGATATGGCCAGTCAGCTGTTCACGAGTGGCTGGCGCCGGCACAGGAGGTTACCTGCTGTTCCAGAAGTCTGAGTAACAGCTGGAAGACACTGGCGATAAGACAGCTTGTTCTTCCGCTCAGCAAGAGCCTGTGGCCTCTCTGATTTCTCTGCCTGAGTTGCTGCCAGTTTAGTGGCACTGTAATACTTTGTTGGGTGGCTTTCTATAGTGGGAAGGACTGAAGTAATGTGTTTGCTCTGCTGCAAGGCTTTGGGACTACAGGCGCTGCCTGCTGGCTTTCTCCCCGCTGCATCATCAGCATGACTGCTGGCTTTGGGGCTCAGTGCTGGGAGACTTTCTCTCCTCCGCCAGTCAACACTGTCGCTGTAGGGCATCACTTTCTTCTCCTGGGGTACGGCAAACTCCTTGGCCTTTAGCTGAGCATCTGCAATCTGCAGCTTCTGCAGAAAAAAAGTCGTGTGTGAATGGAGAGGCAGCGAGTGGGAAGGACAGTTGCTGAAACATCATCAGTTGAACTCAATGATCTTAAAGATCTTTTCCAACTTAAGTGATTTTATGATTATATAACCAATGCTACCTGCCCAAAGCAAAATCCAGGCTTTGGTGGGGTCAGCACCCCTCGGGATACAACAGCCACAAAGCAGCTCCATAACTCTCATTAAAAATGCACAGCCCATAGTGGTTTCCTCTTTCTGCCTTCTCATGGCTTGCCGCTCTCCTGGGCCTCAGGTGGATTGCGGCAGGGAGGGAGGGAGGCCTGACACAAGCAGTTGTCTGATGGTGGGAGAAGGAAGGCGGCTCCAGGGTTCATGTTGGGGAAAGGTGACTGGGGCTGCTGGTATGGCTACTCTAGGGGGTCTTCTGCCTCCCCACTCTTCAGCCAAACACTACAGCTCTGTCATGAGTTAATGGCTCCTTTCTAGGGGCTCAGAAAGAGATTCTCCTGCTGTGAGCTCTGTTAGGCTGCTGGAACCAGGAAGGACCATCCTCACAGGGTTTGTCCGTCATTGTTTTGGATTTCCATGGGTTTCTGTTTGTCCCTTAATCCTCAAGGTCCCCAGGACTCTCCCCAAAATGGCTTTCCTTCACCATGCGGACAGTAGGGCAGGTGGAGGCTGCAGAGCTACAGCAGCTACCTGTACCTGGGGCTTCCCCTACCAAGGATGGCCAGAGATCCTGATGAGGTGTCTCCAGAGCAGTAGGAGTCTCCAGGAGCTCATGGTAGGGATGGCTCACCAGCCAAATCTTTCTGCCTTAACCTAAGGAAGTCCCCACCCTCTCCTTGGGAGTAGAATATTGTTTAAAATTTCACAGATGAAGAAACATGACTGTGGTTTCATCCTCTTAAAAAAAAAAAAAGACCCTAGCAGGGCCAAGAGGGAAACATCAACCTCCTGAGCACCTCATCATCACACCATCCAGTGTGACAGCTCTCTTCTGCAGGTCTTGGGAGTTAATAACCAGTCAAAGGGAGCAGCAATCTGAGGAAAGCAGACATATCTCGGATGCTGCTTCCCTTCTTATCCCCAAACATATCACGACCTCCACAGGAAGTGTACAGCCTTCAAAAACAAACAAACAAAAAAAATAAAATCAACTTTAAAAAAAAAAAAAAAGAGGGGGGGAAAGCAGAGGTAAAGAAAAAGAGAAAATGAAAAGAAAATGAGATGCGTGGCTTGGAAACTGCTCCAGCAGGCAGAGGTTAAACACTGCCTTCCCTGCCAGGATCTCCACTCGTGGTAGCAGAGCAGCCACCTAAGGCTGGGGCTGCCTGGGAAGTGCTGCCCAGACCTGGAGAACAGCAGGAACCCAGAGTGGGGACCCTTAATGAAGGCTGTGGGCAGCAGGAGCGCTCCCTGGAGAAGGAAGAGAGGAGAGGAGAGGGGAACAGAGGGCTCCTCAGGCTGCTGCCCACGCGAGGATGGCAGCGGTGGCCACAGACAGCCCCTCTGCACCAGCGGGTACCTTCACACAATGACTTCTCTGCTGTTGTCTCCCCCTTTTTCTTCCCCATTCTGAACTCTTTCTCCTTCTTTCATGATTGTATGAGCCCAAAGCACTTTAGCAAACGAACATGCCCCCCGCCACTTCTCTGCAGTGGCCCAGTGCAGACCGCAGCTGTCCCTACCAGGCTGCCACAAGCAATTAAGCCAGGGCAGGCGGAGCGAAGCAAATCAGATTAAATAGCTCAAGGGGTTGCTCACACTGCAGGAAGATTAGAAAAAAAACCACCTCAGCTTCCCTGCAGAAGTCTTTTCAGCCCCGTGTCAGGGCAAGGAGCCATCTCCATCCTAAATGCAATCCCCCTCCTCAAGGCAGGACCAGGATGGGTCTAATCCTGATGCATTCCATCAGCCCCCATGGGGAGAAACAGGAGTCCAACACTTGCCAGCGGTTCAGCAAGGAGTTGTTAGTGCCCTGACTTAATGAGTGTAATTAGCATCGCCCACCCCAAACAGCTTTACTAGAGGGCAGAAGGGGGATTTCCCCGCAGAAGGGATGGGGATATCGAACAAGGGCATGATGTGACTTGCTGATGGGTCACAGCAGTGGAGACTGAAGCAGACCCTACCAGTGCAGACAGCATCCATGCCCCCTTGTCACCGACCCAGTCCCCATCTCTCCTGTAGCCACAAGAATGGAGCTGACACCATGGGTTAAAGATCCAAGCAAGGAAAAGCACGTGATACCTGCATCTCCTCCTTGTTTCGAGGCTTGTACTCCTCACACCACCGCTAGTGTTTCCTGTATAAACTCTCATACATGCCTGGTAACACAGGCAGCTGAAATGAGAAGAGGCAAACACAAGGAGCTTCTAGGACCTGGGAGAAGCCTTCAAAAGTTGTCATACAACCCCAAAATTCTCCCTCATAGTTCTGGCAAGGATGAGATGCCCTTTTGTGCACAGAGTCCCTTCCCTGAGCCACTTTGGCTCAGTCCAACAGGGGCAACCCCTTGCTCATTCGAGCCCCAAGCAGGGTGGCCAGGAACATCCTATGCTTTTTTGGCAATGGTTTCTGGGGCTCTTGTCTCATGGTACCCCTTGCAACAAACACCTTCCTCCTGCCTTTCTCAGGCCTCCTCTGTCTGCTCAGATGCCCCCAGGGCAGAGCACTGACACAAAGCTGTCAAAATACTTTGATCAGCTGCTGAGGTCCAGTGTCACTCAGGTTAAATCAGCATGTGCTTCCACCTTCTATTTCAGTAATATTTCCCACGAGCTCATCAGATATTTGAAATTAAGTGCTGGCTAATATCAATACTCATTCTGCAAAGCAACCGGTGAAATGATGGAGGAAAACTCTGCCAGAGGATATTAAGTGTGCCCTAATACCAAAGATCACTGTAGTGTGAACTTCTGTAGACTGGGAGAGGAATTTAGGGAAAAAGCGCTATAAGTGTGTCTTTTCCCTCAGCATCCACCATGGGCAGTGCTGGAGCCAGGACACTGGCTGAGACGAGCCCTCAGGCTGACCCAAGAGAGCTGTTTTTATGCTAAAGTATTAAATGTGCTAACGTGTCAATGCAAGACAGAGGGCTGGGGGGAGATGAGCTCTTGGACAGTAATTGAAGGTGTTACTGTGATCTCCAATACTACACTAATTCATCCACCACACCGAGGTGGTTTGGCTGGCCAAGATGTGGGTCCGCACTCCCATGTCCCTGTGATAAAAACGAACCAGTAACTGCACCAGCACACAGCACTTAGGGAGAGCTACTTGTGCCTTGCCAACTTGTGGGAAATAATCTATTTTATATTCTCAGACCAGTTTTCTTTTCCACCTCTGGGATTCCCAGCCCAGTGGCTGCTTTTGGCCTGGACCCAGAACATTTTTGCTACCAACTCCTATTATCATCCCTGGCAGACCCTGAAAACCCATTACTTAAGCACTGGTAAAGATGAGAGTCCCATATATACGTCATCTTTTTCCTCATCGTGTCCACCATGGTGAACCAGGAACTTGGACCGGAAAATTTGCTCAGTTAATCAGCAAACCAGATCCTCTCCCCCAACACTGTTGCAAGAGATAACGAATCTAGACACCTGGAGTTGGGTACTGGCAGGAGGAAGGAGATTCAGCTGGGGCAGTAAGACCCCTGTGCACTCCAAACCTGGCAGTTAAAGTATGACTGATTTAATCCAATATCCCGCCCAGCGACCAGCACATACAGAGCCGGACACCTCAGGGGATGCAGTCTGCTGGGATTCAGCAGGAAAGAAATGGTGAAACTCCACAAGCACCAGCTCTAGAGACAGCCAGAAGGCGAACACCTAGAACAGGGTACCTGTGGAATGGTATCCACCAGCACCCAAGTGGACACAGCGTTTCCAGGGACACAGGGAAGCCCTGCCCCTTTGTGACAGGCATACACTCTAGAACCCTGGAGGCCTTCGTAACAGGAGAGTGCCCCAAAGGTGTGGGGTGAGGGCTTCTTGGAGGAGAAACCACACCACAGTCGTAGCTGGGGAGCTGCTACACACTCCTTCAGCTGCAGCCAACCACACTAGGGACATGTGGCCAGGAGAGGGACAAGACCTGCCCTTCACGAGCTCTTGAAGCATCTCCAGCTCTGGCTAAAGATGTGAGCAAGAGATGGCTAAACTGTGGAGGAAAGGACCTACTTTGTGGGTGGACTGAGTGGACTATAACAGCATCTTCATCTCACTGCATGGGAGGTTGGGAAACATTGCAGAATTAAGGCAGGCAGGGATCTCAGCCTGGTCTTGGAGGGCAGCAGAGCACATCTGAACTGTCCCATACAGATCCTGCAGTTTTCTTCCTCTGATGTCTGGCAACATAAGACAGTGGGGAATGCTCAAATTTATTCTTCCGTCCCACAAATGGACAGGAATATCAGATCAGATCCACAAAGCAGTATTTAGTCTTTTGAAAATATCAAGCATCAACCAGGTTTGGATGCACCTCATCCAAGACTGATCTCACCTAATTTTAGATGTCCACAAAGAGGACATCTCCCTCCGAGTTGATCTTTCCTGGCTTCCTGGCTCATTTAGCCCAGTTCATATGGCCAATATAGATACGTACTTGGGGATAAAACAAACTACTTTCTCAGAAAGCCTGGGTTTCTTGAGCTGAATCTCATCCAAGATGAGATTGTGTAGCCACGTGGTGTGACCCTGGCTATCAGTTCAGAAGTGAGATTCCCTGGCACTATAGTAATTAAAATAGCAGTAGATGCTGTTGATGGCATCAGTCAGAAAGATGACATACCAGCTCCAGGATCCTCCACAGAGGAGAGCCAGTCATGGACCAGTGTTTATAAACATCATTGGAATGAGCTGAGTATGTAGAGTTATTTCTCTTTTCACACTGTTAGGCACCAGTGTATAACTGGAGCCCAAGGACGCTAAAGCTCTGCCAAGGACTGTGTACTGGAATCAGGCAGAAGGAGAAGCCCTTTGTCCTCACTATATTTTATGCAAATTAATATTAGAATAAATGAACTAACAAGGAAAGAAATTATTTCCAGAAATGTGAAACTCTCATGTTTTTCTGTGCTTATATTAAAGGGATTACACTCCATTTCCTTCTTAATACAGCTAATGCTCTATGGGAAGCCCTCAGGGCAGGGATTAAAGCACTTATTCAATTAATTAGGAACAAACTTCTGCCTTAAAGTCAAACACACAAATATCAGCAACCCCTTGAGAGTCTTCCTTCGAGGAAGGGAAAATCATTCCTATTTCTGATGTAAATAAAACCAAGTTTGCACCCTAGAATTATCATGAATAATATAAATAGAAAAGATTCACTTTAAAAATATTGTAGTTCTGTAAAGCAACATGGTAAAGGGGTAACAGTCCCATCATTGTGAACTCGGCATCTGAACCCCCATCAGTTATAGGGGAAGCAGAATCAGGTCCTACAAGTCTAATATAAATGACATGCAATTTTTTGAATGTAACTGACAACTAGCTCCAAGTTGCAGGCAGAGCAGTGTTTTGATATATTTGAAGAAAGGGGTGAAATCCTGGCCCTGCTAAACTCGAAAACCAGAATGCTTATTCGGTAGAATCTGAATTTCACCTAAGGTGCCTGATTCATTACTGAGATAGCAGACAATTTCCAAAACCTGGCTTCAAATCCTAATCTTCCTTGACGACGGTTTGATCCTTCCGTCTTCTGGCAGGCACAGCTCACGTGAAATTAAAAGGCATTTTGCCAGGATAGTTCATGCAGGAGCAGCCCCCTACTTGCTGTTTATCTTCTTAGTTTTTCTTCCCAAATACCAGATGATGGGACTGATAATTGCTAACACAATCTCAACTAGAAGTGGATAGGAACAAAACTCCAAGCTCTCATCTTCCTCTATCTCTGAGAGAGCTTATCTTCCTCCTCTTTGCTAATTCAGATAAAAAAGAAATTCAGAGAAATTCAGAGAAAAAAGAAACCAGCCACGCGCCTTTTTTTTAAAAAAATGTTTTTGTACATATGGACTTCTATAATTCCTTCACAGGTGACTGTGTGCTGCAGTGCCGTTATTTCTCCTGCAAGATCAGTTCCCTGCAATGGTCCCAGATTTCTCTTGAGCTCACCTAATGCAAGGAAACACAGCAGAAGGATGCTCTCGCATGTCAAATCCCTTCCCTGGCATCCCCACGCATGGTGCTCAGCACAAACTGCACAAGAGAAGCATTAGGAGGGAGACATCCAACTGGAGTAAATGGAAATATTGTGTTGACTTCACATAAGCTGGAATTGCCCCTTCCTTACAGCATTGAGGACCATTCAAACCCTGCTGGGCTGCAAAAAGCAGCACCAGCCACTTCACCTATGAATCTCAGTGACGGGGTTGCTTTGTCAGCATTTTTTTCCAACCAGTTAGCTTTTTCTGTGCCTCTTCCTTCCTACTTTCCCCCAGCTAAATACTTTCTACATGGTTTTTTGGTTTGTTTTTTTTTTTTTCAAAGCTTCCTAACCCTAGGAGCATTTGATTGGAGAGGGCTCACTGTACCCTGCAAGTCTGCTGTCTGTGCAGCTGTCTGACCATCTCTAAGGCAGAAGTTAATGCTAAAAACCAGCACTGTGCCATTAACACTTACAGGAGAAAATTGTACTTAAATAATTTAATTATTTCACAATACTCCAGGGAGGCAAAGGCTAAGATTCCCAGAATCAGGAGCCTAAACCACATACCTGAATAGAAGTGCCCCGTTTCTCAGAGAAATGATCACCTCAAACTTCCAGGGGCAGTTTCAGAGGGTGCTGGTACTTTTGACCCCTCCATATCCTGCTATATGCATAGATATAAAGGAATAATTATGGGACAAGCCAGCCAGGACTAGATTGTCAAGAGCAGGCAGTTTCATGTTTCAACAGCATCTTGGGAGAATTTTCTAATGGGCCCAAATGTGTGATAGCTGAGTTCAGATCCTTTAAAATCAGATGGGAAAAGCTTATGTTAAAGTCAGGGACTCCCATTACAGTGTAAAACAATAAGATTTGAGTACCTGATCTGTGCACCTCCTTCCCAACATCCGTCTGGACATTCCCCTGTGCTAAGAGATACCTGTGTACCTCTGGAATGTCGATCTCATAGCCTCAGTAATACTGCACTATCATTTAGGATGTGACACAGAGATGAATTTCACCTCAATTTGGTCCCGGTTTCTCATATCTGTTGTTTTTTTTCCCTCTTCTGAAATGGCAGTGGTGCTATCTAAGCCTCCATTGCTCCTACGCACGATGCTGCACCAGGTACCGGTAGGGTTCAGATGAACCATCTCTGCTATTAACAATTTAATGCATGAAAACATAGCCAAGAAGGACATACCTCCCTGTCAACCCAGCTCTTGACAAGTGCTCTTTGGGCTTGGAATAAGATTCATTGCCCCTGTGAGGATGTTGAAAGAGGGAAGTGATTGTTAAGCAGGACCTCCATCGTGTGAAAGAGGCAGGGTGTAATCTGTGAATCTCCATCTGCTGGTTATCACCACCAGGAGTCAAAGCGCAAAGAGAAGACTTCTTCAAGGGACAAGTGCTGACAGCCTGTTCTGTCAGCATGAGGGCCTAAAAACATGAACTTTCATGGCAGTGCAGCAGTCCAGATGAGAAGGTTTCCTGTGAAGTTATTTATTTCATGCTTCTCTTCAGTTTTCAAGATAAATTGGTGGGGGCATTTATGGCATCTTGTGATCAGAAATAAGCAGCGTCCTTTCACCTAACTCTGTGCTACCTGCAGCTCTCTTTCAACCACCTAAATCAGTTACAGGACTCAAGCCCTTGTTGCACAGACACTGCTCTCCATAGAAGACAAGGGCAACTGGTGAACTCAGTGGTGGTGTTCCATATCTCTGGGCAATCCTGCTGTAGCCCAGTAAAACAATCAGCTGTTTGCTCACAGTTCCTAAAAAAAATAAAAGCATCCATCAGCAGAGGATGGCTGGAATCTCCTCACTGTCTATGCAATGTGTCCTGTGATACGAATCAATGCATATTTATGCACCTGTGTAAGGTAAATACATTTATGTATTGTTGGAGAACCTAAATCTGCTCGCTAATGCCATTGTTTAAATAGCCCTTTAACCACATCACTTTTCTCCTAGTTAGGTTAAGTAGCTAGAGGTGAAAAAGCCCTTCCAAAATGGTTTTCACTCACTCACTCACTCAGTACAAAGTAAACATGCCTCTGGGACCATTATATGTATCAGATATCCAAGGCTTTGTTAAGAGCTTGCCTGCTAGGTAAATTCTGCTTCTCTTTCTACTTGGAAGCAGGAGGTTAAAATTAGAAATAGACTCACATGTGTACAGCACAACAGCACCTTGCATTATGGGCAAATAGGAATAACAAATGAAAGTCAAAGCAGTGGACACAAGTGATCCCAGTCTCAGGGATGCTCTTGATCTAATGTACTTCTGTTTACAATATATTAGTTTGACTTATGCCTGTCACTTGCAGTCACGTTCATCACAGATCTCATGGTAGCCAAGAGCTTACTTTCACCAGCAGTCAGTGGAGCCACCACCCAGAGCCTAGAATAACAAGCATGAGTCTTCCCTAGCAAAAGGAGAAATGTGCATCTATAGATGCATAGTGGAAAATCCCTGAGCCATACGTCCATGTCTGGAGGAGCTCATGGATTTCAGCCAGCTGGACTTCCCTTGAGTCTCATCTCACTAAACGATCACATCTACTTCTTAAAAGCAAGTTTCAAAGGATGACAGTAACTCCAAATCAGCTCATCTAGACCTCATCCACAACTGACTAGAATGAAGAGGAGCCTTTCCATTGAGTCCAACAAGGTTTGGACTAGATCTACAGCTGAGAGATTTTCCCACTGCAGCCATTAGCTGTTCAGCTGATCTAAACTTGTCAGGGAGAATAAAGCAACCACCTGCTTCCAGTGACAAGAAAAGTAAAGTGAGATCAAACACTAAAGGGAGGAGAGAATTTGAGAAATGCAAAAGGTGGCTGCATGTCATTTCAGAAGTCACCTTTTGTCTTTGATCTGTGTTTAGGAAGTGGGCACCTCCTGGATCAGACGGTCATTAGAGAAGTGTGCCACCGAAGTCATCCCACCTTGAAGTCTCAAGTGTTTGCTTTCCCCGGGAATCCTCCTCCTACTTCCTCCGCCGTGTAAATCATCGGCCCTGATATTTCCTTTAAAAAAGCCAATTAACACAAGTTAGAGAGCAGGGACCAGGACTTGCGTCCTCCTCTAACGCCAGGATCATCCATTGCGATGGAGCTGAGATTTGTTCATCCAGGAGAAGAGAAGACTCTGAGGAGACTTTAGAGCAGCCTTCCAGTATCTAAAAGGGGGCTGTAGGAAAGCTGGGAATGAGCTCTTCGTCAGGGATTGCAGTGACAGGATGAGGGGTAATGGTTTTAACCTGAAAGTGAGTAGATTTAGATTAGATATTAGGAAGAAATTATTTACTGGAGGGGGGTGAGGCACTGACACAGGTTGCCCCAAGAAGTCATAGATGCCCCATTCCTGGAGGTGTTCAAGGCCAGTTTGGATGAGGCTTTGAGCAGCCTGATCCAGTGGGCGGTGTCCCTTGGTCCTCCGAAGATCAGAGGAGAATTACTATAAACGCTGTTATGCCAACAATAAAAGCCCTGGTCCTGAAGAGCTTACAGTCTAAACACACAAGACAGATAAAGGACTTTGATTTGAAGGATTTTAAAGATGAAGCACCCTGAGACAAAGCAAGCTACAGACTACACAGAAAACCTGTGGCAAAACTGTGGATAACGCCCTCTTTGCTGAATCCACGCTTCTGCTCTTAACAGCTCCTTGGAACGCTGCCTGGGTTTTGCTAACAAAGCACTTGTTTTAATTTCACACTTTGGTGAAATAAAATAATGTGCAGTTTTAATGTGGCAAACACATGCAGCTACCTTCTAAAAGCAGAGATTTACAGCAGGCATGCAGATATTTGCCAACCCCAATAAAATAAACGCTTTGCATTTAGTTTGTTGATACCTTCAATGAGTGTTAACAACAGGCAAAATCATGGGGAAGTGAGAGCCTGGTCTCAGGTTACTCCATAAATTGGTTAAGGCTGCAGAGAGGATTACAGTCCCAGAGCCATCCTAAGTACTGAGACGTCATTATGGCAAAATCAAAGGTAACCATGGGGCTTGGCAGGTAACTGTCAACAGCTACGGGAAAGAGCCGGCCTGGGAAGGAGCTCTGCATCAGGATGAAATTCAGTCACCTTTATTTTCATTTCAGGTGAGGGGTCAAGCAGAAAAGCTATCCCCAGCGGCCTTTATTTACAGTTTTCAAGGGAGCGGCTGATGAAGCATTTAGAGGAAGAAGGATGAACCCAGTCGTCCCTCACCCACAGAGATCATCCTGACGACAGACAGAGGATGCTGTAATGGCATGAGAGCTGGGAAGATGCCTTTTATGAATGAAACAGCAGTGGTCCCTAACGAAGTCGTTAACAAAGCTTCCAGTGACTTGAAGAGAGACAGGACTTCATCTCTAATATTTGCATGGAGACCAAGGAAAAGATCTTCCTGTCAGAACTCTTGCTTTCTGCAGTGCAGGAGCTCACTCACAGCACTGCTAATAGCATTAATGCCCCATAAGCAGATTTTGAGGCATTTCTTTTCAATTTCTTCTCTCCATCCCACCTAGGAAATCAATCTGAATTTCTAGGAAACCACAATGTGTTCATTTTTTTTCACCTAGACATGTAGACAACTTGCTATAAAAGCCTTGCGAGGTTTTTACATCTCTCTGGATCTCCTGTTGATGAATGATTATGCAAGCTATAAATGGTTTTGTGTTGTCAAGTCAGAGTAGATACATCTATACTGGAAAAAATACTAAGGACAGTTCGCCCTGAGCTCACTTCCACATAGCACAGCCAGCACTTCCCATAGCAGACCGGTCCCATGGAAACTGCCCATTGAGATGTTTATAGCTTCTGAGCCATGCCTGGACATGGAAGAGAACTGTTAACTCTGAAATATGCTTGGTCTTGCTAATACTTTAATTTTATGGAGTACTGCAGGCCACTGACTGGACCCACGACCTGGTCCTGTTAGAGCAGCAGTGGAAAGATAGTGTGTATGTACTGGGCATGCCGTATTTTTCCATGTCGCTATCAAGAAAACAGTAGATGACTTGCAAGGGAGTTTTAAGACCTCACAGCTTCAGACAGTCCAGCATGGGGAGGCAGAGGGTGATGGCACCCTACAAGGATGCTGCAAGGCACACATCTCCATCGACCACTGGCTGCAGCAATACAAGGAGCCAAGTGCCTCCTGCCATACCCAGAAATCCACAACTAGAGCAAGAAACAGAAAAAAAAAGGCAAAATTTCTCCTTCCCTATTTGACATGGGAAACCTTCCTTTACCTTCCTCCTCATTAAAGACCTAAACTCTACCAGCAGCCAGTTTTGCAAGGGTTAACCAGCATGAGATGAATGTGGAGAGACAGTCCGGGATGGTAATCACTTATTATTTTCAGGTAATATGCTTTATCTCTGACTAATCTCCTCATCTGGAGAAACACTCACTACAGACAAGAGTCACTGAGGTTATCTCTGATGATGGGGCTCTATGGACTACTGGCTGCGAGGGACCGAGGAGAGGCCAAGGAGAGGACTTCAATTATGGCCTGAACTATGCTCTGCTAGCTGAAATGCCACTGTTTAATCTACTAGAAATCATCTATTTTAGCAGATAAAGGGATTACTTGGGTTTTCTTTTCCTCAAGAACAGCATGTTATTCCAACTACTAATGGAACACTTGGTATTTAATTAAAGAAAAAGCACAGGGAGAAGCTACACAGGCATCAACATCACTTCTGTGGAAATTCAAATTGATTGTCACCCTTTGATGCTGCTCAATCACCTCTATCTCACTCGCCCTTCTTACAGCCCAGATTAAATCATCTGGTTCTCTCCATCCTGCACATTTGATGATTTTTTTTTTCCTTTAGGGATCTCATCCAAAACTTTCCAACTACACACTGTGAACTCACCACTCTGCAGAAACGTCCTGACTTTTGAAGAGCCAGATCACCCATCGAGAGGAGAGGGTGGAAATTTGAGTTGGATTTTGCCTCTTCTTCTACACACCTGATGCTGGTTGCTGTCAGGCAGGGCTCTGTCTGCCTGGCCCATGAGAGTCACTGGTATTATAGGTCCTGTGTTTGAAAACTCAAAGTGTTTTCATTGCTCAAGTGTGATCTTGAAATTGCTGCATGCACAGATCTTCTGTTTGCTCTTTTTCCCTCTCAGTTCTCCTGTCTTTGCCACCTTCATTTTCAGTGGTTTGCCATTTGTTTTTCTATCCCACAGACTAATGACTCTACAGGGCTATAAGTTACAAGTCATTCTCAAGTGCTTCACTGTGTTCAGCAAATACAGACTCTTTTTCTGATGCCATCCGCTCTCTAAGGTCCACAAACTGCAGATCCAAAAGTTCTATGAAAGAAGATTAGGAAATAGCAGTTTATGGAGGTAGAGGAAAATTCAGTACATAGGGGTGCATGCCGCTGTTGAGAACAGTAGAGAGAAAAAACAATCAAAATTAAAACAAACAATCTAGTTTATCCTACCATGAGCACCTCAGTCCTCTTCTCATTATGAGAGCAAAGAACAGAGTACCTTGAAAGTGATTCTCCAGCCAGCCAGAAGCCAGGTCTTCCTCACACAGGGGACTCACTTTTGGAAGACCTGCTGCCAACTGTCTCATTTCTGACATGGTCCCACAATCTGTAGCATTTTGTTGCAAATACCAGCTGTTTATTTTGTTTTGCCTTCCTGACTATCCATTTCTTTGCACACAGAGCAAGGACAGGGACCAACCGAATAGCCTCATTTTTGCTTTCATGATTTGTCTGTAGCCTTTCATGACTGTTTCAGACGCCAGCTACATCCTCTTTTAGATGTCTGTACAGGAATCAGTTGTTGTCCTGTGTGGTGAGATTTCTCAGATAAATGAGGTGGTCCATCTTGTCCACCCTGGCGCTACCTGCCTGTGTAGTTCTCATCTTTTCTCCCTTTCCTCCAGGTCTTTGGCTCACGCCAGTGTTTGATCTGCATCACTGGACACAGCAACCTGACTTGGCACATCTGATGAACTGACATCACCACCAAGGATGTGATCATCCTCAGGCTTTTGATCTCCTTGTCTGACTTTGCCCGAAGTCTTTGGTGACTGTAAATCCATCCTTCACTTTCTACAGGCAGCTCCAGAAGTTACTGAGAATTATCAAGTCACCCTGTCTGCTACCAGTCATTGTGTTGAACCAGTTATTCAGCTTTCTCTTGACCAGGACTGCTGACCTCACCTCTTCATAATGTGTTTCAGCAGCTTCTTGTACATATCATATAGCCGTAGGACACTCCACACACCTATTGCAACACACCAGGTCAAATGACTTTTTGAAATTGTGCAACTGAAGCTCTTGATATCTCTGAACTTGCCACGGAGCAGCCTCTTGCACTGGTTTTGCTACACTGTCCCTCTTGCACTGTGGAAATTGAATCTACCTTCTGAATCCTCCAGGAAGGAATACAGTAAGGAATTTTTTAGGCATCAGGAAACACACAGAATTTGTAAGGTCACCATTGTGGGAATTCTCTTACTAGGATCCACTTTTCCTTGTTTAGGGGATCTTTTCTTTCCTGGTAATATACAATGGCCTGGCTGGCTCAATGAGCCATGTTACTGCCCCATCAGTTTATTCTTCAGTGTCCCAACCCTCTTTTGCAGCCTCTGCTAGCAAGATGCTTTTTGTCATCCTGTTCCTGAAGCATTATAATGGCCCAAACACTGAGAACTTCTTTATGTCTTGATCGGTCATCTGTAAAAACCGGTAAAATTTCACCCCTTCTCTTCATCCTATTGTTTTCTGAAAGAAGGGAGCTCTCCACAATATTGATGTTGTGGAGGATATACTCATTCTTCTTCCCTAATGTCTATTAAAAAAAAGACCATCCTGATTTGGACTTGCACAGGAACATTTTAATGCTGTCTTGCTTTTTAAACCAATTCTCCTTGACTCCCCTTGCTATTTGACCTTTGTCCAGCTCTGGGCATGCCTTCTCAGGGAATGTTTTTTTACCTATGCATTCTGCTTAGCACCAGCCAGGCAGAGAATGTCTTCTAACACCCAGGCTCAGCGGCTGCCTGCTTGCTTTCTCATGAAGCCATATTAAATAAACATTCTTCAGACAGACGATGAGGTTATGAGTAAAGAAGACCACTGCTCCAGGGGATAACCAGTACTTGCTCTTCCTCTGCTTGCTAATTTTGGTCTTCCTAAATGCCAATCAAACCTTTTTGGCTCTGCTGTCTGTTTAGTTTGCACTTGCATCTCTTTTTCCATATGTAGAACCTCATGAAATCCTGCTGGCACTTGCCATATTTGCTCCTGGTTAGTGTTCTTTTTGCCAATTTTTGGCATGTGCCACTCAGTCACAAACACCAGTCACTCAACACATGAATGGTTGACTCCCAAGGAATGGCTTAGGCATGCCCTGACTGGTAGCCCAGTCACCTGATCTTCAAAGAAATCAAGGAAATTCTCCCTTGGTATCTGCCATAGGAGCCCGTATGTCTATAAACATTCTTGTTTTCCAGCCCTAAACAGAAAGGCTAATTTCTGAAAGGTGGTCGGGGTTGACCAGGGTTTTCTTTTTACTACTCTAACTCCTACTGATGCCTCTCTTGTGCTTTGTATCATCACCTTAAAACCCAAGATTTTCCTATACAGCATCGCTACCCTCTCTGTCCACCTGATTTTCAAAAGGCGTACAGTATTATGCTGGTATATCTCTAACTTGCTCAAAAGCAGTGAGATTTCACCCAAAGTGATCTCAGATTCCTGTTTCTGCTGGCCAAAGATTCCTTTAGCAGCAATCCTTTCACTGGACCACTTCCCCTCATCAGACTGACCTAATTACAGATACCAGACAGCATCTACACGGCCAAGAAGACTGAATAGAGCTCAAAATGTTTCTTACTAGTAGCCTCCATGGCATGTGGGTCTCGGCACATGTTGTTCTGCATCTTCTGAGCAATTCTTGTAAATGGGTTTTTGACTGAAGTAAATAACAAGGAGCTCAGCCCTTCTCATAAGAGCCACACTTCCAAGAGAGAGCAATTCTTATTCAGGTATCACAGCAGTACTGAGATTACTGAAATCACCTGCTTGGCTGGGCAATAAAACTTGGACAGAAGTATCACTGAACTTGTCTGTATTGGGCAAAATTAAGCACAGAGCAAAGACAATAAACCAGCTGAGGAAAATTTTGGGTCTACAGCTGGAGTATAGCTCATGGCAGGACTGCTGCTGGGAAAAAAGGAATGTGGGAGATCACTGCGGACAGCCCACATGCATGCAGGAGGATCCAAGCTAATTTTTCTCAGTAGCTGTCTTCTTTCAAGTACATATTACGAAAAAAAAAATTGTCCTATCTTGATTTTAAAATTGATGGAGGATCCACAGTAAGTCCTGTTAAGGTGTTATAATAAAAAGGCTCTGTAGTAAAAACTGATACTTTACTTTGTACTTAACTCAGTTGCAAAGATGTTTAGAGTTGTCTGAGGTTCTCTAGGGTAGCTGAGATATCTGCAGGGCCTCATGTATTTGAAATAATATCACTGGGAGACCACTGGAGGCTGCAAAGTACCTCAAACAGCCCCAGCTATCCCAGTGTGAGCAGCAGAATTGAGCCCCTTCTATATGTCCTGCCTCATTTCTGGCCACTGATTTCTGTTCTGACTTTGTCCTTTATCCTCATGCTTCTGATCTTGCATAGATATTTATAGACTGCAAACGATATTCCCTTATTCCTTAATTTTCCCTTTCCATAAGTAATTAGAGTTCCTTGAGAAGCTTCAAAGCATAGCTGCATATTGTATGCAGTTGTATGTTGTTGGGAACATGGTTCCTATGAGTTTTGCTTGATGTCCCATAGGTCTTGTATTTGATTGGGTCGTAAACAACTTCATCTCTGTTACTTCACCCTCCTACTGATGATTTTGTAGGTGCTATCGTGATTTGATACAGTACCAGTATGAATTGTAATTCCTTATAATTTCTATGCCTCATTCATCCAAGATGACCCTAAGGAAAAGCTGATTATTCACAAGAACAATCACAACTTCTTATAAAATTATTAATTTCTGAGATGGACTCCATCACCTCATCAGTCTCAGATTTTGTTCCTAAATGTGCTTTTTGCTTCTCCGTATGAAAATACGCTCTGCCCATTTGCTCCCAGTTGCCATGCAGAGATCGAGGTAGTTCTGTGCCAGTGAACTGACAGTGAGGTCTTCATTATTTAACACTGCATAGCTCCAGTTTTAGACCTTACACATCCAGTCTACAATGATTGTCTATTCCCATCCCCCCCAAATCAATGACAGAAACAGAGTAATGAACCAGTTTCCACAGGATTTCCCTGCAAAGAGACTAAAGGGTCCGTTTTTCACAGTGACATTTGGAGATCTCCGTTTAACCAGCTAGATACACTTAATTTTCACCATGTTCATTTCATACATTTATATTTAAAAATCCATCCCAACATGGTATTAATCAACCTCTTTCAGAAATAAGTTATATCAAAAGTTGCTCAGTCTTACTGGAGAACATCAAATTGGTTTGACAATTTCTAAATACGCACACTCATTTGCATCAATTTTATTGCCTTCTTTAAGAATTCATTAGTCAAGTGATTTGCTCACTATTTCTTCCCTTTAACAGTGACAGGCCAGTCTTAGCATTACCCAGCTCCTTTGCCGAGTCCTTTTAAATAATGAGCCAATATCTGCTTTCTTAGTCCTCTAAAATCTCTCTAGTGTCCCAAAACAACAAGTCAGCATTAATGGCCCACACGGTATGTTCCTGCTTCCAAAAGTTCTGAAACTCTTGGTTGTGAATTACCAGGTGTCGCTGTTTAGCCCCAGCCTGGCCAATTTTGGCAGCCAAAACTGAGGAGTTGGGCTCCCCATTCCCTCTTCCCACACGCAGGGAAAGCGGAAAGGGAAATGAGAGGAAAAAGACTTGCAGACTGGAAACTAAAACTACAGCTCTAATGAAATAATAATAATAATATTAATAATAACAACAACAATGATGACAACATAGGAAAATAGTAAAAAATATGCAAATATGTAACAATAGATACCAATATATACCAATATATACATATATATGAAATCATGCCCCCTACCCCTCAATGACTGTATGTCACCACAAATGCTGCAAAGTGCTGGTGGGTCACTTTATTTCAACCCAGGTCATGTCCAGCTTAAGCAGGAGGGAGGAAGCCCCCTGCTTAATGCTCCTCTCAGAAAAGGTGTTATCCGACAGTACCAAGTTAGTCACACCTCACAGTCAGGTGGATTTCTTTATTGTTGCAAAAATAAAATGAGGAAAGGTTAAATTCATGGGATCAGAGTGAGGATTTTTAAACGCTTTTTGTGAATCTTAAGTTTGAGGAGAGGCAGGGTGTAATGCATGGTGCTGAGAGCTTCTGCAAATGTGTTTCCAAACAGCTGGAGCATGTGCTTAATCCACTCCCAACCAGCAGACTTCCTTCTGTCTCCCACCTGGCTCCTCTTTGCCCACAAACCCCAAAGTCAGGCTTCTTTCCCTGTTTAGGTAAAATCACTTCTGATACACAGAACACCCTTCCCAAATTTGTGGCAGTGAAATATCTATTGCGCACCATCAGATGTTCTCTCTCTGTTACCCATTTACAGGACAAATCACAAGGCGAGTGAAAGAGGAAACTTTCTTAGGACATATTAATAGGTGTAAAGTACCCAGCCTGTGAAGGAATGGGTTTAATAAAGAGGTAAATAAAGGGTGATACTACAGCTTAAATTTAGTATGAGGTGGTTTTAGTAATTTTCTTGATATTCTTGAAAGTGGAACCACAGTCCTGGACCACTGCAAGAAAAAAGGTTACTCTCCCGTCTTGTACCAGAGGATGAAGAACTCATTCCCCATTTCTGTGATGACTCTGGAGAAAGATACAACCTGCACACAAAGAATTCTTTCACAGATGGGCCACCAAGTTACTGTCTCGTGTCTTGACAGCCCTGGGGATAAAAGTAAGACTTATATAGCAAATGCAGCCAAAACCAAACCAAACCTGTGGTTCCTGCTTCACTGCAGCAGTTTGGAGCCATTGAGGGGATTCTGGTCTCTCTCTTACTGGTAAAGTCAATAGTGGCCAATGTGGGTTATTATGTCCCAGTCTTCCAACATATTCCCCGTGCCTAGACCTCAGCATCCTTCGGAAATGGAGAGAGATCCAGGTGGGTGCAGGTATTGGTTCCCACTGCAAGGCTGGGTATTCATGTTTGGAGCATTTTCAAGTTTCCGTGTTCGGCTGTACACACCCGAGATTCCCAACAGGAAAGTTAAGCCTGTACCTACATGTTCAGAGAAGCAGGGCCTTAGAGACAAAGACAGTGCCTTCCTACAGGGGAAAGTGCTTGCCACATGCGTGACAAGGACAAGCGCAATAACGAAGGGAATAACGTTGCTAGCAAGGATGAGAAGGACCTTGCTCTCCTGCAGCATGGTTCCTCAGGAAGTCTTGAAACACTTTCCAAGAAGGCTGGCTGGAGAGGTTTGCACGTAATACCAGCTGGCTGGGGTTATGGTCTGGCTGCAGCTCCCCGGTGCCATGGGCTCCCTCTACCCAGCAGACCTCACTGCCACAATCATAATGCCAACGCTAAAGAATGCTGCAGCGGCATTCCCGGTAATAACAGAGTAATTTCACAGCGTTGCTCAAACCCAACCCCAAATCTGCTCGCAGGGATGGACAGGAGCCTCAGACTCTTACCTTGAAACTGATTTCAGTTTTGCGTTTCAGCACCTCGCTTTCCAGGTTCTTGGTGCGTTTCTGAAGGGCAAATATCTCCCAGACCTTCCTGGAATAAAGCACTCCTTAGAAAGCAGAGAGGCAGAGTTCTGGATCTCTTCACGCGCCTCTCCTTGTGCCTTGGCAGAAGAGAACAGCAACAGGTTTGTACAGAGAGCTGACAAGGTTTTGAGGCAACACTGCACGCTACTTGCAGGTTAAATGCACTAAGAAATTAAACATTTTTTAAAGCCGTCACACCATCAAAGCTTTATTCTCCCCGCACTTTAAATTAAGTGTTGGTTTGCATAGGTAATAACCTCTCTAAAGCTATTTTTGTTTCACATTCCTTACTATTTCATAAAGCAAGCTGGAGTTTTCTGAGGACACGCATTTTGGTTGGAGCCAATTCAGCATTACTTTCTGACCCGTTTCCTTTATTAGAAGCAGAGAAATCAGCTAAAGGCAACTCGGAGGCAGCAAACCATGCCTCTGAGAGAAAAATGCTTTTCCCGCCTGGTCGTAGCCGGGCTGTTCCTCTAGATGGCTCTGCCTTAGCCCAAATACATCAAATCCCAGCAAGAAGAGCCGCAGTTTGAAGCGATACGGAGATACCACTGACTGCTCCTCTCCCGTTCGCAACGACCGCGGACTTTTTGAGCAAACGGTTAAACACAGATTCGTTGTGATTTTAGAGAAGAATATTCTCGGCTCAGCTCTTCAAGCACAGAGGAAAGCTGCTTTTTGAAAATACACCTGCTTCTTGGCCTTTAGATGCCCTTTCCAGCTATGATTTCCCCATAAACTGCTTGGTTTAGATGCTCGGTGTCCGGTCAGACTTCAAATTAGCATTTTTGCAATGCGACCCTTCTCCAAAAAGATGTGGAACTGTTATAAATAATAAAGGCAAGGAAGCTGAGAAGGGAAAAGGCACCTTGCAACACATAATGTAAAATTTTCTCCTGCTGTTGTGGCTATCCAAATGCACGGTCAGGTAAGCTCTTTCCCCAAAAGATGAAAAAAAAAAAAATTAGCAGCAGCAACAGTGACAGAAACTAAATAAAAACACACGGACACATTAAAAAATCCAGAACACGCAAAAAAAACCCCAAAACACACAAAAAACCCCAAAACACGAAAAAAAACCCCAAACACACACACAAAAAAAACCCCCCAAACACCTCCCCTCATCATTAAAGGGAAAAATCCAAACTCATAATTCTTTATCACACTTTTAAGGTATTCTCTGTCTCCAATCCGTTTGCCTACTTCTTTTAAAACGAATTATGGTGGTAAAAATCCTGCTTAGGTAACACGAGAAATGAGAATTTGAGATTGGTTGGACTCGATGATCCAGTGGGTCCTTTCCAACCTACTGATTCTATGATCCTATGATTGAAGGTAGCCGGGGAAAGCTGTCCCCATTCAGCTTCACTGATTTACTTGTGCATTTATACCGATTTTATCAAAGACACAAAACACATAGACTTTTCCCAAACACTCCTCTCCCCAAAATCTTGATGTAACCAAGACACCCGGCGTTTGCAGCTCTAGGGAGAAAGCCTTGCATCTGTAACTGGAAAAAGGATTTTCATGCAGTTTTACAAGCAGGAAACGGAGTAACAATCCTTAAACGAGATTTACATCTTCTAAGTGGCTGCAAAGACTAAATTCTCCCGCACCATTGACCGGATTTTTCTTGTTATGGGTCCGGTCGTGTGTTTTGCCCCGAACGAGAAGGATTTCCCGGAGTAAGTCCCGCTACAAACCCCGGGGTCTCGGGGTCCTTACGAATACCGACAGTTTTTTCTCTGCAAAAGGATGCGCTTTCCCTCAAGCTCCCTCGAAGCACGAAAAACCAACTTTTATTCATTAAATCACACCCCACCACTTCCAGCCCTTTCCTCCCGCAAGACGAGGGAACACGCCGATGTTGTTTGTTTGTTTAATTTCGGGCAATTCCTTATCCAGAACTAATTAACTTGCGATCTCAAACCCGGCAGTTACGAGACGGGCAGCAAAATTACTCTTAAATTACACAGTTTTAAGGGAATTTCACCCTTCACATTCACCATTCACATTTAGCGACGCTAAACCCTCTAGACATGAGTTTTGGAGTCGAAGGGACCTGGGACAATCGCATCCGTGGGAAAAAGGGGGGATGAGAGTCGGGAGACCCCGGGGAGGGGGAGACAGGGCTGGGGGACACCGGGGAGAACCGGGGCAGCACGGAGAGACCCGAGGATGGAGGCTACAGGGCGGAGAGAGGCTTGGCATCACTGGAACAGCTCGGGGTGGGGGTGTCAGGGCAACTGGACGGCACTGGGAAGACGCGGGGAGACCAGAGGAGGGGGTGACAGGGCGAAGGGCAGAAAAGCAGCGTCGGGACAGAGCGGAGAGACCCCGTCAAAGAGGGTGGGAGGGCGGGGGGCAGCCGGGCAGCATCGGGGCAGTGCAGAGAGACCTGGGGAGGGGGTGGCAGGACGGGGAGCACCGGGGCAGCGGGGAGATCCCCGTGGAGGGGGATGGAAGGGTTGGGGGGGGGGCAGCCAAGCAGCATCGGGGCAGTGCAGAGACCGCCGTGGAGGGAGGTTGCAGGGCGGGGGGCAGCCGGGCAGCATCGGGGCGGTGCAGAGAGACCCGTGGAGGGGACGGGACGGGACGGGGCGGGGCGGGGTGAGCATCCCGGCGGGGAGGGCAGGCTCAGGGATGCTGCCCCCGCGCTGCCGGGAGCCAAATCCTTGGCGCCTCCCGCAGCTCCCCTCCGCCGGTCCCTCCCCCCATCGCCACTTTTGGGCCCCCTCCGCCTCCTTGCCCGGCACGGAGCCGCGCTACTGGCTGCTCCCCGAGCGGGGAGGCTGGGCGCACGGCAGCGCCTATAAGGGCTCCGCGCAGCAGCCCCCCGGGATTTTTTGGTCTGGGGCCACCGGAGGAGGAGGAGGAGGGGGCGCGGGGGATAAGGACGGGAGCTGGTGGGGAGCGCCGGCCGCCCTGCATGGGCAGGGATTATGAGCGCCGGTGAGTTGCAGCCCAGAGCCTCGGCGCCGGCGGCCGCCCCCGCGCCCCCGCAGCCCCGCAGCGCTCAGGAAGCCCCCGACATGGCTGTGTACTGCAGCGAGAACTTCAGCGTCTACCCCCAGCCCAGCCTCCATCCTCCCGGCGCCGCCGCAGCCGCCGCCGCCGCCGCTGCTGCCGCCGCCGCATCCTCGGGGCAGCGGGCGGGCGGCTACGCGCTGGGCGAATACGGGGCTCCCGCCAACGCCGGGTACCTCTGGGGCATGAACAGCCCCGCACCCTACCTGCAGGCTCCCCCCGGCTCCGCCGCGGCCCCGTTCCTGCCGCCGGGGTCGTACGGCTGCTCGCGGGGGGCGCAGCTGGTGGGGTCCCCCCCGGCGCCCGGATCGCCGCCCGCGGGCGGAGCGGAGCTGAGCTGGCTGAGCCTGGCGAGCCAGGAGGAGCTGCTGAAGCTGGTGAGGCCGCCGTACTCCTACTCGGCGCTGATCGCCATGGCCATCCAGAGCGCTCCCGAGAGGAAGCTCACCCTCAGCCACATCTACCAGTACGTGGCCGAGAATTTCCCCTTCTACAAGCGCAGCAAGGCGGGATGGCAGAACAGCATCCGCCACAACCTCAGCCTCAACGACTGCTTCCGAAAGGTGCCCCGCGACGAGGATGACCCCGGTGAGGCCGCCGGGATGCTCGGGGAGGAGGGGATGGGCCGGGGGGAGCGCCGGGAGAAGGGTTCGGGGGAGCCGCACCGCCGCGGGGTGAATGAGGAGGAAGCGGTGCCCCATCCGCGGGTCCCCTCGGGGCCGGTGGCAGGAGGAGACCGCGATCCTCTGTCCCCTCGGGGCCGGTGGCAGGAGGAGACCGCGGTCCCCGTGTCCCTTCGAGGCCGGTGGCAGGAGGAGACCGCGGTCCTCGTGTCCCCTCGGGGCCGGTGGCAGGAGGAGACCGCTGTCCCCGTGTCCCCTCGGGGCCGGTGGCAGGAGGAGACCGCGGTCCCCGTGTCCCCTCGGGGCCGATGGCATCAGAAGACCGAAGTCCCTCGTCCCCTCGGGGCCGGTGACAGGAGACCGGGATCCCCTTGTCCCCTCCGGGCTGGTGACAGCAGCAGACCGGGCTCTCTTGCCCCCCCAGGGGACAGTGAAATTAGGAGACCGGGCTCCCTTGTGGCCTTGGAGCTGGTGAGAGGAGACCGGGACTCCTTGCCCCCTCGTGGCTGGTGACATCAGAAGACCGAGGTCCCCTGTCCTGTCGGGGCTGGTGGCAGGAAGAGAACGGAGTCCTCTTGTCCCCTCGGGGACAGTGGCATCAGAAGATCGAGGTCCCTTGTCCTTTCGAGGCTGGTGACAGGAGGAGACTGGGATCCTCTCATCCCCTCCGGGCTGGTGACAGGAGACCGGGTTCTCTTGTCCCCCTCGGGGACAGTGAAATTAGGAGACAGGGCTCTTTTGTCCCCTCGGGGCTTGTGATATAAAGAGATCGGGCTCCCTTGTCCCCTTAGATCTGGTGAGATGATGAGACTGGGCTCCCTTTTCCCCTCGGGGCCTGTGTGATAAAGAGACCGGGATCCTCTTGTCTCCTCAGGGCTGGTGACAGGAGGAGGCTGAGCTCTCTTGTCCCTCGTGGCTGGTGACAGAAGGAAACTGGGCTTTCGTGCCCCCTTGGGGCTGGTGACATCAGAAGACTGAGCTCCCTTGTCCCATCAGGGACAGTGAAATGAGGAGACGGGGTTCCCTTGTCCCCTCGGGACTGGCGACAGGAGGAGACCGGGATCCCCTTGTCCCCTCCAGGCCAGTCGCTGTGAGAAGTTAAGGCTCCCTTCTCCTTTCAGGGCTGATTGCTATGAGGACGCCAGGTTCCTTGTCCCCTTGGGACCAGTGACATGAGGACACTGAGCTCCCTTGTCCCTTTGGGACAGATCATTGTGAGAAGCTGGGGCTCCCTTATCCCCTCGGGGTTGGTGACATGAGGACATCAGGCTCCCTTGTCCTGTCGAGGTCCGTGGGTGTGAGGAGATTGGGCTCCCTTGTCCCCTTGGGGCTGGTATGAGGAGGAGACTGAGCTTGTCCCCTCGGGACTGGTGATGTAAGGAGACTGGACTCTCTAGTTCCCTTGGGGCCGGTGACATGAGGAACCCAGGCTCCCTTGTCCCCTCAAGCCGGGCGCTATGAGGAGATCAGGCTCCATCTGGGCTGATCACTGTGAGAAGTTGGGGCTTCCTTGTACTCTTGGGGCTGGTGTCATGGGGAGACTGGGCTCCTTTGTCCCCTTAGGGCTGGTGATATGAGGAGACCAGGCTCCCTTGTCCCCTCAAGCCTGTCACTTTGAGGACACTGACCCTTTCCGCCCCCTCGGACACAGCACCAACCCCCACGGGAGTGTCGGTGAGGGGCAACTGGCCCCAGCCCTCACCCCAGTTCCGAGCTGACTCGGTGGGCTGAGGCTGGGAGTACTGGTTGTGCAAGACCTGGCTTCTTTGGCTGTGATTCATGGTTCCCCTCCCTGCCTGGTTCTGGGCACAGCCAGAGCCCTGGAGTGGGCAGAGGGCAGAGGCACTCCTGGATGGTGCGGGTCCAGCCTGGCTTGGAGAGGACACGCGAGAACATCATGGGGTCACTGGTCCTGTCAGCCCTGAGCATGGGCAAGAACAGGGAAGTGGTGGAGTCTCCTTCCCTGGAGGTGTTCAAAACACGGGTAAAGGTGTCACTTAGTGACATAGTTTAGTAGGCACGGTGGTGTTGGGCTGATGGTTGGACAGGATGATCTTAGAGGTCTTTTCCAACCTTCATGATTCTATGATTCTATAAGAAGTGTGTAGAGACAGCTAATGCCACCACCGCCACTAAGTCATGGGCAGCGGGCGGCTCGCCTGCAGCTCCTGCAGCTCAGCACTGCCAGAATCCTGTCCCTTTGGCATACTCGGCTGTGTCAGCCTGCCTTTCCACCAGCTCTTCTGAGAAGAGCCATGGCAGCGGCACCACCTTGTCACCCAGAGCCGAGGTGGCTCCAAGTGCCTCTTCTTGCTGTGAGACAGCCAGAGCAAAGGGAGCCCTGCTGCGCATTCCCTTTGGTAAAGTCTGAGGCAAAAGTGCAGATCCTCCAGAGAGGTTTATGCTCTGTGATGGGGAAGTTTTTTCCTCCTTCACATGACCTTTAAGTTCACTTGGGCATCGGAGGGGTGGAGGTCATGATGAGGAGCCAGGTTTTGGATGCTTGTACAACACACAGAGGAGGAACATGTGTAGGAAAGGTGTAGGTGCTGCGCTGACTGGAAAATTCATGGATATTGCTTATCTGTTTGTGGAGGGGCTCACTGTCACAAAAGTTGACTGAGATTCTCTCTTGTTTCTCCTGTTTTCCACCAGGGAAGGGAAACTATTGGACCTTAGATCCCAACTGCGAGAAGATGTTTGACAACGGGAACTTCCGTCGCAAACGCAAGCGGCGCTCTGAGCCCAATGCCCCCGCAACCACATCTGCAGCTTCCTCTCTGGGGGGCTTGAAGACCGAGGAAGAGCGATCCATCCCAGCCACAGGAAAACCATGTGGAAACAGTCCACCCCCAGAGCTGGACCCCTCACCTTCTGCCAGGGACCATCCAAAAAGCTCCTCTCCCTCCAGTATCATTTCATCCACCCCTAGCTGCCTCAGCACCTTCTTCAGCGGCATGAGCTCGTTGAGCAGCGGAGGCAGCCGGTTGACAGGAGGTCTCGGCAATGACCTGCATCACAGGAACTTCTCTCCCGGACAGCTGAGCAGTGGCACTTTCAACCCTTCCAGCAGCTCTTCTCAGGAGGTGCCTTCACCAGACCAGCTGCAGCGAGTTGCAGGACCTTCCCCCGCCTACTACAGCTCCTTCCATCCCAGCAGCAGCAGCCAGGGAGCCCAGTACAACCACTACTACAACTTCACCGTTAACAGCCTCATCTACACCCGGGATGGAACAGAGGTGTAGGACACTGAGGCAGTCGACCGGCGGGCGCTGCAAAGGGATTGGAAGTTGCCAGTGTATTTGGCAGCACAGAGGAACATACGCTTTTGCAAACAGCATTTCAATGTGGACATTTCCCAGGAGTTCTTCCAGGAAGCCAGATCTTCTCAGCTTTTAAAACAAGAACACCCCTTAACCACCAGCAGAAAGCAGATAAAAAGCCTTTTCCGCATCCTGGAAAATGTTAGGTGGTTTTGATGGCTTGCCGTCTAAATTCTGCAGACAAAAGTGAACTGAATTAATTTTTTAAGAGGCTTCTAATCCTGAATGTAGAATAAGAAGTTTAAAAACTATAACCACAAAGTGATATCAGCAAAAGCCAAGTGTAGACATCCAGTGAGTCTTAGAAGAGAGCAGGAAAAAAAAAAATGAAGAGATTTCTTATGAAGTGCCTTGTATAATGTATTAAAGAACTCCTCTGCCAGCAGTTGCCTCTGTAAGCCCTTTCTTTCTGCCCTGATCCTGCAATATGCAATGCACTGGGCGGGGGGGATACTCTGGGTAAACACCCACCCAAAACCTCCTTGAAACCCATGGAGGTTTGCTCTGGTCTTCCTACTTGTGGCATATTATACAGCCAGGGCTGTGTTGTGTAAAACAATTTTTTTCCTAAGCTTAGTACCAAAGATAACTCTAGCCATGCAGCTTTAGCATGAGAATAAACACTGGGGTATTTTTATACATATTTGTACGTAATGTAACTCTTCTGTACATATGTTTCTATGTGGTTTTGTATTTGTAAATTATGCTCTGGAGCTGTACTTATTTATAATGTGTTTTAAACTTTGTTAAAGTTTATTTTACTTTGTTTCCCCTTCCTTTTTTGTTGTTTTATTTTTTCATTTGTTTTTGGTTTTGTTCATTAGTGCATTAATGAGACTTTTCAGGCTGAACAGCTGTTGGGAATAAAATGTTAACAATTGTTAGATTTTTGCCTGGTTGTTCGTACTATGTTTGAGGCATTTTAAGACTCTGTGGGAGACAGGTTTTTCTTTTCACGTGGTTTGGGATTTATGAACAACTTCACTCGTGCAGTAAGACAGAAAAAGCCAGCTCTGAGTCCAAAGGAGACACACGGGAGCTGATTTGCAGCCTCTCATAGTGTCACTGTGCAGAGTGGGCACTCGGGGCTTGTTTGTTTGTTTGTTTTTGTCACCCATCTGAATCACAACCGCCCTTTTCCAGCCTGGCTTAGTGGATAAAAATAAAAGTAAAGTAAAAGAAGCGAGGCTGGTTCCAGCGTGGTGCTAGCTAGCAGGAGGTACAAAGTCTGAGCTTGGCTGTTGGCTCAATACGTATTGCAAATCAGTTTTTCTAATAGGGTTGCACCTGCTTAAAATGGCAAGCTCGTTAAGAAGCCAGAGCAGTCAGCTAGCGGGCCATGCAGAGTGTCTGCTGTAAGCAGGCACTCCTGAGAATCCTTCCTGATTGATGCTGTTGGGAAAGGAAAATCCATCCTGGAACAGCCATTATGCAAAGCGATCAACTCCCATTTCTTACTATTTGCATAAGCTGTTTGTTGGGTGTCGTGTGCGGGTACAGCATAAATATAAATGTCTTCATGAGGAACGTAGCATCATTAGTAAAGTTAAGCATAAAATTGCAGCTATTTAACATATATGCATCTGCCGTGATGCAACGCCATCCCTGCAGGCTATTCAGAAAAGAAAAGCGTTGGCAGCGTGATGCAGTGCCTCTCCACTGGCTACCTGCATAACATACAGGGTGGTGATGCAAGACAAACCGTTGCCCTGATCCAAAATATAATGAAGCCATGACGAAACGTCAGATGACTTCCATGTGCTTGGGATTGGGACCAAGTACTTTCCCCAGAACTGGCCCAACGCCATTTGTGCAATAGCCCAGACCAGTGGGCGAGTGGCAACTCCTGCCTTATCCCACTCTCACTCAGTCCTTCCCAGTGCAGATACGATCTTCCTGGCTTCAGGGGTAATTCCTCCATGTCTTGATTTTTAATTGCATCTCGGATGATGCAGTAGTTGTGATAATAAGAGAGACAGGGTAGACTGCCATTAGCAAAAAAACAAGGTCTTGTCCTGCTTGGGTCCAATCTCACCAGGTGCTGAATAGCTTTATTTGGATTTTGGATTGCTGAGTTGGATCAAAAGCAGTGAGGGGATTCCCAACACCATCAGAGGATTAAGAGCCAGTCCTTAGGTAAGCCAGGAGATGCTTACTTGTTTATCTACCTGGCCATTGCACACCTTCTCTGCTCCACCAGCCTGTTGTCAAACCTTAGCAAGCAGTGGGCCAATGTGGGATGCTTGCGTGTGTCCAGCCCATGCTCTACACAGAAGATTTGTTTCAGGATTTACCCTCTGCCACTTCCATTAGCTGTATGTTTTTGCAGACAGTACCCATAAGCTCCTGAGGATCCCAAATCAGTGGGAAATACCTGTTGTTGTGTGGCCTGCCTCTGGCAGCCTGTCCTCAGCAAATATCCCATGGCCCAACAGACCTTCTCATGCCACGCCGGTTGGGTGGTGACATAGCCAGAACCTAGCAGAGCAGAGCCTGGGAAGACTTCATCCACCGTAGTGCTCCAGCCCCACTCCTGAGGGATGGTGGTGGGTTCTACGGAGGTTTTGGCACCCCTTTCCTGCCGTTAGCACCAAATTCTGCTCCCTACAGGGAAAGTGAGCCCTTAGCTGGAACCAGGGGCTGGTTCCACCTCCTGTGGACACACCATCCTAAAGACTAGTTTGCTCATGAAAAAGGAACCTGCCCAAGGGACACTTGAGAATGGATTTCAGCAAATAGACACCTAGTCTGAGGAGAGGAGCCAAATGAATGCTCTAATGGCAGCATTTTTGGGTTTCCTTTTGTCATTAAAAGAGACTCTTCTCTTAGCAAACCTTGGGAGAGGGAGGGCTAGAGGAATGAGTTTAATGAAAGGCACTTAAAAGCAGCAGGGCTATTGTCATTGGGGATTTACTGATTCCCTCACTGAAGGAGGGAGAAGACAAAGGCAATTAACCTGCTGGTTCCACCCTGAGAGTCCTGCTCCCCGCTAAACGCCACGGCCATGCATGAGATGGGCAGTTCTCCATGACAATGAGCCTCTTCCCAGCCTGGGTCAGGTGACAGCCCAGCAGCCCAGGGCACAGCCTGCTCCTAGGGAGATCAGCAGAGGAATGGCCTTCCCTTGGAGAGAAACTGAAACTTCAGGCCTTTGTCTTCTCTGCTCTGGCCCTTTAAGATGACTTCTGGCTTTGAGGGAGCAGTAATCTCATGGGGGATAGTTGGGAGCCCATGCATCTCAGCTGCTAGATGCTAAAGCTAAACATTGCTAAAGCTAAACATCACAGGAATTCTCATATTTGCTTGTTTTTTCCAGTCTTTCTAGACATGTTGAAAGATGCCATCTCAATTGGGCAAGACTGATGCAGTGCAGCCGTACTTGATGTAAAATCATGGTTGTGCTGATGACTGCAAGCACAACTGCCTTGTACCCTCCGACACTCTTGGCCAAGAACTGCGGCTCTTCCAGGTAAGGGCTGAACACACAGCTACTGAAAAAAATGTTGTCCCTGCTTGAAAAGAAAAGAAGTACAGTCCAAAGGCATTTCATGAGTTGAGTTGGATCAGTAGCGCAGATGCTTGCTGGCTCCTACGTGTGGCACTTCTCCAGCTTGGGGTCGTTTAACTTTGCTCAGTGCTGGCCTTATCGACACGCCAGCAAAGGTTCAGGCAGGTCTGCACTTGAGCTACTCCACAGTACAAAGAGTTTGCCAGTACAGCTGGATCAGCCCAGTCCCCTAGAGGAGACCCAGCTCCCATCAACAAAGGAAACTCTTGTGCCAGTAAAGTTAAACCCCCCACCCACAGCAACCCTGCGTACGTTGCAGGGTGGTGGGAGGGGATTCAAAAGGCAGAACACAGCCATCCGCGCTGGGTTTCATCGCCCGCCAACTCTTTTGGAAATAAGGCTTCAATTACTGCCACTGGCCATGGACTGTGGTTTGCATCTCCTCTGAAGGAGGAGGCTTTTGATTTGCCCTGTCGCTCACAAAGTCCATGAAAGTTGTGCCTGTAGAGAACTTTTGATTGTCTTTTTTATTGCCTTTATTTTAAAAATAACTCAAAAGCTGCAGTAGTATTAAAGGAAACTACCCGTGGATATCCTGTCCTTGCACTCACTGTATTTCTAGCAAAAGAAAGTCTTCATTAGACCTCTTGAGGTGAGGCCACAAGCCCTGCAGGTCTCACCCGACTTTGAACGTGATGTACCTAAACCCTGCCCTGCCAGTTGACGGGAGGCAGCCCTGTTGGTCTTGTTCTGATAGCACATAAAATAAGAGGGACAAAGCCTCATTTTACAGCTTGACACAGGAGAGGCAAGATGAGAATCAGACCTGGCTGATGGTATATGGATGGTTAGTGCCTCATCTAGAAATACCTGTGGCAGGTGGAGACTGCAGTTGCTGAGAAAATGTTGTTTCTCTTTAGGCTTTGGCAAAATCATAAGATTAGTTTTATTGTCCTGTTAAAAAATCCCTCCAAAACAGATTTTTGTTCCCATTTTTTTTCTCTGATTGTTGAAAGGAGAAAAATATGGATTTACCGTTTATTTTTCCTCCTTTTTTTGGCAGAAATCTACATTAATGTGAACTCCCCTGTCCAGCTTTTTCTATCAAAAATAAGGTTGATGGAATGTTTTTGACCAAATTACCAAGTGCAATATTCACCTGGGTAAGGTGACGGGAATTTGCCCCTCAAGGAATAACTGAAGTGTAATGTAGAACATCAAAGGTGTTATTTTTTTTTTTTTACCTTATACCTGAGCTATCTCTGAATCATATCAAATAATCTTCTCATTTCATAACACCATACAATGCAGGCTAAAAGTGTATGTGATCTGCTTTGTGTACTGCTGAATGGATGATTAAACTGTCTAACCTGAGGGATATTCATCCAGGGCCTGCCTCAAACACAGTGAAGTCAGGGGAAAGACTCCCACTGACTTCAGAGGGCTTTGGAGCAGACCCATAATCACCCAGGCTCTAATATACTTCAGGTGCTGTCTACAAGACTGCCTGGGGACACATAAAAAGAGCTAAAGATCGCACATTTGTGAATCAAACATCGTATTCCCGATCCAGGCAATTGGCTTCCATAGGAGAGCAGAAGCCATCTCCCCCACCTGCCTCAGCTCCTCAGATCACTTTCCCTTTCCTGAAGTCCATTGTGTTTGTGATTTATTGACAAAGCAAAGCTCTCGCCATGCACCCAGTCCACATTTATGATAAAAGGTAACAAATCAGGAATCAGGTCAGGACCAATGGTTAATCTACCCTTGGACTCTTCAAGTGGTGCTGATTTTATATTTATTTAAAGTAAATAGTGGAGCTGAGCTGGATTGTTTCCTTCCCAGGCTGGTTTGCAATGTGGCAGGACCCATACCATGCCCTACGACTTCAGGAGGAACCACAATAAGTGATCCTGAAGAATGCAAGGTTAGTACCTCAGCTCCAAGAAAGTGGAGGGAGTCAAAATTAACACGTAGCAGAACCAAGCATGGATCTCCTTCACGAAGCTGAATATTCCTCCAGTGGGGCCAAATTACATAGGGGGAGGGAATTACATTGTTTGCATCTGTGTAAGTAGTCTTCTAGTCCAGACAGTGGACATCTAGTGAAGCTGCCAGGCAACAGGTTCAAAGCAGACCAGAAGACGTCAAGGTGCCTTACTGATGGTGGAGATGTGCTGAGGATCTCAATGCTTGAGGAATACAGAAGCTTGTAGGGGGATAAGATGGGTTGTTAGAAAAGAAAGACAGCAGGCTTAGGAAAAGCAAAGACCCCCATTTTTAGGGAGAAAGTGCCTGCACTGCAAAGTGTTGGAGCATGGGAATTTATTTTGGGGAAGTACCACTGAACAGGAAAGTCTTCCCTAGGAAACCAACCAGCTTTTGGCACTGTGAATCAGGACCGCGAGCTGCACAGTCTGTCCAACACAGCCGTTTTAAGTTCCTGTATTTACAGCAGTGTAGTTGAATGCATCATTTCAAGTTTCCATCTTAGTAGAGGCTGATGCAGAGACACTCAGTTTGCTGCAGCAATTCTCACCCTAGAAGTAAAAAGCTGGCTAAATTAGGGCAGATGATTTGCTTTTTGCAGGTGCCTATTTCTCCTCATCCAATGCAGAGGGAGCCTGGAGACCTAACTTAGGCCAAGCTTTTAGACCTCTCCCAGGTCAGGAATGCATGGATGTCTGCAGATATGGGGCACCTGTTATGTGTAATCTTATATCTGGTTACAAATAGTACCATGGGCATCAGAGGTGGAAGAGTCCAAGGAGTTTTCAAAGTAAGACATAGGTGATCCTCCTCGGTCATGGCAGAAGCATGGGAGTAGAAAACTCATATGTGGTTCTTCCTTCTCCCATGCAGCCACATCTCAGCCTTGCTTTGGTTCATTCAGTTCTTGGGAGAGACAGTGAATTTCTTTGAGGTGGGACAGGAAGGTCTGATGTACTTTTTGCTCTCCTTGTTGTATTCTTGGTCACATACTGCCCTCACCTTCCAGCAGTGCAACCTGATCTGTGTGTCCGGGGTCTTTCCCTTTCCTGCTGCAAGAACTGCTCATTAAGTGTAAGGCTTTTGGTTTTGAGGGGAAATATTGTTTCCCACATGTCCAAGCGGCCTTGCATTTCTTGTAGAAAATGCTGTTAGTGAAGGGCAGCCTGGCTGGAGACAGTAGAAGGTGAGATTTGTGTTGCGGTGATGGAGCTCCACTGCATCCTAAGCTGTCCGCAGGACCTGGGGCACCAGTTTTGCAATCTTGAGCACCAATCGTTATTTGACCAGTAGCACCAAGACCATCAGATGTCAGAAGGTTGGACAATCTTTGCTGGTCAATGGGAGAGCAACGTTCATGAGAGAGCTATGGCAAGATGCTCTGGCCTTGCTCTGGTGAAGCTTCATTAGGGCCCTTCATTAGACTAGAGCTTATCTCAAGTTCAGGAAAACAGATTTAGATCCTAGTGAAGACAATATGGGGTCGTGGCTTTCCCACAAGCTAGCAAGTCAAAATAAACCATAATCTCTTTAGACAGAGCTCCCAGTTCACAGGAAATGTAGGGACCACTTTTTCCCTGCTTGCATGTAAAGCCATGTGAGCTGATGGAGAGCAGCTCAATTTGGTAGCCAAGGCAGCACGTGCCTAAATGTGATTATATGTTGTCAAAATATAATAAGAGCTGTCATACTTTGGTGGAGAAAAAAATCACTGTCTTCTTCCTCGCCAACATTTGCAGCTTATCCTTGGCAGCACGGCAGGGAAGCAGACCTGATAAGAAACCAGGGAGACCCTTTAAAGAATCAGGGAATGCATTTATTATAATTGAACAAGGGATTGTATTTTCACTGTCCCTGGCAGGGAATATGTGAGCAGTGGGAAGACTAAAGTAATCAACATCATGAATGCTAAGGTCATTTATCATAACTCTGAATGCTGTTCCTTTCCAGACAGCAGCTGCTTCTCACAGTATGAAACCTCATTTCCTGTCCTGTAAAGGTGGCCATCCAAAGAGACAAGTATGACTAAGGAAGTGTTACTGGGCCCCTTTTTACTGCAAGGGGTCAAGAAACATCATGGGAAGGTGATTTGCTAAAGGTCACACAGTGGGGTTAGGTGCCAAATCCATACTTCTCGATGCCTCTGTAACAGAACCGCCCTTTCCCTGCCAAGTCAGCCTCAAACACTCTGGCATGGCTCCAAAATCATCCTTCCTCGGTGCTGTTACAGGAAAGCACAATGGGTCACAATATTCCCTGCCCAAATCTTACCTATAGGTGCTTTACACAGGAGCATGGTTGCTGCTGGGGGAACATTGCTCCTGCCTAGGGAATGCAGCGGCACTTAATCTTCCTCCTTCCAAACCCCACAAGTCACCTGCACAACCAGAGACTGGTTCTCTCCCAAGGGATTTTTGTAATATGTAATACCTGTTCTTAACCACCGGACAACAGGAAAAGTGCTAAACCTACCAGAAATAATACCAGCAGCTGGGAGCTGCAGTGACCAGAAACTTGTGATCCAGTTTGACACATTACAAATCTGCACAGGTTTTATAGTAGGAATATTTAGTTTGCAGGCCACAAACTTAGAAGAAAGGGTTAAAATGTATTATAAGCTGAATCCTGCTCTGGAGATCTGATAATCTAATTACAGCAGTTCAGGTCCCTTCTCTACCCTCAGTGCAATCATATTTGCATCCAGTAGTGATACAGATCTGATTCCACCCAGTTTGAGCTCTCTCCAAGCAGCAGCCTTACTCCCTGTGTAATGTGCTGCTTGCAGTAGTGCACCTACAAGTAGCTGCTGGAACACACTGAGAGCATCTGCTCTCCTTCTTCCTGGGGGTGGCAAGATCTTTTCCCCCAGTTTTCGGTGGACAGATGAGCTCCTGACCTCTGGTTTGATGAAATGCTTTGGATGCAGGGATGTTGCTTCCCACCCTTGCCACTGCTTATCAGTTTCCACTAGGAGATGCTCAGTGCCTCTCAGGCAAAGGTGCTGGAAGCAGGAGGAGGGGTGACTTCTGAACTGACCTCAGAAGTGGCCTTTGCCTGGGCAAACCATCATGACTAGATCTTCAGCTATTAGGAGGTGTTGGTTCAATAAGTCTAGGAAAACATGTCAGTTTGCAGCAGAGGAATTGCCCAGTGCTCTTCATGTCAGACGTCTCACTGCGTGACTCACTACCTACACTCCTCTGACTGTACAGAGCATATTTCCCCTGCTTCTCAAGGCTTGGACACCTCGCTCACTTACAGACACCCACCTGCAGATGCACACGATTCAGTGTCTTACCTGCAAGCTACATCCTGCCCTCCCTGCCCACCTACGTGTCTGGCTCTCAGATCTTCACCAAAACTCCACAACTCTTTCTGAGAGTGGGATTAGTTTCACCAACTTAAAGTGTTTCCAGCACAGATGTCTGTATCTGAGATAATCACCCTTGTCTCCCTTTTGAGCTGAAGTAAAGAAACTGGGAAAATACACCTGTCTTTTCTTTTTTTTTTTCTTTTTTTTTTTTTTTTTTTGATATCTCCTTCAGGAATGGATGAATCAGTCCCTAAACTTCCACTGCAGATGGAGACGGGCAGATTTGCTTTAGTCAGATCAATTCCCTCCCCGCAGTACTGCAAATATCATGAATGTCAGCAAGGGCATAGAGGGCAGAGACACAAATTAGTGCCTCCCCCAGAGAAACAGTTCTAACTCAGCATCCCTGGCCTTCAGACCGTGCTACCGCATGCCCAGAGAGGGAATGGGAGGAGTGGAGGGAGAAAGGAGTTAAGCAAGATAAGACAAACCCACCAGGAACCATTCATTCATTTCACTGCCCAGGGAAGAGATCTATTTTTTTTCTTCCTAACACTTAGAGAAACCACTGTGTTTCTCTAATTGTTGAAGGAAAGAGGCCAAGTCCCTCTTCTGATGTAAATCCCCGGTGGATGCATCTTGCTATTCACAGTATGGATAACTTCATTTGCTGTGAAAGCAGCACAGGGACCCAGGCTGGGCCCAGGCTGACTGACTGACACTGAGAAATATAATTCAATATCTCTAATTGTTAAATGCCGCTCAAGCAGTGAGCAGAAACAGCTCGCATGGGCTCTCCTAACCGGTGAGTGGCTCCAGCTGTGCCTCACTAGAAGGACGCAGCTGGGTTTATCTTCTGACTGATGCAGGCTTTCCACCAACATTTCTGCTTGGTGTCCGTCACCACCAGTCCTAGGAGATAAAGGGAAAATATTCCTCCATTCTTTTCAGGAGCCAGTGAGGGCAGAGAATCCCCTGTGTTTTCCTCACCTCTGCTCAGGGTTTTAAATGGAGCAGAGGAAGAACCCCCAAACATACTTTGATGTCGTGTCTCCAGAACCTGGCTGGTCTAGAAAAAACAGTGCTGGGCACACCTCGCCACATTCAGACTTAAATCCCTTCAAGGTTTTTAAAGAATTTCCAAAGCTTAACTACATTTCCTATTGTCCCACCACCTGTATTGAAAAGTACTGTATGTGTTAATCTCAGACTCTTTTATCTTTCCACAGTCTTTTCAAGTTTTCCTGCACTCAGGCAGGAAACCCATTTATGTCTATAGAAATTAGTAGACAGCCCAATTTACTTTTCAGCTCCTCTTTTTCTTTTTCTTTTTCTTTTTCTTTTTCTTTTTCTTTTTCTTTTTCTTTTTCTTTTTCTTTTTCTTTTTCTTTTTCTTTTTCTTTTTCTTTTTCTTTTTTCTCTCTCTCTTTCTTTCTCTCTTTCTTTCTCTTTCTCTTTCTCTTTCTCTTTCTCTTTCTCTTTCTCTTTCTCTTTCTCTTTCTCTTTCTCTCTCTTTCTCTTTCTCTTTCTCTTTCTCTTTCTCTTTCTCTTTCTCTTTCTCTTTCTCTCTCTCTTTCTCTTTCTCTTTCTCTTTCCCTTTCTCTTTCTCTCTCCCTTTCCCTTTCCCTTTCCCTTTCCCTTTCCCTTTCCCTTTCCCTTTCCCTTTCCCTTTCCCTTTCCCAAGTTACACTAGTACCAGCACTCTACTCCTCTGCACATCCCCCTTTCTTGTGTAGGCTGAAACTGCTGCAGGTAGAGGTGTGGCAGGTGATGTTTGATCTTATTTCACATTAAATAAGAGAGGGCTGGTCCCCCCACGCACTTCTTGATTTTGAAGAGCATCCTGCTCAATCTGTGCTCTGCGGGAATGAACAGGCAGAGTAAGGTAATACTCGTTGTGAGTAGGGCTGGCAGAGTGGGTCCTCGGGCAAGCTGCCAGGCCTGCAGGCTGCAAAATCCGTAGCCTCCTCCAAAGGAGAGGTGAATGTGATGGCACCACTTTTAGATGGTTTGTGCAGTTCAAGCCTCGAAGCATATTCATGTTCTAGATGAGGATAAAACCTCATCAGTGACAGGATTTTGCCCATGTCTCCCTCCAAGGAATATCTCAGAGTTGTCCGTGTTGTCTCTACTTTATTTGTATGAGGGCAAAATTAGGCTCTTAAGAGCATCCTGGTCTGTAGTCCTTTGACTTCGCAGATAGAACATAGATATTTCTATGTTCTGATTTCTGTGTTCAGTTCTGGAGTCCTCAACACAGGAAAGACATAGATCTGTTGGAGCAGGTCCAGAGTAAAGTCACAAAGATGATCAGAGGGCTGGAGCACCTCCCATACAAGGACAGGCTGAGAGAATTGAGCTTTAGGCGAGGTATTAGGAAGATTATTTTTTTTCCTGTGAGGATGGTGAGGCACTGGCACAGGTTGTCCAGAGAAGTAGTGGATGCCCCAACCCTGGAGGTGTTCAAGGCCAGGTTGGATGAGGCTTTGAGGAACCTGACCTATTGGAAGGCATCCCTGTGTTCCTGCCCATGGCAGAGAGTGGTGAAACTGGATGATCTTAAAGGTCCCTTCCAACACAAACCATTCTATGAATGAGAATTACACAGTGGCAAATCATGTGAAATAGAGAGGTACTCAGAGGTGTGTGCATTAGGGCTTGATAAAGATGAATCAGGTATGAGGAGCACACATTCCCTGTGCTGGCAGGGAAGCTGCAGGATTATCTCTGATACACCTACTAGGATTCAAACAAGCACTTCCTATGTGCCACTGTGGAAATTTGGTGTTACAAACACTGAATAGTTCCCTCCCAAAATGTTTCAAACATCACTACATTGAAGTAGCCTTCAGTCCTGTTTTCTGCTTCCCACCTCTGTGCCCTGGGAAAAGTATAGTCATTTTAATGCCCTCATTTCTCAGCTCTGGGAGCTTGCAGAGGCATCCCAGCCCACTCAGGCAAACTGTGCCATTGGAGGCATCTCCAGGGAAAGCACAGCTCTCTCGCAGTCAGGTCACCCACAGGGCTTCAGGGTAATGGCCCTGTGGTGAGGGAAAAGAACAGCCCAGAGGAGGTCAAGCTAGGAGCGCTAAGGAGCAAACTTTGGGAAACTTGCTGTATGGCATGCCTGTGCTGAGGACAGATTTTAGAGTAGAAGGGCAGAAAAGTAAAAGCCCCTGCCTGTGCAGGATCACTTCAGAGGGAGTAAGCATAGCAGGGAAGGCAGAAAAGATCATGGAATCATAGAATCCTTCGAGATCATCGACTCCAACCATACCTGTCCACTACTAAATCAAGGCCCCAAGCTCACATATACCCACCTTTTGAAACACCTCCAGGTATGGTGACTCTACCATCTCCCTGGTGAGTCTCTGCCAGTGCCTGAGAACCCTTTCAGTGAAGAATTTTTTTCTGATGTCTGATCTGAACCTCCCCTGGTGCAACTTGAGGCCATTCCCTCTCTTCCTATCACCTATCACTTGAGAGAAGGGACCAACACCCACCTCCTTTAGGGCGGTTGTAGATAGGGATAAGTTCTCCCCTCAGCCCCCTCTTCTCCAGGCTAAATAACTCCAGTTCCCTCAGCTTCTCCTCATAAAACTTGTTCTCCAGCCCCTTCACCAGCTTTGTTGCCCTTCTCTGGACACACTCTAGAACCTCAATGTCCTTCTTGCAGTGGGGGGCCCAAAACTGAACACAGAATTCAAGGTGTGTCCTCACCAGTGCTGAGTACAAGAATACAATCTCTTCCCTGGTCCTGCTGGCCACGCTGTTTCTGATACAAGCCAAGATGCCATTGGCCTTCTTGGCCACCTGGGCCACTGCAGGTTCAGATCAGCTGCTGTCTATTCTTGACTACTGGATGGGGGAAAGACTGTGGATGTAGTCTTCTTGGACTTTGGTAAAGCCTTTGATACAGTTTCTCATAGCATTCTGCTTCGGAAACTGTCAGCCTCTGGCCTGGACAGGCGCACTCTCTCCTGGGTTGAAAACTGATTGGATGGCCGGGCCCAGAGGGTGGTGGTCAGTGGAGTTAACTCCAGCTGGAGGCCAGTCACAAGTGGGGTTCCTCAGGGCTCAGTACTGGGTCCAGCTCTGTTCAATGTCTTTATCAATGCCCTGGATGAAGGCATTGAGTGCACCCTCAGCAAGTTTTCAGATGACACTAAGCTGGGTGGAAGTGTGGATCTGCTGGAGGGTAGGGAGGCTCTGCAAAGGGATCTGAACAGGCTGGACTGCTGGGCCGAGACCAATGGGATGAGGTTTAACAAGGCCAAATGCCGGGTCCTGCACTTGGGGCACAACAACCCTATGCAGTGCTACAGACTGGGGGAAGAGTGGCTGGAGAGCTGCATGGAGGAGAAGAACCTGGTGGTAATGGTTGACAGCCGACTGAACATGAGCCAGCAGTGTGCCCAGGTGGCCAAGAAGGCCAACGGCATCTTGGCTTGTATCAGAAATGGGGTCACCAGCAGGTCCAGGGAGGTGATTCTCCCTCTGTACTCGGCACTGGTGAGACCACACCTTGAGTACTGTGTTCAGTTCTGGGCCCCTCACCACAAGAAGGATGTTGAGGCTCTGGAGCGTGTCCAGAGAAGAGCAACAAAGCTGGTGAGGGGGCTGGAGAACAGGTCCTATCAGGAGCTGCTGAGAGAGCTGGGGATGTTCAGCCTGGAGAAGAGGAGGCTGAGGGGAGACCTTATTGCTCTCCTGAAAGGAGGTTGTGGAGAGGAGGGAGCTGGCCTCTTCTCCCAAATGACTGAGGACAGGACAAGGGGGAATGGCCTGAAGCTCCGCCAGGGGAGGTTCAGGCTGGATATAAGAAAAAAATTCTTCACATAAAGAGTCATCGGGCACTGGAACAGGCTGCCCAGGGAGGTGGTCGAGTCACCTTCCCTGAAGGTGTTTAAGGAACGGGTTGGTGAAGTGCTTAGGGACATGGTTTAAGGGAGTGTTAGGAATGGTTGGACTTGATGATCCAGTGGGTCCTTTCCAACCTGGTGATTCTATGATTCTATGTCGACCAACACCCCAGGTCCTTCTCCTCCATGCAGCTTTCCAGCCACTCTTCCCCAAGTCTGTAGTGCTGCACGGGGTTGTTGTGTCCCAAGTGCAGGACTCGGCACTTGGCCTTGTTAAACCTCATCCCACTGACCTCAGTCCATTGATCCAGCCTGTTCAGATCCCTCTGTAGAGCCTCCCTACCCTCCAGCAGATTAACACTTCCTCTTAGCTCACTGTCATCTGCAAACTTACTAAGAGTGCATTCAATCCCTTCATCCAGATCGCCAATAAAGATGTGGAACAGAACTAGACCCAGCACTGAGCCCTTGGGGACACCACTTGTGACTGACTTCCAATTAGATTTAACTCCATTTACTACCATTTTTAGGGCCCAGCCATCCAGCCAGTTTTTAACCAGCAGAGGGTGAGCCTGTCCAGCCCAGTGGTAACCAGTTTCTCAATCAAAATGCTGTGAGAAATGGTGTCAAAGGCTTTACTGAAGTCCAGGTACACTACATGCACAGCCTTTCCCACATCTGTTAAGTGGGTAACCTTGTCATAGACCGAGATCAACTTAGTTTGGCAGGACCTGCCTGTTGCTACCAATGTTGACTGGGCCTGATCACCTGGTTGTCTTGTACATGCTGTGTGATAGTACTCAAGATGATCCACTCCATGACCTTCCCTGGCACTGAGGTTAGACTGACAGACATGTAGTGCCCTGTATCCTCCCTTCAATGTCACAACTGTTCCCAAAGTATGGAGAGGTCACTCAGCTCCAGCTGAGAACAGATGTGGGAGCTGGAGTAACCAGTTCCTGGATCTGGTTCCCGTCATGCAGTTAAGCTTTTCCTTAAGAAGATGCACGATGGAGTCGTCCTCCATGATGTTTCATGTGTTGCACACTGGTGAGTGGGGGAACCATATCTTGGCTCCTGTGGCCATGGGTACCATCACTGTTGGTGAACACCCAAACGTCAATACTGTTTCTTCAGGCCCTTGGACATGAAAAAAGCGTAGACAGCTGTGAAAAAAGTCAGAGAAGACCAGCAAAAAAAAGCCAAGAGAGTGAGTGAGTGAGAGACAGAGAGAGTAATTCAGCATGAAGAGCATGGCAGACATGCCAGAAGCATGCCTGATGTATGAAGCGACAAAGGACAGGGAGGAAATAGAGAGGGTTGTGTTAGAGGATATAAAACTAAATGCAATCAGTGAAACTACAATTGTTGCTCCCCAATTCCAGTATTTATGACCATTTTAAAGACAATATTTGCTAGAAACACAAAACAGCCCTCTGGGAGAACACTGAAGGTTTCTGAGGAAAAGAGGTTTCTGTGCCTGCTCCTGGCTGACCTAATCATGAAGGCTTTTGACATTACCTCAATGACAAACACCCTGCAATATCTCTCCAACAGCTTTCTGAGGGTCTGTCACTCTGAAGATGCAGTGACTTTGTTTCATTCATCTCTGCTGGACGCACATTGAGCACAGAAGTCCTTACACCAGCAAATATATGTGTCTTCCAAAACCCCAATAGTGTGCTTCACAGGCATGGATGTATTTGTCTTGCTAAGTGCTTTTTTGGCCTGCTGTATTGCAGCTCTTCAGACTATGGGAAAGGACAATCTTTTTGACTCTTACATTACAGGGGAAATTCTTTTGTAAGCAGGTTTGCATCAAAATTACCCGTAGGGGACCATGTAAGGTGGTGCATTCAATAGTGGGTTGTGAAGATGGCTCAATTCACAGGGATTTATTCCTTTTGCTGGCTCAAATGGGGTGACATTGCCTCTGTCTGCCCAGTGCTGGACTTCAAAGGGGAAGACACCTTCCTTTTCAAATATGGTATGGAGCCTGGATGTCATTGCACCTGAAGGCATGCAACCTCATCTTTGGCCAGCTGCAGCAAGAGGTGGGTGCCTTGCCACTCACCTTTCCTGGAGGCCCTCCAGACAACCCCAAGGCTTCATGCTGACTGCATGCTGCAGAGTGAATAGCCTTCTTGAAGTGGATCCAGGAAAGGCAAATTTCTCAGCACACCTTCAAAGCACCACTGGTGCCAGGAGGAGCTCACTCCAGCTTGGCCAACGATACTGTGCTTGCAAGTCCCAGAAATTTGGACCTGGGAGTGGAACACATTGCTGCCAAGCCAGCAGGTTGTACAGATGCCAAATAGCCAGATAAAGGACTGAGTATCCTGAGATCCCCACAGGTAGGATGGATTAGGAACATGGTCATTGCCTTGCTGGGATGGGACCAGGACTCAGCTCCTGTTTATTATCTGCTTCTTTATGAGTATGAGAATTTCAGTCCTCCTCCCTGTCCCCAGTCTATTTTAATTTGGGGTACTCTTGTGAATGTGGAAATAACCAATACCTTTTAAAATCCTCTAAGCTCTGTACAGGAGTGACCTCTGACAGAGCAGGGTTTGATAGCCCACCTGCAACTGTGTGGATTTTTCCTTCTCTTGGGTTCAAGTATCTTCCCTTTTAATTTGTAATAATGCTCCTCTGTCCCTGCATTATAAGAGCAGGTAAGGTATCAGCCTACCCAGTTTTACCCACTTGCATGGCTGCTTTTATGAAAGCCCTTCCATTTAACAGTGCAAGAACATGCAGTCTATGTCTATGGTAATATGTACAACAAGAGGAGATGGTTCATTAAAGGAGCCACTGCTACCTCAAGACACAACCTGAATTTAACTGAGATTCATCTTAGACATTTCTTTTTGGTGGGTTACCTCAAGTGTGACTCTGTCTTATTCATATTAGGTGTAGTCTTAACTGCAGTATATACCAGTTAGTTTTGTCCCTGAGGTCATGGCAAGGTGGCAGTGTAGTGCCATCTGCATCCAAAGTGTCCTGCGGTTGGATAATGTCTGGCCACTGCCAATTCACACAAGGACATGTGACATAATCTGGACATAATCTGAACATGAGCCATGATGGCTGGGTACCCACATCTTCCCCTGCTCCCATGTCCTGCCACTGTAAACACGGATAATCCCCAGCTCATGCTCAATCGGTTCTTCTGAAACCACTTCATGGGCTTGAATTTAAGCTCCGCTTTATGACTAAGGGAGCACAATCCTTGCAAAGCCCCAGTAATCATAATACATGGAGGCAGAATTGATACATGTGGGCTTTTTCTATCACTCAATTAAATGGTTAGTTTATGCAACATGCCGTCTTTTTGAATCAAAGCTGGGTCACTGTTAGGCTGAGGTAACATTAATTATTTTTCCGCTTGTCGGATCCCATGAAAAGGATGTGAAAATGGCCTGTTTATGAAAGAGTGCGGGCAAAGGCTGTGAGCTGATTATGTCAAACATATTCAAAGCTTCCTCTGCAAAAGAGATTGTGATCAACAAAGCATAGCCCACACCTGCACCCATTTCACAATGAAAGCTGTTAGGGCCACGAAGCTATTGGGGGAAAAGAGAGGTTGTGTTAACCCTTTTGGGGAAGAGGGTCCCTCACTGTAAGAATTACACACACAAAGTTGCTTTTCTTGTTCCCTCAAGTGGATCCAAAGAACATCAAACCATTCTTTTCCACCTAATTTTTTTCATACATGGGCTTTCTAAGCTCGATGAAAACACCAGTCTGCCACATTTTCTCCTGGTCTTCCCTGATCTCCAAAGGAAGTTGCTGAGAGAAGGTATCTGTGCTGGAAGAATAGGAAAGTGACACAAGCTCAGACGTTGGTCCCAAAAGTTCTGTCCAAGGCAATCTTGGCACCCTCGAGGTAAGAGCCTATGACACAAAGCACACTGCTGGAGCCAGGCCATCTTCCTAATAAATATAGCTACTCGGAAGGCAGCAAGAAGAAGAGATATGCTCTCAGAGAAATCTGGACTCAATCCTAACTTCAGGGTACTCATCCCTTTTCCTAGCAACCCTGTTGATTATACCACAACTGGATAAGAGGGCCTGAATTCAATGCTGAACCTGGTTGGAGTGGGAGATTGGACCAGAACTGTCCTACAGCTCCTTCCAACCCAGGTGATACACAGACCCATGCTGAGAGCGATCTTGCATCTGCTGCTCCTCAAGGGAATACAGGACAGCAAAGTGCCATCATATCTTTTTGCAGTCTTAGCATCTGCTCTTCCTTCTCTGATTTGGGTGGCAATGCTAAGGGAAACGGAGTTACTGCAAGTGTGATTTCCTTTGCCAGTCTGTGGTGGACCCTAGCCCAGTCACAGTGCAAGCTCAAAAGGCAAAGCCGGAGCCTTCATCTGGAATTTTCCTGTAGCATGACAGGAATTGTGTCAGGGGAGAGCCAAATGCTCAACTTCTGCACACAGAACTCAAATATCTGCCCATAAATCCTAGTCTTTGGTGCTCCTAGAAGGTCACAGTCCAACCTGTGTGTGGATTTTCAGTTTACCCTGTTAGCTGACATGGATGAGCTCTCCATGAACATATAAACCCTGTGATAAACTCCCTCAAGTTAGCTGAAGTCAACCGTGGCACAAGGGACATAAGATCCACCACAGAATAAAGATGACAATAGAACATCTAGTTTCTGTTCATGCTTCCTGTAGTCAACAGATTTTGCTGGGACTATCCTCTAAATCCTTTCTGGACTCTGTGCCAAGTCAGTATTGTTTTATGGGAAGACCTGAGACGATCCTTTAATTCAGCCAGACTTCTACTGATTAATGTAAGAATTCTGCCTTAGTAAGAATGCTATAGACTAATTGCATTTTTTCTAATTAGCACTCCTGAAGAGAGATCTAGAAATACCCTGCTAAGCATCACGCATTATAAAACCAGATTAAGGAAAATCTCCTCCTACTTCTTTTCAAGGCTGGCATTTTCCCTGATTCGTTGCATCTCATGATGGCAAAAATCTATTCCTCTTGTAAGTATTAAGACACTTCCAGAATTATTTTCCCATGTGTTCCCATTTAAAATAACATTGACATGGTTGTACCCTGAGAATGGAGCAAATGTAATTACACATGGCAATAAACCTCTAAAACTCTGATATTTTGATATCTGCAGGCTGGGCTTTAGAGTCTTTAAAGATGAAATGCAATGAAAAGCATCAGCTAAATGGTTTGACTGGGTTGTAGGTTTTGGTTAGGTCGTAATCTTATCTTTGGGCCATGTTAATTGGAAATGAGTAAGAAAATAAGGTATGTTGCAAAGAGCTGTCAGTGACTCCAAGTCAGGCAGCAAGTAGGTAATTTTCCATTATCAAATGTTGTAAAAGATATTTTAGTCTTGTTTGAAAACAAACAACCAAACAAAACCTCCAAGCACATAATCTTCCAATCCTCATAATTAGCATGGAATAAGGAAAAATAAGTTTGGTAAACATAAACTCAACTAAGAAACTATTCTTGATTAATATGAAATGCACTCATCAGAATAATTGTTTAATTTAAAAAATAAATTTTTTTCTGTTAATAATTCAAATCCCTTCCCTCAAGAGTTTAAAATAGTTTCAAATATTTAAAAGGAAAGGAGAGAGAGAGAGAACATCACACCCTAACAACTGCTACGAGCTCTTTTGACAGCATAATGAAACCTATGTTATAAATGATGGAGAATAGTCTCTATTTGATTATAATTATGAATAAATACACCAGATCTCTCAATAGTATTTGTGGAGGTCATTACACAAATCAGTCTATGGCTTTCTGCACAATAGTTGATTCAGTCAGGAATACACTCCTTCAGAAAATCACAATTTCCCACTTGCAGGAAATTCCCTTATATCAATTATTCATTCTAAAACTGGAATTAAAAGCCAAAACACCATCATTTTCCTGGAAATAACACCCTACAAAAAGTTTATAAATTGAAAATGTCGACGTGCAAACATACTTTAAATCGTGTCCATGGAGGGACACGTGTCACAGAGGGCTTGGAACTGCATGATCTTTAAGGTCCCTTCCAACCCAGGCTATTCTATGATTCTATGATTAAATGTATTTTTCAAAAATCTCAATGTTTTAATGCTCTAAATAGTAATTGAAGTAATTTTTTTTATTTTGATTTTGTTTTTTCTTTAGAAAAAAAAGCTTTTAAAGCTGATAATCACTTCTCACAGTTTTGAGGGAAGAAAACAGTGAGATAGGATCAAACCAGCTTAAAAAGGGACTTACGAGATGATAATGGGAAAATATAAAAATGAACTGTCTGAAGAAAAGTTTCTGATTTCAGGATCTGTCATCTAAAATCAAACCCCTCTGCTGGCTCGCAGCAGACGCTAACATCAATGTCAGTCCCTAGCAGCCGCTATAGCTTCTTTCCCTCCAGTCTCTCTTGCAGGTTGGACTTTGACAGTTCCAGGCACTGTGAGATTGTGCCACTGCTGCGTAGGCTGGTTTGGACACTATTGCAAGATTGCTAGCAAGATTTCTTGAGAAGTCCCCTGCTGCACCTGAAGACCCATATTTTTCTGAAGAGTCCTTTTGCTACTGGAGCTGCTGTTGTGGTGCACCATGCTTAGGAGCATAGGTGAGCCTCATCTGATCAGAGGTAGGTGTCTGCCCAGCCAGCCCTCAGGCTCTTCTTCTCATCAGAGGAGAGAAACTGGATTTCTCAGAGCCTGACTTCATTGCTCTTTAATTCAACATCTGCATCTGACTAATGCAATATACTCTACTTCATTTCGTTGGCTATGAAGTTATAAAGGCAGGATGGACAGCTCAGAAGTAGACATCTACAACACAGACATCTGCAATTAGGCAAGATGAGTCCTGCCTATCTATCCACAACTGATTTGGCTATTCCTCTTCCTTTTCCTTGGAAAACCACTGAAACGCCAGCCAAGTAGGCCAGGAGCAGGAAAGCTCCCCTGTAACTGGGCATAATGTTTACCCCCTTGAACATCTGGGACATCGGCACTGTGAGCCGCCTTCCCTTCTTCACTTTCAGAGTGGAACTGCAGTGAGGGCTCAACTCCTGCAATAGCAAAGATTTTGGAACTCTGGTACTGTTACAACTGAAGCTAAAGCAGCAGGGCAATGCAATTAAACTCTGCAGGGGCCATGAACGGCTTAACTTTTTCAGAATTTGACTTATACACCTTCCATTATTCATCCCCATGTGTGTACCACACCCTTTAGGAACGTCACGGACCCCTCACAGTCTGGTCCAGAAAGACCGATGACCCTATTCAGGTCATGCCTAGAAACCCCATCCTCAGTCTAGGGGTGAACAACTCTAACATCCCAGCACAACTGTGAAGCAGGAATTGAGTCTGATGATCAATTGCAGAGTGCTTGGTGGCCAAGAGATCACCAAAATCTCAGAGGAATGAGAGGATAGATAGTTCTGTAACCTCTTCCTATTGGGCATCCCCCCTCTCCTCCTCACTGATGGTAGTTTTTTCATGTCATGTTGTGGTTTTTTTGGAGTTGAGTCCACAGCAGGTAGGGAATTGAGTCAAAAGGTAGCTGCTTTCTAATCTTTGGGTTTCAACCTGGAGGTGCAGCTTCTCTGATCATTTGAATTTCTCTTTTTCCATGGCTTTCTCTGACATCTCAAGTGGAAGATGTAGTTACTGTTCAGGGGAAATGCCAACAGGTCATTTAATGACTTTCCCTCTCCTCCAAGGGCTTGACTCTTAATTATACATGAAAAGATATATAAGGGATTATAACAAGAAGAATAGCAGGCAGCCAAAACCAAATTGATTTATGTACAACGTGTGACACATGACAACATAAGACAAGATCTCTGGCTTACGGGCATTTGGCAAGACACAAAGTGGATCCTATGGCAATGTCTTGTGCTTGCATAAGTCCTATTGAGGCTGCTCTGTCCTGATTTTTCTTTCATGTCTCATTTGATGACCTTCAATGAGAAGACCTCAATATTCCTTGACCAGTTGTGACTTAGACATTGCTCAGCCACATGTCCACAGCTGAGTCCCACATCTTCAAGCTGTTCAAAGCATCTCTGAAAATATCTTTGTCCCTTTTTTCCCAGACTTTAAAATGAAGATAGTGATACTTACCTTTTTTATCCACCTCAAAGGAAAGCGTGGTGGCCAGACAGTGTTTCAAATCACCATCTAGTTATTGAATGTGTTTTTTATCATCAGGGAAACAAAGAACATAGAGCATCCAATTTGAGTTAAAACACCCCTCTACCCAGAATAGTCACCTGTCTCCAACAGGGTCAAGAGCAGGAAGGAGAAGGAGTAACAGGATAAGGCAAACCCCTTGTCTTTATCTTCATGCAGCCTTCGCTTGTTTCCCACTAAGCTGAAATAATAATAAAGGACTGAATATTCCCTTAACTGCTATTCCTTTCCTTTCTTCATCCCCAGCTGACTCAAAATGAGGCACCATGAGAGGCAAGACAGGGAAGGTGTTTGCTACCAGTGGGAAGAGCAGCTGTCAGTCAAAGGCAGTAAGGAAAACCCTGCTTCCTACAACCAGGAAGAGAGTGGAAATTTCCATGGGGCTGGTGCTCAGGAGTCCCACCAGTCTCATCTGCAACTCCTCTGTCTGTGGTTCCAAAGTCTCCACACAATGGATGTTTTTATGCACTGTTTTGCCTTTGATGACTACTGCCAGGTTATTTTTCTTATCTGACTTAGGAAAAAGATCTGACAGGATCAGTTAGCTAGCTCTAGGGTAGGTTCTTTGAAAAGCAATGATTTAACAGGGCTTTCTTTTCCCTGCTTTTGGGCTTATCCAAACTTTCTGGTTTATCCAGCTCTCTGAGACATGGTGCTACCCTCAGCAATGCCTGGACAGGATTGGTTGAGATGCTGGCACAGCATGACCCATGGTTGTTATTCTTGCATCTGTAGGGCCATGTAGTTGCTGATCCTCACAGCAGAGACCATCTCCAAACATAGCCAGAAGGGCAAAGGGAAGCCTCTTTGGAAGCATGGAGGTCCAAGGTTCTTGGAATTAGCAAGGGGGTAAGCACTGAGTTAATATGCAGTAAAAGTGGCTGCCAGAAAGCTCTGGCTGTGTATGCATCTCTCCTTTTGTCCTCCTTACAGCCCTCTGTGATAGTGGAGGGAGAAATGGTCTTGGCTCAGCTGGAGCTGAACACCAATAGACAGTCAAACGCTCAGCTGGCATTAGAGGGACACAAGCTTGCAAGTTCTCAGTAAGCACGGGGAACTTGGGTTTCCTCCGTGGGAAACACAGCTATGTGGGGCACGCTGGCTGGCAAGAGGTCTAGCTGGAGAAACTGTGATGTGAAACCGGGGGTTTGTGGCACTGTCACAAACAGAGTGGCTCACGAAGGGGTTGCATGCTTGAGCAAACCCGAGCAATTCACAGTCAGAGCTATCAAAGCAATGACCCAGCTCCTTTAACACGCTGTCTAAAATCATGTTCAGAAACTTAAACACAAAATTTTACTGCTCCATTGTATCATTGCAGACAGGCCAGTGGTGATGTTTTACACTTACATGTCAGCTTCCACACCAGAGATTCTCATTGGGAAGGTCTGAAGTAAGTTCAGGGGACTTTGGAGACTAATGGCATTATGCAAAATGTACTTATAGGGATACAGCAGCACAGTGAAGTAAAATCCTGGACTTCTTCCAAAGCTGGAAATGTTCTAATGGGGGAAGATATTCTTTCACCCACTATGGACACACAGAGGGTTTTGAATTCACCAAATTTATTGTCTGTTCCTAAGCTAGTGCTCTCCCTGAACTCCTGTTGAGTAAGGGGGAGGCACCCATCCACCCCAGTGAGACCGCACACCTTCCTTGGGCTCCCACTCTTCTCCTTTACCCTCAAAGGAGGCCAAAAATTCCACATCAGAGTCTTGCCTTTCAGATGGCTGACTGGGGGGAAGTAAATCCTGCTCACATATGCCCCTACCCAGGCAGCACCACTAAAATGCATCTTCACATGTTCATAGGGGCTTCTAGTCAGGGTATTCAAGATCTTCACAGGCTTTTTTTTCTTCACTATCCACCAAAAGGTGGAGAATCAGGAATTATAATCCTTTAAAATATGTCAGAAACTTAATTTTATTGAAGGAACTAATTCCCCTTGAAATTAATTTCTATTGCGACTTTAGTACCTAAACATTTATTCTTGACTTGCTCAAGGTGATGCAAGAGACCTGAGCGAGAGCAGAAGGGTTCACAAGGATGCCCTTCCCCTCAGCTTCCATCTAGTATGATGTGGGATTGGATAAGATAGGGTGGGAGATGGAAGAGCCATGAAGTTCAACAGAAGTCCAGCCCCTCAAGACCCATGTCTTGATTTCATTGCTCTGAGGAGACAGAACAAGGGTTTTCAAAGTTTTCTGGTGTTAGCAGGGGTGGAAGAGCTGTCTGGCTCCAGATACCATGGCACAAAGGTCCATAGATGGCCCTAGTAGGTGGAAACATGGAATTTCCATGAAAAAAAAAGTGGATTATAGAGCATGAACTAGGATACCAATAGGAAGTCAGTTGGGTAAGCATAACTATTCACTGGAAAACTACACTTGTCCTGAGAACTACAGATGGAAGTTTCAAAGCAGACCTGTAGCTGGTGAAAGTGGTTAGAAACACCTTGGGCCATGGAGAGCAGCTGAGGATCCCTGTGGTGCTGGATCAAGGGAGCAGCCTCTCCTGCTCAAGAAGATATCACAGTGGTAGGTCTTTATGAAGGGGACCAGTGGTTTTTTTGTGTCCTCATACCACTTCCAGACCTCGACCTGATCTGAGCTATCCATCTTCCCAAAGGAATCCTGCTTAGTGATTATTTCTCCACGCTCTCACAGTACATGAAAAGCTCTGAAGAGCTAGAAACCCATTGCTTGCTGTGCCCAAAGCCTTTGATCAGCAAATCCTAATGGTGGCTCAACAGCCTTGTGCATCAGAGACTCTTGCTGAACAACATGCCTGGAGATGTCACCATCCAAACCAGGGATGGACAACATCTTTCAACTGAAAGAAGGTGGAGAGGAGCTACAGTGCCAGGACAGCTGGAAAACTGTTCGTGTCAGGAAGGGGATCTAGGCTGGAGAGAGGAAAGGAAGGCGTGGAGGGAGAGAATGGTCTTGGGAAGAGCACAGAGCACGACTTGCAGCGATAGGGCTGCCTGTCTGAGGCTCGCTGGGATGCCTGTCATTTGTCCAGATTAGAGCTGGTGATACAGTAAAGCTCTTTCTCTCTTTATTTTTTCTTATTCAGACAGACAGAGTGTTCCTTTGGTTGCCATATACAGTTAATTTCAGATCTGATGCCAGAGGATATTCGATACAAGATCTAAACAACGCTATGTGTAAATTCATCAAGCTGTCTGTGTCAGAACATGTTGAATGACTTTGAATCTTGCTAGTCAGTGCCATCAGATATACCTTAACAGAACCAAATGTAACGTGCCCAGATAAAGAAAAGAAGTGACAGCTTTGCTGTAAAGCTAACAGAAAACTAGCCAAAAGAGAACAAAAACCATTCTGGCAAAGCCTCAATCAGCTCAGAGGAAACAGCATTTGTAGTGTGTAAGTACTCACAGTACCCAACGCAAAGTGTAAGGAGAGGCTTTTCTGAGCAGAAAGGGAAAGGAGGCTTTGGCAACAAGGTACATGAGATAATATTACTCCTGATCTTGCCCGAGATTCACACTCTGCTCCGAGGCTGGGAACATCTCTCCTGGATTCACCTGCCTGGATAAAAATCCTCCTGCCTCTGGCTCTGCACTGCCTCTTCTCCTACCCAAGCAGTCATGTAATTCCCGCTCTTTAATACTCTTCCTTAACAGGATACCTAAGGGGCAGCTTGCAAGTAAGATACTCATTGTTAGGAAAGACTGCTTGCCATTAGACAGGAAATGCTGTGTGTCACACATTCACACGTACATCCACTATGTGTTGTATGCAGTCATGACAGCTGGTGCATCCGTAGCTGGGTCAGACACTGCATCTATAGTGATGAGTAAATTCTCTGCCAATGGAGACTCTGGAACCCAAAGGTGTTTTAAACCATGTGTACTCTTCTGAATCTCTTCTCACTGAGATTTATGACTTCCCCACATGTGTTTGGATGTCTGTGGAGGGAAAAACTTCTGTAAAATAAATATGGAAATCTGCTCAGGCAGAAATTAGGGTATTCAAAACTCCCAATGTTTCCAAATCACTTCAGGTTCCTTCTTCTCCTTTTCCAAGCATATATTCATTTGGATTTCCATCCCAGAATGGGATATAGCACATCCCCTGTAAGGTCCTTGTGGTTTGTGATGGAGCAGGGTGCCTTCGAATGGGTTCCTGATTAGACGGCAAGAATGGTGTCACGTATTAAAATATAACTGCTTGTGCATAGTTTCCTGTACACTCCAAGTGTGCACAAAATGGACTGGATGTTCTTAGTATATCTTCTTGTTCATGTTCAGCATCTTCCAAATGATCATTTAGTGTGTAAATGAAAACAGAGAGGCAAGATTCCAAAACACATCCAGTGACTCCAAACACACAAGCGATCTTCTGCAGTAGTTTGGTGATCTCATTCATACAGATCCATCACTCCCTGCCATTCACTTACAAGAGGAAGCCCATGGTCATTTTTCATACCTGACCCTATTAAATTAACTCAATTGGTTGTGCTTGTGTCACACCTGAAAAATCTACAACATGCAACGTTTTTTGAGGTGAACTATAGAATTGTATCATCGATCACAGTGCAGAATGAGATTTCTGGCATGTAGTTCACATTTCAATGATCAAGAGATTTGTCTCGCCATCAGCATGGATTTCTGCCTTAAGACTGAGCATCAGCCTTGTCATCATATCCCATAGCCTTTTTAGGGGAGTTCTCTTGCAAAATGATGGCTGTCACCAAAGTTGGCTTAGAGAAGGATGAATACAGGAAAAATGGACAGTGTGTGATGAAAAATGAGCGTGTTGCTGTAACGGTCTACATAGTTTGACATCTTTTACTGCATAAGTAGCTCTCCAAGTCCCACAGTTACCTTCCTAGCTTCTCTTTTTTATCAGGCAAATGAAAGCTCAACTCTGTTTCTCAGCTGCTTCGTCATTATGGGAACTTTCACACCAAGAGCAATTTTGTGGTCAGGGCACTGGGTTAGTAAGCAGAAAATTAAGTGAAGTCATGGTTTTGGAATAGATACCTACCTGCCTGAGAACCAGCTCCTCATCTAGAAAATGCAGATGTTGATACTTTCTAATTCTTGTTGATTGTCTTCTGTGCTTATCCCTGAAGATCCCTGTGAGGATGGCCTGTGGTTGCAAAGTCACTGCAGGGAGGACTCTGACTTTGATCAGCCCAATGTCCATTGCTGTGCCACTTCCCTCACTCATAAGACAGGTTCTTCTGTGTTCCATACACACAAGAGAGAGTCGATAGCTCACCTTGAGAAACAAATAACCCACTTCCCAAAACCTTCTCTGGGACAGTATCCTGAGACTGCCTACATTTTTAGTAAACCCTATAAATACTATTTCACAAGCATCTAGACGTGTTGAAAGAGGTACTCTGCTCATCTTGTTCCTTAATTTTGTTAATGATTCAGTACAAAACATACATACATGGTACAATGAAAATCAGCAGGCAGAGCGAAGTAAAATTCAAACGCAGGTTACAATTATCTGTGGTTGAACAGCCATTGTGGTCACCATCTAACGATTTGTGGAGACCACAGTCTACTCAATAAGTGCTTATTTCCCTCTTCAACAGATACCACTTCAGGTCCCTTCCTGCTTTTTGCAGCTTTTACAAATAAATAAGTAGTAAAACTGAACTCTAAGGAGGTGAAATCTGAAGAGAGTCTTCTCTATGTCTTTCCTGCATTTTTTTTTTATCTGCTGGAAGACACTAATTACAAGTCAGACACAGAGGAATGAAAAGGTTGACTTCAGAACTCAGCCCTGGATTTCAGAGGTTGGAAGATCTTTGGGCAAAGTCAGCACTTCCTTCAAAAAGAAGTAGGCTTGGATACTCTTGAAGGCACAGTTAGATGGCTCAGATCGAGCAGCAGAGACATGATAAGAAGGATTTAGTACTGTAGACCATTCTACAAACAAAGCAATTGGCTTCACGGGGACCTTCCTAGATTATAAGGACAGCAGGCTGCAGAAAACACTGAGCCTGTACATGGAGCAGAAGACTGGTATTAGCTCATCAAAACAGTTTTCAGAAGTTTTCAGAAGTGTCTGCTCTCCCTTCAACACAGGGAATGGTGTGTCACACAACAGCCATGGAAGACCCACCACTGAAGATTAAGTGTGAGGGACCATTATCACACTGGAGGACTTGGAGCTTGCCAAGTCAAAGATTCAGGCTGGAGGAAACAAATTATTGTTGCTTCAGTTGCACAGGTGTACTAAATGATCATTTGGAATATGCTGAACATGAACAAGAAGATATACTAAGGACATCCAGTACATTTTGTGTGCACTTAGAGTGTACAGGAAACTATATACCCTACTACTTGTTGGGTAGTAGTCTTCATGACAGAATCTGAGGATAAGGCTGGCTGAAGTGTTCAATGGAAGCCAATACATTGCGAAAGCAGCAAACACCATCTTGGGATCTGTAAACATCAGTCCCTTGAATCAATTCTTCAGTCTCCTCAACATCAGTGGGGGTTGCTGGAATGAGATTTCAGTCTCTGAGCATAACCAGCTAAAGAAGATGTGGACCATGGGAGAGAGGCTAGAAGTTGTTAACAAAACAGTGTCATAACCTACAGGGAAAGACTGGACAATTCGGGACTGCTTAGCCTAAGCAGGAGAAAAAAGAGTGGGAATATGCTGATGGCCTTCAAATACATAAAAGACTGCTGTGAAGAAGAAGGGAATGGTCTATTCTCCATGTCCATAGAGGACTGTGGTGGGTTGACCTTGGCCATATGCCAGATCTGCTCTATCACCCACCTCCTTAACTGGACAGAGGAGAGGAAATATAATAAAAGGCTCATGGATCAAGATATGGACAGACAGAGATGATTCACTAATTACAGTCATGGCTAAAACTGATTCAGCTTGGGGAAATTAATTTATTACCAATCACATCAAAGTAATATAATGAGAGAATAAAAACCAAATCTTAAAACACCTTCCCCCACCTCTCCCTTATTCCTAGGTTTAACTTTACTCCTGATTTGTCTGCCTCCTCTCCGACACTGGTACAAGGAGATGGGGAATGGGGGTTTTGGTCAGCTCATCACATATTGTTTCTGCCTCTCCTTCCTCAGGAGCAGTAGTTGCCATGTTCTTCCTCTGTTCCAGTGTGGGGGCCCTCCCACAGGAGACTGTTCTTCATGAATTTTCCAACACAAACCCTTCCCATGGGCTGCAGTTCTTCATTAATTGCTCCAGCATGGATGCTTTCCACAAGGTGCAGTTCTTTGTGAACGGACTGTTCCAGCACAGGTCCCCCATGGAGTCACTAGTCCTAACAGCAAACCTGCTCCAGTGTGGGCTCCTCAGATCCTGCCAGGAATCCGCTCCGGAGCAGGCTTCCCAGGGATCACAGCCTCCTTTGGGCATCCACCTGCTCCAGCATGGCGTTCTTCATGGGCTGCAGGTGGATATCTGCTCCACCATTAATGTCCATGGGCTGCAGAGGATCATCCTGCCTCACCATAGTCTTCACCATGCGCTGCAGAGGAATTTCTCTCTGGCACTTGCAACATCTCTTCCTTCTCCCTCTTCGCTGACATTGGTGCCCACATTGGTGTCCACAGAGTTGTTTCTCTCGCATATTTGCACTCCACTATCCACCTGCAACTGCTGTTGTGCAGCAGCTTTTTCCTCTTCTTAACTATGTTGTCCCAGAGTCTCTAACAGCATCACTGATGGGCCTTGGCCAACAACGGGTCTGTCTTGGAGCCAGCTGACATGGGCTCTGTTGGACATAGGGAAAGTTTTGAACAGCTTCTCACAGAAGCTGCCCCTGTAGCCCCTGGTACCAAAACCTTGCCATGCAAACCCAATACAAGCAGCACAAGCAGTAATGAATTCATGTTAGCCATCAGGAAACCTTGCCAGCAGTAAGACCAGGAAGCAGTAAGTAGATTTGCTGAGCAGGCTGGGATGCTCGCATCCCTGGACACCTTGAGAAAATGAACCAAATCTGTGGAACAACTTCAAGATGTGGAGACAGTCCCTTCCAGACCAATGAGGCTGCCAAAACCTGAGGCATTAGTTAGAGAATGGGATTTCTGATATCTGTGAAACTCTTTTCCCTGTAATTTTTAGATGGGAGATAGTAGAATTCATCCACCTGAGTTGACAATTTTAATCAGAAGAGAGGTGAAATAACAGCATTAGAATGACCTGTGCACCACAATTTGCCAGACCAGGATATGAATGACATAATTTATAAAATCACAAAAGTTCCGGAACCAGAAGAGGAGATGAAGCCCTCCATTAAGCTCTTGTCTTATCAAAATGATGAACAAGAACCCTTTTCCAGGCAAAAAGGGATCTGGCGGTTCTGGTCAGTGGTAAGTTGAATGTGAGCCAACAGTGTGCCCTGGCAGTCAAGAACACCAGCCGTGTCCTGGGCTGCATCAAGCACTGTGTTTCTAGCCAGTTGAGAGAGGTGATTGTCCCACTATTCTCCACACTGGTGTGGCCCCACCTTAAGTATTGTGTGCAGTTTTGGGTACTGCAGTATAAAAAGGGTATCAAGCTACTGGAGAGTGTCCAGAAGAGGCCACAAAGTTAATGAACGGTCTAGAGGGGAAGTCTATGAGGAGTGGCTGAAGTCACTTGATCTATTCAGCCTGGAGAAGAGGAGATTGAGGGGGGGCACCTCACAGCAGTTTACTGCTTCCTCACAAGGGAAGGAGGAGGAGCAGGCGCTGATCTCTTCTCTCTGACAACCAATGATAGGACCCAAGGGAATAGCAGGAAGGTGTGTCAGGGGAGGTTTAGGTTGAGTATTAGGAAAAGGTTCTTCACCCAGAGGGTGATGGAGCACTGGAACAGGCTCCCCAGGAAAGCAGTCATGGCATCAAGCCTAACAATGTTCAAGAAACATTTAGACAATGCCCTCAGACACATGGTGTAAACTGAGGTTGCCCTATGTAAGGACAAGAGTTGGACTTGTTGATTCTCGTGGGTCTCTTCCAACTGAGGTCATTCTGTGATTGTGTGATTCTGTAATAGAATTCTGCAGTTCAGTAAAGACTTCAGCACGTGTGTGCACTTAATCCTCTACTACAAACAACCATGTGCTTGCACATTGTCTCATTTCCAGACTTCTTTTTACTGGCAGTAATGGTATAGTACTGAACGCAGAGTGGAAACTGTTCTGCAATGAATATTTGTTCTCATCAAAAAGTCAATGTTTATTTAGCCATCCTCAGGATGATGCAGACTCCACTCAGAATAGACACGTAAACATGTTTTAGTAGCATGATTCATCACTAAACTGTTAAGTGTACACATTTTTAATTGTAACTCTGCTAAGATTGGAAACAAATTGCATGCTGTTTCTTGGGGTTTTTGAGATAGTGGCAAATTTAACAATCATTTACATATGGTTTCACTACATTTCTGCTTATAAACAGTTAAAACTGTATTACCTAGATACGTATGATGTAGCATATTCTGTAAACTGCATATATTTAAAACCTCATCTAAACACAAAAAATAATCAATGATTACTAGCTATGAAAATGCGTAAGGCTTTTGAATCTGTAAACACTATAGTCTGACAGGCTGTTGAGTGACAGTACATGAACATTATAACCACAACAAAGACAGCCTGACAACAAATAACATTTCTCATTAAAATATCATAGCTTGGTATAGCTGTCTGCAAGTTACTAATTTTTCATCTGCTCAAGTGGATTTTAGAAGTCCAAATATTATTATGTCATTAGGAAGATGACGTTACCGTACTGCTACTGCTTATATTACTGTTAATGCTACTTAAAGACATGTGGGCCAACCAAGAATGGGTTTCTATGGTCCTTAAAGAAGGACATTTAATGACTAACAGGAGGAGTCAGCTCCATGTCAAAAATTGTTATGTGTTAGGAGACAGTGGTGGCAGTAACTGCTTGTCATCATATACGTCCACTAAGCAGGCAGCACTAAACTGTGTTTTGTGCAGTTGACTTCTAAACATGCCTGGGGAGGGGGACTCCTCTTCAGAGTCGATTTTGTAACAGAGAAGATTGCTAACCTTCTCTCCGTTGGGAGCTTATAGTATTTCCATTTTGTTCTTCCTGCAGTTCCTGTGGCAAATTACAAATATTTTCTGCTGAAATAATTCAATCCATGAATTGCATTCACTTGTACCTACACAAGAAATTACTCAGCAACCTTCAGATCTGACAGTGCTGACAGCATTCCTACCTTCCACTCGCGGAGTTATCAGCACCTGGCAAACTTGACACATTAACCTCTTCCGATCTTTCCCCCTAACACACCTTCTGCAAAGACTTTACACACACAAACTATCACCAGTGCTGAGTGTCTGATGTCCCAAATCCACCAAACTCTCCTGGCACCAGGAAAGGGACTTGCAGAGGCAAGTCAAATGGATTTCAGTACGCCTAAAAGTCAGCTTTGATAATTAAGAGCTTAAACACTGATTCTAGACTTGAAAATTGTGCCTTGAATAGACATCTCTTCTTTTTTACAAGGTGTTAGCCAGCCATAACCCTGCTGATCCAGTGGAGCTACGTGAGCACCTAATTGCACAGCAAGGAGGAAACACCAAAATACATTCATGCACTTGAATGTGACTTTTGCATGACGATGACATACTGCATGCTTGGGTTGTTCTGTTATCTTGAGAAGCAGAGTCTGGATACTAGATGTTGGTCCAAGTTCAGAAACACATGGGCACTCAGAGCCCTGGTCAACGCAAACACTGCAACCACAATCCTGGGAGCTCTAGAGGTTGCTGTCAGAGGTTTGCGCTGTATGAGGAAACACAGAGCTCAAAGAGGAGAAAGCTCACTGGAAACCTGGAGGAGTTTCTCCCCTAGCAGTGAAAGGAAGGACAAGTGTAAGGACTGTCTGAATCCCGAGATTACTATTCTTTTGCTAATGTGCTCCGCACTGTTCTTTTTATAAATTACTGAATTATCCTTAGGAACAAAAGGTATTAGAGTCCTGCAAGCTTCTCTCAGTTTGTGGTAGGACTAATTCATTAATGTGGCTCCAACAGGAATGTGTGCAATGTTCTTTCTAATTGGACATGACTGGTCAAGAATGACTCGGCCTCCATCCAGATCACACTGTCACTTATGCTGCATAATAAGCTACTACTACTGGCCCATGAATCAATTTTTAAACAATCTCCAGTAATGAACTTGGACGGCCCATTGTTGTTGACAAAGAATTGCACAGTCCTGCTATTGTCGAGGGGCTCAATTATGGGTTCTTGCTGATAAAAGAGAGGAGGGGGGATAAGGGGAGAGCGGTCTACGGACAGTAGTGACAGACTGAAAGAAGTGTTTCATCCCCGGGGTCCTTACAGAGACTGACAAGCCAAAAGGTCAGTTTCATAGAGGTTTAACTTGAAATGTCTGAGGACAAAAAAGGCATCTGGAATCATTAGGAAATGTGAAGTTTGACTTGCACCATTGGAAATCCTTAATATATTATTTTAACTGTAGATCTGACAAACTCTTTGCCCACTGGGTGGGAAAGAGAGGTTAAGAGAAGTAAGAGCTTTATATTTCTCCAGTGGGGGGGAATAAAAAGGTTAATTTTAGTAACTCTGGGAAGAGTCTGTGAGGAAACTGTCAATGTTTCAGTCCGTTTGCCATTGTCCTGAGCCTGCACAGTCAACATGGGTAGCGGGAGGGGCTGCTGCCGGCACTGCTGCCGGACGCCGGGCTCCCAACGCTTTCCCCTCAAATAACCTCACCAGTCACTGCAATGTCAGGGCTCTGCCCAGTTCCTCCTGCCTGAACCAGCTTCATCAGCAGGGCAATGCTGCCTCTGTGCTTCACACTTTGTTCAGGATTACTCGCACGTTACCAGGATTCCCTGAGCCCGCCGGCATAAAGAAAATAAATATATCTGAAGCGGTTCTAGCAAGCTGGGTCTGGTGTGGATGAGCACATATTTGCAACACCTTTGACCAATGCCTTACAAAGTAAGATCTTCGTCATGCCCATGTGAGGCCACAGTTGCCAACCCTTACTTTAAAGCTTTAAAAATATCACACAAAGCCAAGGATTTGGTTCCAGGCTCCTTCCAGCGGCAGAGTAGACTGCTGTGAACCCATGGGAGAATGCACACCCAAATTAAAACAAACAGGCAGGGTGTGAATTTGTAAATTAACATTTCCACTGGGCCTGTGGGTAAGAACCTCCTTTTCACAGCGATTTCACCACAGAGCTGGAGAAGAAGGGCAGAGGTCAGCCTGCACCAGGCAACTCTGCCACATATTTCCCAGGAGGATGAGTCATTTCTTCATCTGGATAAGACACTTGGTCTACATGACCCAGCCACAAAGACATAGAGCCTCGGCGCATTTGGAAGAGCAGCCTTGAGCAAGAACAGAGGATGGGATACAGTGAGGAGGGGTCCATCAGGGAAGTGGGGAATTAACCGCACACTGAGACTTTGCTGGAGGAGGGGTGAATCTGGAGGTGAATGGCTAAAGGCTGTTCCAAGTGTATTCCGAGCCACTCCTGCAGCTGTGAAGGTTGCTGGGGCTTGCAGAGCAGACCAGCTCTTCTCACAGAATAGTCTTTCCAAATGCCCTTCAAAAGAAAGCAGAAGGAGAGTACTGAGGACACCACACTCAGCACACCCCAACACCAGCATGAGTCAGGAATAGATGCTCTAAGACCACACGTGGCAGCACACGGGGACCTGGTGGAGCAAGTTGTGCTGGCACTTCATGAAACACCAGAGAAGAAGCCTGCGTGGAAGCATGTAGTCCTGCATTGCTGGCTTTCAGTTATTGCACGGACCCACTGCATTTTAGGAAAAAAGCCTCCTGGGAGCACTGATACAAGTCTGGGGAGACTCGGTGCTGGGTGGCAGACTGTAAGGTCTTTGCAAGCTGTCATTGTTGGGATATGTCCTTAAGACAAAGTCAAGGCTGGTAGCACACTCTCACTGAACTCCCAAAATAGCCAGCTTGCAGGTGGCTCCCAAGATTCTCAGGAGAAGAAAGGAAAGCTTCCTCTCCACATTCTCCCAACTGGTGAGAAACCTTGTTTTTCCTCCCTAGCGATGTGCCCTCCTGAGAATATACCTAGACCTGTGGTGCTAATGGTTTGTGATTCACTGGGCAGGAATGCAACTCTGCGTCCAAGTCTTGGGCTCTGTTTTTTTCAGCTGCTCCCTGGGTTGGAGAGACGAGCGAGTGAAAGGGACTTGAGTTAAACTACAGAGAAAGAGAGCCTGTGGGATGAAGAGCAGCAGGCATGGTGAGTGAGGGCTGGCTTTCCACCTAGCATGTTGACCCACCGCTCAGTTTGGTCATCAGAGGGTTGAAGACAGCCCTTGCACATACTGGCAGCATTTTAAGACCCTCCCTCATGACCTGGGCAGATCATACTGCAGCAGAAGCCCTGGACCGTGGGACAGAGCCAGATGTTCTGGTAAAAGTGATTCTCACATCAGCCAAGGTCTCCATAGGGTTTGAGCAGAGGAGAAGGGTCTTGGGAGCTGCAGCCATTTGGGAGCAGGCTGAAAACTTTCTACTTAAACAGACAGAGACTGCAGGGGCCATATTCGGTGCCTGTCTCAAGTCTGGGCGACCCCGTCTATTCCCATTAGGAGGCCCAGGCGGTAAATTGGGTCCTGAATATATAATTAAGCAAAGGGCACCATCCTGAAGCCAAGGTTCATGCTGATTTGTTGTGGCTGGGGTGGGAACAGCCCTTTGCAAATCAGTCGCAGGATGTTGCTCCTAGTCAGCTGGAAATTTGGTAGCTCAACTCCATAAAAGCTGGATCTAACGCTTCAGCTCCCCAGCTGGTTTCGGCATCCTGACCAGCACGCAATCCTGTGGCTTACTTTTCTGCACGACAGTCTGGAAACCTTCCTTGAGAGCCTCTTGTTTGCTGGCTGCCAGGATTTGCCATGCAGATTCTTGCCAAAGGGATAATATAAACAAAGCATAATGTCAAGTTTCCCACACAAGTAAGATGATCTATTAGCACTGCACTTTGTACTAATTATTGCACAGTGGGTGGGGGCTTGTGAAAGGAGATTTATGCATTCAGCTAGCCTCACTTTTATTATTTGTAAGTACTTTTTGGCAAGGAATGAGCGAGATATGTATTTTATTGTTACGCTGTTGCAAACATCCTAATCTTCCACACTCATTAAAACCTCATAACAAATATAATAGTAAGAATGATATATTGCAGCCACAGTGAGTGTCTCATTCATCCCCAGGTGGGGGGAGGGTGAGAGGCACAGGGAAGAGGGAGGACAGAGGAAATGGGAATGTGTTTTTTTGGGCCGTGGTCATATTTGCAGTACATGGAGGACGTAGGCACCCAAAGGGTAGAAATAAGGTAATGGACAGGGAAAGGCTGCTGGGGTGCTAGGGTGGATAGGGAGCTCTAGGGTGAGATGTCAATGTGGAAGAAAGGTGCTGCTGCCCCAAACTGTGAGTCAGCACCTCCAGAAAGCAACAACTCATCTATGCCCTCCCTGGCATGAAGCAGTTAAACTGTACAGCTGCTCTGGGACTCAAGTTCACACCCCACAGAGCAGCCTGACTTGCAAGGCTTATGCCGGTGCATCAGGATCTGGGATGAGGAAGAGCCCAGGGCACCCCAGGAAGGTGTCTCTGAGTATTTCTGTACTGCCCAGACAATCAGAAAAGACCCCAGAAGTTGTCTGATGGGTCAGTTTGTCCTTGGGTAATATGCTACTGGTTGCCAAAGGCTGGATGTTGCACTGATGTAGCCGGGTCAGAGTGAACTAATTGTCATGATCATTGCTTTGATAGTCATTGGTCATGACTTTACTTCCCCAGTGTAGTGCTTGGCTGGTGACCCCGGAAGGGATGGAAGGAGTCCATCCCTGGAGCCTGGACCAGGAGAGATGCAGGTGATGCCAAGGTGTAGACAGTTCTGCTGCCACATTGGCAGCCTCCAAGCTGCCTTAGTAATGCACAAGGCCAAGGCAGACATGTCCCAAGTATCTGCCTTGTGTGAGCAGCTCAGGACAAGAGCAGAGGTGCCACCAAGCTCAAAGGGGTGGTACTCGAAGCATTATTTTCCAAACTAAAGTTCAGGACATCCTACACCTCACTTTCTTCCTGACCTACAGTAAGCCATGTTCGAAGTGCAGCCTTTGGGTGCTGTATGCATTTGGTTGATGCTGGGTAAAAGCCAATCCATGCGAACTTTGGCCCTCTGTTGTTCTGGGGGAACAAAGTTCAGTGGAAAACCTTGTCACAGATTGAATGGCTCTGATAGTACTTCCAGAGCATAACAGCTGTTGTAGGGTATATTTTTTACTGTGAATTCCTAGGCAAAGTTTGGAAAAGATGACCCAGACTCACGTGTCCATTCTGGATGCATTGGAAAAGATTGCAGGAGAAGGTGAATGACAGCGCGGCAGGAAACCTAGTGAGACACAGTCCCACATGCTCCCACCCAGGTATGCACTCCACAGTTCTCAGAGCCATCACCAGCCCTGGTTCATACTTTCCTGGGGTGGGGTGAGATCTGATGCGTTCTTCATAGCTGATGGAGTTTCTCGGCATTTCACACCTAATCAGAGCCCTTCTTGCTTTGCTGTTAAACCATCTGTAGGGGTCTGGGTAAGAAAAAGAATTTCATCCTCTTCATCTGTCTTTCCTCCCACCCTGAACATTGATTTTCAAACATTATAGACAGGGCTTGCCCTGAGCACAAAGCTGCTGCCAGCCCAGGACCTTTTCCCTGTTCAGATCCTCTTCAGGTGTCCTTTTCTCTCTTTGCTCGCTTCTTCCAAAATATCACTTTCATTCTGTCTCTTTCTAGCCTCTAATAAGTTACATTCCCGAACTTACCTCTAGACACAAAAAAAGGAGAGTGTGACCCAGAGGTTACTTCTGACTGTCAGCCTGGAGTAGGGTCAGCACAGAGTAGAGCTGGGCAGAAAGTCTCAAGCACCTTGTTTCCAGCACAACTTTGGGGAGGCCACGTGTGTCAGGCAGCCAACTCAACCCTTCACTAGGTGTGCCCAGGAGGGGACTGAAAAATGGCACTGACTTTTCATCACTCAAAAGCTCGAAAATCTTGACAGCTTCTTTCTTCTTCAGCTTCAGGTAAATAATACTTTGGCACTGGTTAAACATTATAACCAAAAATTTTTAAATATTTGGGGAATACCTCCTTCATTGTCTTCTTCCTCAAGTCTTTATGAGATTTCCAGCTGGGGTTGTGTTGATCCTGGGATGTTCTTAGAAAAAAAAGAAAGAGAGAGAAAGGATGGAATTTACGAAATTATAGGTATTGGCCAGATATTCAGCCCATGGCAAATGCAGAAAGAACATCTCACAGAGATCCTTTTTGGTTTTTTTGAGATGCCAGTTCTAATTGTAAGTGTTTTATCCCCTCTTCCTCTGGATGAACCCTACTACTGCAATGGCACTATGCTTCCAGTCAACCAGGGTGGTCATGTCCCCATGTGAGAACAGAATAATTATACATCTTTGACCTGCACTCTTCCCTAGACATGGATGTCCTACTCTTCTTCATCATCTGGAAGCGGGGCGAGATTGTTCATTACACTGAAGTTATGACACAGCTAATATAAATGCAGAGGCTTAGGTCGAGTCTGTATTGTAGAGTCAGCTGAAAGAGCAACACCAGTTGGAGAGGTTGGTTCCCAGTCCTACCATCAGCACGTCCAATTTGGCACGTTGTGGAGGTAGTTTCTGGAGAAAGCCTGACTCCTCTCTGGGGCAGGAAGGGGGGAAAAGCCAGGTGTCTGAGGCAGAAAAAATGAGGGTTAGGAAGTTGCCAGCATGAGGTAACTCATCTCTCAGTCTTAAGAAAGTGTTAAGTTGCCAAAACAGAGATCACAGAAATACGCCAAGCAAGGAATGGTTCAATACTGGCTTGGGAACCACTGGCTTAAACTCAAAATTGTTCCACTAAGGTCCCAAATCGCAGGCTCACGGTATTGAAGGAGGGATTGTCAAGGCTACTACTGCTGGTGGTGGCAGCGAACCATCAGCAAGTCTGCTTCACCACGCGACTGTGTTGTAAAACCCTAGCTGAACAAACTCACTTCATTCCTGGGCACTGGAATAGGCTGCCCAGGGAGGTAGTTGAGTCACCTTCCCTGGAGGTGTTTAAGGGACGGGTGGACCAGGTGCTGAGGGGCATGGTTTAGGGAGTGTTAGGAATGGTTGGACTTGATGATCCAGTGGGTCCCTTCCAACCTAGTCATTCTATGATTCTATGATTCTATGATTCTATGATTCCTTCTCATCAAGCAACAGCCCATCCTGCAGCTAAACCCTGCTTCATGTCTGTCGGGTCATTCGTGTGTCTTCATTTGATTTTTTCATCCTTTCAGACCTTACCCTAGTCCTAAAATTCAGCCAGAACTTGGAAACTCCCTCCTTTAGCTGGTGTTTGCTGTAGTCAGGTATTATTGTTTCTCCCACCTTCCTTCCCAGTCATGTCCATAGCAATGTAGACTGTCATCCCATCCCTTCTTCCATCTCCACCGATGCTCCCTCTGCACAGGCTCACCCTGAACAAACCTCTTTTGTCAGGCCACCCCACACAACAAGAAAATTAGCATAATTCGGGCATGTTGAGGCCACCACAGCAGCTACAAGCTATGATTATGGTGCATGTGGTTAGCACAGCCTGCAACATCAAACAGCATGTTTACAACAGATGTAATCCGTAATGATATAACAGGTGTATAACAGTCAATACCAGCATTGTAGCGATCAAATAACTTTGTGGCACGTTCACATTGATCCGGTACTAATCCAGCTCCCTCAGGGTTTTGGTCTATGATTTATATGACTCACTGGGAGGTTTCGGCACCTATTTGGCACAGCACCAAACTCCAAACAGGAATGAGTATATAATTTACCTTTGCAGTGAGAGCTTTTTAAATCCGCGCTTTCAGCAAGCCAGGTTTGTCAATGGCACTTTGAAAGGATGGGCTTGTTGGAGCACGCAGAGACACGTTTCTTTCAAAGAGTGATTCATACGCTGCAGCTTCGGCGACTGTCCTGGTTTTACATGCTCGAATGCTGATGAATTAAAGTAGCAACAGGAGCATAGCCCATGTCAGCTCTCACAGGCTCCTGTCCCTGTGATGAATTTCCTCAGCATCCCTTTATACATTAGCCCAAATAATTTACCTCAGCGAGGAGATATATAGGAGAGCATGGAGTAAAAGCATACTGAGGAGTCGTTTCTGAACAGGAATCAAAGCGAAATCCCAAGGTATAGTATCATAGAATGGTTTGGGTTGGAAGGGACATTAAAGACCATCAGCTCCAGAGACGGGGGACCCAGTTCTCTGGGCAACCCGTGCCAATGCCTCACCACCCACACAGAAAAAAAGTCTTTCTAACGTCTAATCTAAATCTTCTCTCTTTCAGCTTTAAACTGTTCTCCCTCACCCTCTCCTTGCACTCCCTGACAAAGAGCCCCTCCCCATCTTTCCTGTAGCCCCCTTTCAGTACTGGAAGGTTGCTATAAGGTCTCCCCACAACCTTCTCTTCTCTAGGCTGAACAACTCCAATTCTCTCAACATTTTCTCATACAGGAGGTGCTCCAGCCCTCTGATCATCTTTGTGGCCTCCTCTGGGCTTGCTCTAACAGATCCATGTCCTTCTTTTGTGGAGGACTCCAGAACTGGATGTAGTATTGCAGGTGAGGTCTCCTGATAGCAGAAGGGGAGAATATCCAGAACCAATAGGGGTAATACTTTTTCACCCAGGTCCTGGTTAAATTGTTAAATTGCTTAATTGCTAGATTTGAGACCAAAAAATTGGGTGAGAGTTGAGAACACAATGACCATTCAGAAAGATAAGAAGAACATCTGCACCCATCTAAGGCATAGGATACTCATCCAGGGCACGAATTGGAGCCTGGCTCACAGCTCTGCTCCCACCTGACAGGAGTCAGCCCGCCTTTGACTATTCAAGAAGGGCTTCATTTAGAAACTCATCTCACGTCTAATTTTAGTTCGCACCTTTACAGGCAATTTGCAGGAAAAACACTGGTGATGAAACGTGCAGCAAATTAGGAGCTGCCTTTTAATAGTGAGGGTGAAATGCGTTGCTGAAGAAGCATGGAAAGGAAGCTGATGTTGTGCATGCTGCAATCCAACAAACGAGCTTCGCTTGCAGTGTTGGCAAACTGGTAACTTTCATGAGTATTAAATGCAATTAAAGAAACAAACACTCTCCATCATTCCCCAGAGTGAGAGATAGTATCAGTTGTGGCTTTGTATTTTTACATAATCACAGTTTAAAGAAACATTTTTCCATATGTGGAAATTCCCTGTTTTCTCCTCCAAAAGCTAACAAAATCCTTGCCTCTGGCTGGCTCCACTCTCTTCGTGGCTCCCTGCTTGCCCCAAGGCCCTGGGGAGAAGAGATGGGCCCAAAACAAATGCCAGAGGTGAACGTGCTGGAGATCCAGTCCTACACCCAAACAGCACACGTTCCCTCTCCTTGGGGTGGTTTTTGAAAATTCCCCTCTCCCGGTGTTGAAAAGACTTTTGTGATCTCAGAGCCTTCCTCTTTCAGGCTTCCCGCCCCCGTGACATGATCAAGAGGCACGTCCCACCCATCCTTGCGTGCCCCTCACCCTGAAATCAGGCTTCCTCCAGGGGAAAGCAGTACGAAGGGCACAGCAACCCCAGGGAGCACCTTGGGGTTTAGCCCAACTGAGTTAAACCTGCCCAGATGGCTGGGTGGACACCTTGGGATCTGGCTAACAATAATGGTTCCTTCTCTGATGCAATGAAGTCTGTTGAGCACAGTCTCGCTCCAAGACTAAACAGGTCGCTTGTGGGGTTTTGACTTGGAGATCAACTGCTTTGTGGTGTCTTCATGCTCTTCACTCTTCCATCCAATGGCTGAATTACTTGCTCCCTTGCCAAGGAGGAGGGCTGGGTACAGCTGGCTTGGAGAGAGGCTTACGCCAAAGACACGCTGCCCAGGACGCCCATAGCTTGAACTGACATGTTTGCACGACCAAGCTGTCTCGCACGCCCATCTAGAAGTGTTCACACATGGTTGTCCATGCATCCATCTACACCCTGTTTCAGTCTAACCGCAATCATTTTTCCCCATAGACAAGCCAGATGCATTTCTCCCACATCTTCAAAACATTGGCCCAAGAATCCCTTGCACTAAGTGGTGATGTCTGGCTTGCTCACACGGCCTTTGCTCGACTTGTTTGTTTGTTTGACACAAGCCCAGCTTGCCTACCAAGCTTTTCTCTACCTGTATTCAGTACGTGGGCTGGCCTGCTCTACTTTTTGTTATCATCTCACTTGGTTGCAAGCCTGCAGAAGCTGCCCGGCACTCCTGGCCACCACCACTCAGCCCATGAGCAAGCCCCCAACATGTCCAAGACCACTGCAGGATGCTAACGTGAGGGTCTCCACACATCCTGAGCTCTCCCTCTACCTCAAAACAGCTCCCAGAGAACTTCTTTACAAGCTGTAAACCTGATCAGCAAAGCTTGAAACAATAAAGGATCTGTTCTTCTGGTGGCAGCACGAGAAAGTCTAATAGCATCGGCACACAATGAGTGGAAGCATTTCATTACGTTGACTTACTTATGAATGTTGCCTGAGAGATCTAGATCCACATGGAAATCATCCAGGAAAGGCTGTTGATACCAAATCCATCACAGGAGACATTTAACTAAGGACTAAACTTTGAAACCTACATTTATTGGATGATCCAGCCAGATCATCTCAAGACATGGAACACCAACCATGCGTCCAGGATCACTTAAAACAGAAAAATAGAGGAATAGTCCCACCATCACTCTTCCAAGACACATATGGAATTCCTCCAGAAGGGACTAAGGTCTGTGGTATACTGATCAACACTGTGTTTGCAAACTCTTCTGCATGTACATTCCCAGTTTGGAGTGATACAGACAAGAAGATACCAGAGCTTTGAAGTTTTTCTCAGACCGAAGCAGTTATTGCTGTTATTTTCCATCTGGCAAGACTCTGAGGATCTATGGCTGTTTCCAAATATGTTTTATGGGAATGTTACCATATTAGAAAACATTTAGATATAAAACGTCACTGCTTATGGGAAAATCTTGTTAACATGGAGCCACGGCTGGGAGCTTTCATTAAAAATTCCTTTCTGCTTGATAAGGGCTTTCCTTATCTAAACAGTGGTTTGGTGTCCTCCCCCTTGTAGGCTGGTGTTATGTTGTGGAGTATGGGAAGGTTCTTCCTCACACACAGAAGAGGAAAGTCTAGACAAGCCACCTTTTGTGCCATTGTTTAGGTGGCTGGAGCCCATAAGGTTCATGTTTGTTATCGCTGCAAGGGGAACCACCTGGATCTCACTGCTCCATGTGGTGCTGCAGGTGGTGAGAACTGGTCACCTTCACAGAAATAAGGACCGACACACATCACATGTAGATTGCAGATTCGATTTGCAGCTGGTGTTGTCTACCACATTGCAGGGTCAAGGAAGGATATGTCTACCAGGGAGATCAGCCCTTGGGATACTCCAAATTTCCAGAAGAATAGGTACAGGCATAAGCTCTGTCTAACCTAAGCCCCTGCTCTGGTTCTGAACACACTGGCTGTGCACCTGCCCATGTCCTGGAAGAAGAATCAGCCCCTCCAAGGGCAATGTGATAACCAAACTCGGGAACCCGTCTTCCTCTGTCTCTTCCTCATTTTCCTGTTCTTCTTCCACTGACAAGATCAATCTGTCCTGGATACTGATTGTCTCTTATACTCACGCTCATGCATCCACACAGGGATCCACATAGCTGCTATTATTCAGTTTCGTCTCTAATCTGCTAGCACTTTTTTGACAGGAACCATCAAGGGCTGTTTCTCAGCTTTGTTTTCTCCCTGTGTGCAGTTTTCAAGTATCCCTAAATCCTTGCCCATTTTTGTCCTTTCTGTTCCTGTCAAGTAATCAACTTACTGTCTACACCAAAAGTTCAGTTACTCTTGACTCTGATAGACACCTCTACAAAGCAATGACCTCCCTGGTGGCTGCTGCGTGAACTTGGCACTCCACCACCTTCAGCTGCAGAAGCTCTGTCGAGGGGGGACCATTATTTGAGCATCTCCCAGCTTTCCATGTGGACTGGAGATTTCAGAGCTTGCAGGCTCCGAAATGAGCTATTTCCCTTTTGGGGAGACCAGGAGATGCCACAAGCCCAGGGAGAACTGCTGGACCCAAGTGTTCAAAGTTCCCCAAACCCATATCAGGTTATGCAGGATCATAAGAGCTTATCCCAGGACGTGTGGATCTCAAGCTCAGGCCTGGAGCTGGGGCTTGGTAGCTTCCAAAGGCAGTAACTTTGAGGGGTGGGAGAGGGGCGTTCAAAGGCTTTTTGGTTCTAGGCATGCAACAGGGAGCCTGAAAGACTAGATGAAGGTTTACCTCTCCACCCTCAATCTACATGCCTAGGCCTCTGCTTCTGGTCCATGAAAGCTTGCTAAAGCCCAGATCTTCCTCTCAGAGGGAGTAACTGAGGATGAGCAATTCAGCATGTTTCTACAGTGCTCCACTTGCAGTGTCCTGTGGCTGCGGCTGTTGTGATCCTGAGCTGGAGGCTGGAGGAACCAAACTAACCTGAACCTATAACAGTGTCCACACTGGCAAGGGTGTCCAGGAGCTGAGTCCAAGGCCCTCACAGCCCACGGCTGTTTGAGAACCTCAGGGCACAGGCACACCAGCTTGCCTGCAGCTTGGGAGTGTCTACAACCCATACCACAGTATTGATGGCTGCTGCATTTTCTAAGCCTTTCTCACCCCTCTCTCTCAGTCTTTCTGAGCTGCAAAGTGAGTCCCCAGAGACAGGTGAAGGATGCTCTGCAGAGCATTGCTTGCATTTTTGATTATGCAGTTCAGAGTCCTCGAAAGAGCCCTGCAGCCACTTATCTCATGATGATGACTGATACCAAACATAGTTTCCTCTTATTGCAAACAAGTAAAAATAAACAACATCCTACTGTACCTGCCTCTATCCAGGGAAGTACAGTAACCAGTATTTATAGATAAACAGAGATACATTGCCTGCTGGGGTCTGCTGAAATGAATTTAGACCTGAAGATTGAAAATCCAATTGTGTTTATAAATCAGCTGTGACATGCCAGTGTCATGTCATCAGCGGAAGGCAAAGGGCATGTTTACTACAAGCAAAGGCACACGCTACAGTCATATGCATAAGCAAGTCTCTGCGCAGACAGGTTATTTTTTGCATAGTGGTTTTTACATTTTTACATGACTTAAGGATAATGCTCTAGGAGCCTTTTTTTTTTTTCCTTTGTGCAATTTTTTTAATAGTAACATTGTTTTTTCACCTTTTGTGATTGACTGGAGGTTTTGTTCGGTTTTGTTTTTTCTAAATGTTCTGAAGAATGTTTGTGCTTTTTTTGGCATCTTATTACATACCTCAAAAAACCTGACTAAAGCCCTAGCTTCTTCTAAAGCTCCTGCCAAAAGGAACTCATGCTCCTCTAAATTTGCTGTTCACGTTTCTCATTCCAACTGATATTTTTAATAATAAATATGGTTACTAAGAATAGCTCTTTACCACCACTGTAAGCTCCATTCTTTTATCTGGACTCAGATCTCATCTTTGGGTTAACTATTTGTCTTGAACAAAAGTCAGCACTGTATAAAGATCCTGTGGGACCCTTCCAGCAAGTTGTCTGGTGTCCTTAGGATGTACAACAAGCGACGAGTTCTGATGCTGGAGTACTGCAGGCTCCTACCTGCCTGGCATCTTGAAGGTGCTGTGATTTACATGACCAAACCCAAACTTTCCCAATGCCCAGTCTTTCTCCGTGAATCATTATGTCTTCCCCAATACTGTCCGTCACCAGCTTCACAGACAGGTTTCCACATCCGTCTCCTTCCATCACACTAGCCAGGTTTTTTTAGCTGCTTTTATTTCCTTCTTTTCTTTTTTTTTATCCTCTAGACCAAGCCCTCTTATTAGATATGCCCTTTTCACTGACCCTGAATTATTGCTACCCACGGTCTTAGAAGAACAGTGTTGTTTGTTAGTCTAAGAGCACATGTGACAACCCTCTTCCTGGCCAACACCAGAGGTTGAACCAGATATTTCCAGGCCAAAAACCAGGCATTTCAGCAAAAGGTATGGGCTCTGAATGTGATCCATGGGGTCACAGGAGGACAAGGGAATCATTGTCTGTTTGGGGACCTGCCGGAAGACACTAATCAGAAAGACGCACACAAATTTAGTCCAGAGCACGCAAGAGTTTTCCCCAGGCTGAATATAACCTCAGTTGGTGGCAAACATCCCACTCCTACTGCAACGGGGCTGTCGGCAGGAGACGGTATTTTAATGCTCGAGCGTTTTACTACATCTCGTCTAGAGCAAGCTGTGCCTGACTGAGCCTGCCTGGCGGCGGCGGGGAGCAGAACATTAATGGGGAAGGGCATCCCGGTCCATAGGGGTCTGGGCTGGAGGAAGGTTCCCAGCTCCGCGGCTCTTTAGGGTTTGCAACAATTTGCAGATTGGTGTTGGCACTTCCAAGGCTGGGCTGGCAGCGAGACCTTTAATCAAGACAGACAGATTCCCTGCTGTGGCACTGTTCAGTGGGTTTAAATGGAATAACAAAGTCTCTCCAGCTTGAGTGATATTGGGTCAATCTTTTTCTGTTTCACTGTGTTTCCCCTCCCATCGCCACCCTCCCTCCACTGCAGCCACAGCCTGGGCCATCAGGAGGGCTGCATGCTGCTGCTCTTCTGCCTTTGTGCTTTGAGGGGTGGGGGGAGGATTATTTTTATAACTCTTTGTACCAATGCAAGCAGAGCTAATGGTAAAAGGCAATCAAATCTTCTGCTCTAAGGCATAAGCTGGCTGCCTGCTGGGTCAGGGAAGAATTTTGCCTTTTTTCCTCTTCTGGGCTCAGATATTGCTCAGCATCAGCACAGTTTGAGCATCACCCCAAAAATCTCTTATTCTTACCACTCTTCCCTTTTCTTTGCCGTGTTGCATAGCTGTGAGAAATTACAGTTGGTGTTTATGAGGTTGCTGAGGAAAGTCTCTGTTATCAACTGGTAGCAAGAGGGGCTGGAGGAGCTGCTCATGGCTCTGCTGGACCTCAGGGCAAAGCCCTGCATTGGCATTGGGCTGCCTTTTCTCTCCCAGGTTTTTGATTCTCTCTCTCTATTTCGAATATCTTGCTCTCCTTCTGTGGCACAGTGGGAGTTTCTGCCTTTAGGTCATTCCTTTTAAACTCCAAATGCCTGGATGCACCCAAACTAAACCTCTACATGTGCCTGAAGGGTAGAAGCCCTGGGGTGGGAGATGTTCCCACCGCCTGCCTGGAGCCCCTACCCGAATCCTTTCCCTGGAGAGAAGTTCGCCTTAGCTTGGTCAAGGCATACCAACAAGACATACGGCAAAAATACAAGCAGGCACAAGCAGAGAAACAACCGTTGGGAAGGCAGGAGTTCAGAGGTAAGCCAGCTGTCCTCAGGTAACAAACTCTGGGCCACCCACATCAGAGCACCAGCCTCAGCTCCCTCCCAGCAGAAATGACCAGGGGCAAATCGCAAAGGCAGAGCCAACGCGCGAGACACACACACACACCTATCGGCACGGTCTTGCAGGGGAAGAGTAGGCATCAAAGGCATCGTGGCCTCTTCTCTCAAATTTGGCTGTGCTGCAGCCCCAGGATGCTGCGCCGAGGAGGATGGGGGTGCAGGGCAGCTTCACCCAAGCTCCCTCCTGTCTCTCAGGACCTTTCTTCTCCCGTCAGACCCAGAGAGGGGTGAACCTACTGTGGCTGCCTCCCACGAGAAAGAAAACACGCACACGCAGAAGAAAGCTGCTGGTTTGGGTTTGGTTTTTTTTTTTTTTTCTGTTGCATTCTGAAACCAATAATTAAATATAAAAAATAACCCAACACCAATTAAAGTAAATTAAGTATGAGGTCTAAGCTACCAGCAGAAGTTTGATTTGAAAACAGCAAAGCAAGCACTTCTGGTTGAGAGTCCTGATAGTTTGTCTCATACAGATGAATACAGAGCCATAGAGAGCTACGGAGGGAGGGGGGATATTGGGTGAGAAACTATCACCAGTGCAAGGTATGACCTGCAGATGCCATGATACGCTCTGGAGCTGGCACGTGGGTTAAAGCCATGCTTCTCCCCTCACAGTTTGCATCAAAAGCGCATTTTGGGTGGCTGTGACTGAGCAGCAATGGTTCCACTCCACTGTCTCCAGTACACATGGGCTCCTCAAAACCTTGTTTGAAGTAAGGCAACCTTGCCATGAAATCAGAGAGCTCTCAGACCTAGAGTGGCAGGAAGAAATGCACAAGAGATACTCTGTTCATGGGTGCAATTGCACCGCTCGTCCCCTTTGAGCATCTTTTTGGGGCATCCACTTTTCTAGGGAGAATATCCCACTGTCCCTTCCCATTCCTCACCTCTTGGGGAAAGTTTGCTGCCTTCTTGATCTTTCTCATTAAGTCAGCCCAAACCATGGGTGCCAACATCATACAGCTGTGTCTTTCTGTGCTGCAGCCACCAGTTCATGTCCTTGGCATGGGTGAACTCCCACATCACTCAAGGTAGGTCTGTGTCCCTCTGAAGAGGTAGACAGAAGGACTTGCTCTGCCAGCCCCCAAAATGCAATACTGGGTTCCAGACCCTCTTCTAGGGGGTAAAACAGCACAGCTTGTCCCCTAGTCCAACCTTCCTCATCCACCACGACTATCACCTGACTCTGTGCAAGTTGTGTTGTTCAACCTTTTTAAAAAAAATTCCTAAATTGTTCTAAATTCAATTGAAGAATCTAAATTCAATTGTTATTTCTTTTTTTTTTTTTCTTTTTTTTCAACTGGGTGTCTCCTTCCATCCCAAATTCTGGCCTGTCTGGAGAGATGGAGGATGGAGAGTGCCCTTTTCCCTCCTGGCTGACTTCCTTGGGCATTTCTCACCAGGCACTCATAGGATCACAGTGCCCAGCAACCCGATCTCATGGGATTTTAGCTCTTCTGGGTGACCTTAAAGAGGGGACTGGATATTTCAGGCCACTCTGGGTTACCAGAGCGCCAAACATTTAAGGCTCAGGTGAACCACCGCTGGTTTCTTCTCCCCACTGCTCTGCTGCCCTTCACAGACCCCTCCCCAGATCCTCCACCCACAGCCTTTCACTGGGGGAGCCGCCGTGCGGCGCAGCCTGCCCAGGGCTTGCAGGTCTACACCTTGTGAGAGACATCAAAGTCTTGCCTGGAATGTGTGTGGCTCTGCAGGGCTGGGAGAGATACGAAGCCAGGGATCATGAAAGAGATACTGTGATGGTTATCACCCCATCAAATCAAGGGGAAGCTGAATGTCAGGCTTGCCAACAATACCTGTTATTGTTCCTCCCCTGTGCGGTGTTTTATTAAGTGCTATAATAATTTCAATATTCATGCATCTCCGCAGCAATTCCGCCCCCCTCCCTTTCTCCTCCTCTTTGCTTTTCAACATATTCCACATTGGAAAATGCCTTTCTTGCATTTCCTGGGAACTCACTTTCCCTCCGGGCAGCAGGTGTTTCGGTCCACAGCACCCAGGCAACGTCCCTCTCCACATTGAGAAAAAGGGATTTTCCCTTGGTCTTTTGCTTCACCCCCTCCACACCTCCTTCCATCTACCATCACCCCCTTTTCCTTCAAGTAAAAGCTAATTAACCACCACCCATTCAAATGATGCCATTGTTGCACTATCAATGCTAGAGACAATGTGGAAGCCCTTGGCCACACGGTGCTCCCGCTGAAGTGGAGTTTGTGTTCCTAGTACATCCCCTTCATCCCCAGATGCTTCAAGAGTGGTCCAAGGGTGTCCTTGAACCCATGCAGTAAAGCAGGTGCTTTCCAGCAGCTGTACAAGGGTATGGGATTGGCACCAGTCAGCCTTGGGATGAGCAATCGAGGCACAATGGTTTGCACCATCTCTGTGGTGCAAGGATGGGGAGGTCCCTTTGCCCATCCTTTGCAAGCTCTCCAGTCTTCATTTCTCAACCCAAACAATAAAACTCTTTGCAAGATGTCAGTGCGGGTAGCCCCGAAATCATCACAGTGCTTCCCCAGCCTCCCTAATCTGATGGCACCAGTCCTCAGCACTGGGAGAGACTCAGCCCCAGCCAAACAATCAACCCCAAAACAGCCCAAAAGCTCTACTCATCACCTCCACCCTCCTGCCCCATCCCTGGACTGGTGGCAGCTCGTCACGGCATCTTTGTTAGGGATGGTGACCATCATGCAATGCACAACAGGTTCAAGTGGCAGGATGTTTATTTGGGGATTACAGCCCTAAGAAATACCTGCTGCAAGGAGATTTATTTTGCAGCTTCTTATCCATTCTGGGCTAGGCAGTGTTTTCCCAGGGGTGGAGGTGTGCCTGTCACCAGATCCCTTGGAACAGCGGCTGTAAATCATTGAGAAAATAGCAAATTTGGGAGTTGTTTCACTAGCAAATACCGCAGAATCTCCTTTAAACGGCTGTTTATGGGATTAGCTGCTGATAAGGGAGGAGAAACTTTGCAGCTGGTAGGCCCTTGCAGCACAGGCTGCTGCTGAAGGTATTGGGAATACTCTGAAGAAGAGGCTCCAAGCCTGATGCTGTGCTACTTGCACCTTGCCTAGATGCTCACAGTGTTGCTTTCTTCCTTCTTGGCTCAGCTATGATCCAGCCCCAAAAAACAGGGCTACAGATTCATGCACTTTCCCTAGAGATCCAACCAGGCATGATGACAGGGTGAGGGACACTTCAGCCAAAACCAAAGCCCAGCAGCACCATCTCCACCTGGCTTTCGGCTCCACTCACATCGTGTTGCTCATTCTAAAGTTTACTTTCATTTTGTTGCAACTAAGTCCATTTTTAAACTCCTTCCTTGATTCAGTAACAGGGCATTTCACTTGGAAATGAGATGGGGAAAAGGCACCTCTGAAATCATTAGAGTGAAATTAAAATTTAAAAAAAGGCCCAGTGGGATGATCGCCCAAATTCCCCCAAGTAGCTTGGGATGCCTTCCAAATCCTGGCTTTCTGGTTACCATATTTGAGTAAAACCTTCCTGTTTGATTCATTCAGAGCACCTGTGGCAAAGGGAACTGGTTGGATTCAGAGCCTGATGGAAAAGATGGAGGAGCAGAGCAGGGACAGTGAGTTGCCAGGGGACAGGCAAGGGGACAGCAGAGTCCCCTTGGGGCCAGGGGAAGGTAGTGGCCATTGCACCATACTCTCGGGCCAAGCTTCCTCTCTATCAGCAGCAGCTCAGGGCACCACAAAACAAAACAGGACTTCAAGACAGGTCCATTTTTGGCCAAGGGAAAGTGCCCTTCTGCTTGTCTGGCCAAAACCTTTTTTCCAGCAGCAGGTCTGAAGCCCAGTGCTAGAGTCATCCTGGTGCAGTGCAGGGGTGCAGGATGTGGCCCCTTGCGCCTTCAGCTGTAGTTGAGGTATGCACAGCTGGGGCTCGCTGGCAGGGCTTTGCACTGCCGTGGAGTTCCCCCGAGTTCAAAGCTTTGCTGCTGACTTTGTACCCCCGTGGAAGACACTTCCCCTCGCCGCCTTCCGGGTGAGATTTCATAGCTGCAGGAAAGAGGGCTTTTCATCATTTAGTCTCAGCCTTTTTTTTCTCACCCCCCCCTTTCCTTTTTTTTTGGTAACAATATCCTATACAGAAAGGAAGCAAACAAAATTATCTTCTCAGTCTCCAGGCTCAGGCAACCTCACCACCAAACAGCAGCCGTCACTCTTGATCCCAAAAACACTTCATCCCCTGCACCAGCCCAGGGGCACAACAGTAGTGATGGCACAGCTGATGGGGGCAGCGAGGGGTTTGCAGCTGTGTGGAGCGTCTTTCTCCCTATGGCAGAACTCAAGGTCAGGAGGGAGCTGCTTTGCTCAGGCAGCCGGGGTTCAAGCCGAGCTTGGCATCAAGGGTCAGGGATCTGCAAGACCGGTGTACAAACATGCCTCTGCTTTAGTCTCTTTCTCCTGCAGGGCTTTGCCTCTGAGCATCGAAACTATCAGGTCTTCTTCCCTTGAAGGCAACATAAGTGATGCTGGAGTACATCAGCGTAACTAACTTCGGTGATATTCACTCCTCGTGTCTGGTTGCAAAGCAGCACAAAGCATTGAGGGAGACCAATGGGCACTTGGTGCCCTGTGTCCTCCTGCCCACCCCATGCATCAGAATAACAGCAGCCTGCAAGGCACAAGCTTCCTCTCAGCAGGAGTGTTCCAAAAGCCTTCACGAAGGGCTTAAGTCAGGGTGTAACTGAGAAGCAGGCAGGCAAACAGGAGGCCTTGGGGCAGGCGAGGCTACAGGAGAGGGATAGTTTGCCCCAGACATAGACTCATAGAATAGTTTGGGTTGGAACGGACCTTAAAGATCACCCAGTTCCAACCCCCCTACTATGGGGAGGGACACCTTCCACTAAATCAGGTTTCTTGAAGCCCCTGGCCTTTAACACCTCCAGGGATGAGGTATCCACGACCTCTGGGCAACTTGTCGCAGTGTCTCACCACCCTCATTGTAAAATATTTCTTCCTAATATCTAATCTAAATCTTCACTCTTCGAGCTTAAAACCATTCCCTCTCACCCTGTCCCTGAACTCCCTGATAAAGAGTCCCTCCCCATCTTTCCAGTAATCCCCTTTTTAAGTACTGGAAGGCTGCTATGTGCGCCTCTGATGCTAAACTCCCAGTGATGCCCACTGGTGCTCCCATCCCTCCATGATCAGCACTCCATGGGACGTGTGGCTCAGTTGGGATGGAGTCTCAGCTAGCAGGGCTCAGCTGTGCTGCGCGGCTACAGCTGCCCAAGACAAGCAAAAGCCTCACAAGTGACAATGGAAGCATGAGGGAGAGAAGGAAATCCATGCAAGTGCACCAACAAACCTGAGGTTTGGGGATATACTGATTTTTCTTCTTCACCAGCTGGTAAACAGCCGCTGTCTGTCCTAAAGCTTTTTACACGGCAGAAAAAACAGCTCAACCTTTGAGAATGTGGGTAAGAAAGGAGATGTTTAAGCCTGTATGAAGCAGTATAGGACCCTGGACCATGCCCTTTGAACCATTTTAAGGGGAAAAACGAAGCAGTGCCACTAGTATGCTGAGCACCCAGCAAGGTAAAATCATCTGAGCACCAAGTCTCCCTGGTGTTGTGTTGACACCAAATATTTCAAGACACAAGATCAAATTTTGGTAATTGTGCACTGGGTGACCTAAATCCCATTCCTAATTTTGAAGTGATGTAAATCTAATATTTAACCAACAGAATGAAGTAGCCTAAGTTTATTATGGGGCACACGGTCATACTCATAGCTTACAGTAAATAGGTAGTCAGGCAGCTTCGCGGATAACAATCACGTTCAGGGGTTAGGGTATTGTTAAGAGCTGTTTTGCTAAGATAAGATTTCTGACATACATCATTGCTTCTGTCAAACCTGAGAGGTTGTGAGCGTGATAAGAAGTTGTCATGGTTTCGCTTTGTTAAAAGGCTTTCATGAGTTTAGCAAAGAGTTTTTAGCAAAGATCGATTTTGCAGTGGTAATAATTCCTCGCAAAAGGGTAGCATTCCCTAAAACATCTTAAATAACTGTTGTGTGACTATTCGGGGAGAAAATTCTGGGAGTTATTTAACTATTTTTGTCTGTTATCTGTTTATCTTTTTATATATCTATTTTTATCTATTTTATCCAAATCCAGCATTTGGTGGGTAACTATTTCTGCTGCTATAGTTCACATGAGTTTGATGGGAGCCATGACTTCCCAAAAGTCACTTTAGGGTTAGTCGTCAACAGCTTAATGGGGATTTACCAAATTACCACTCCTTAGCAGAGCAGCATCAGGTTACCATAAACAGAGTAATTCAGCCCAAACCTCCCTTTCTGAAAGCTTTACCCCTCACTGGGGCTTTGCATTGCTCTGAGCCTCCCCTATCCTGTCTGGGATGGAGGCAAAAGAGCAAACCTCCCTCTCTAAAGAGTTCGGATCACATGGGAAAACCACACAGAATGTGGAGGGATCTCGGCGTATAAATGTGCGGTGCCTCTTCAAAGCTTCAGCACAGAAGTTGTTTACGCTGTAAATAAACAGACACAAGTAGCGGGTGCAATCCTTTCCTCAGCGTCTGCTCCTCTGGGGAAGAGAGACAGCTTCAGTGGTGCCGTGCCTGAACACAATGACAGCAAAATCCTCATTTTTTTATGTTTTTGGAGGAGTAGTGGAAGGGGTCCTCTGAAATAAACTGAGGAAAAATAGGTCAGGAAGGCTGGAAAGAGTGAAATAGCAGGACCTTATTTTAAACAGCAGGCTTTCAGAGGAGGGATGAAAAGGTGATGGTGGATTTGCTTTGGCCGCCCTGTGCCCAGGCATGTCCAGCTCCTTTGCCGGCATGGTCAGCACTGAGGAACACTGGGAAACGGGAGCAATTCAGGGCCGGCTGGCATCATCTGTCCCTCCCTAAGTACTGGTTTACAGGAGGAGAAAAAACAAACTTCACATGAGCAAGAAGTGAATCATTTACTCTTGTCTGATTATTAAAAGAAAATCCTGACTGGGATGACAGGTTTAGTGAGTATGAGAGTTACTGCTGTGGGACCAGGCGGCAGCTCTCTCACACAGGTACAGCTTTTACCTAAGCTGCCGGGGGATTCTGCATGCAAGACCCCAAAACACAGCCCTGAGCAAGCTATGGTGGGAAGGGAGAAAAGTTTTTGCCCAGGTTGAGTGGGGAGAAAAGGAAAGAAGGGGGAAAAAAACAACATCTGAGTGAGAGAGAACATGGAGCAGCAAATCCATCCCTGGAGAAGGCAAACAGGTGCCCATCCAATGCTCTGAGATGCCCAGCAGGTGAGAAAGCAAGGACTGGAGCACCACAAGCTGCTCAGCAGAGCTGAGTGGAAGATCTCCTATGGGTGACTCTTACAGTCACAGGACAGCTCTGTACATTTCTTGGGGTTTTCAGACCTACCAGTTCCTTCAGCTTGGCCACCCAGCAGCCTGGTGTCAGGCCTTGGAGAAGGGATGGGGGCCACACTTGGCTGTGAAACAGCATGAGACCTTCTGGGATACACAGCAACCATCAAAGTCACACGCCCAGAGCAAGGTGCGGAGTAGCTCTTTGGGGTCTAGCAGCTGGACCAGCAGATTTGCAGCAGTGCTTGGCTTTCAGCCACTGAATGCACTTTCTCCTCCTGTCCAGCCCCGTGGGATTAAACTTCTCTCTGCCAGGTGCTCTGTGGTTGGGGCAGGGCTTGGAGAGGCTGGGTGGTGGTGGGCAAGAGAGCTTTAAAATAACCCAGGGTGTAGACACTTCTCTGGCAGTCATGTTATAAAAGGGCCTGGCTTGCCCAAACACGTATGTGCTCTGTGTCCTTGGCCCTTGAAGGTGGATGCCTCTGCAGCAGTGGATTCAACTGCAGGTGCCCTCATGGTAGTCAAGCTTTGGAGACTTGTGAAGGACCAACACTTTCCCACGGTATAGGGCAAAGCCTTCCTTGCGTGTCTCCAAATAGCAAGGCCTTGTGTCTAGCTGTCCAGGGCTTGCTGCCAAGCCTTAGAGAGCTGAGGTTGAACTGAGTGACCTCTGGAGCTCCCATTCCACCTGAATTATCCCACAATCTGAGGAATTTCCCTGTGACTGCAGGAGCAGCTAGATACACATCATGTGCTGTTCAGTAATGAAGCTGTACTCAAAACTCCTCCAGACAGGACTTTGGTCATAGAGCCTTTTGATAAAATGACACTATTGTCCCAGTCGGTGCATCAGGTTCCTGTTGTAAAACAAATGCTACATGACAGAGGAATGGGAGAGTTAATGCCCAGGTCCATGGATGAGATTTCAAAAGAAGTAAGGCACAATTGTGTTTCCAGGTGTAAGAACCTGGTCTCGCTACCTTCTAAGAGTGTATGGTCAAGCCACAGGGACACCATGCAGGTCTCTCTGCAGCCTGCCCATGCAATATTTGGGCTTCAAACCAGGCTCCAGGCATAGCCATCCCTACCTTTGGGTGTTTATTTCCATCACATCTGGTGTCACCTAATTTTCTGGCTCTTGCCCTAAACAATTTCTATCATGAGGCTGGTTCACAGCATCTTAGCAGAGCAGCCAAAACTGAGGATGAGGTGGGTTGAGGCTGTGTGTTCCTGCTATGGTAAGAGGAAAGACAGGGCAGGACAATGGCAGTGTATCTGAGAGGGTGGAGGAGTCTGCTCATACTACCTGATGGATGAGAGGCATAAGAACGGGCAGAGAGAGCTACCAGTGCAGGGGGGCCTCAGCCTGAGATTCCCACCTGCACAGCACCACGGACCCCACAGCTTCAGGTCAGGGGCTTTTTTCCGACTGAGCACCCAACTGTTCCCATTGCCAAGGCCTCTGTTTCTCCCAGTGTCATCCTCAGTGCCGCCTTCTCTGCTGCCAAAGGAGCACTAGCAATGAGACCTCATGTGTTTTTATTTGTGCCAGCTTTGCTGAGATAATTGCCGGCAAACACTGTAGCTTGATAAGCAAAACATTGGCAAGCTGCAATTTCTAAAGCATCTTTAGCTAAATTTGTAGCGGTTGTCTCCAATTTGCAGTCCTGTTTGTGTCTGTGAAGAAGACACACAACTCCCTCAGCTCTCTTCTCATGTTCTCACTTGCCTCACACAGCCATGGAGGTAGAAGGAGGATTCCCCTCACTTTATGCAGCTTGGCTTTGACTGAATAGCTTCCAGTTACCTTGAAACCTAATCTTCTTTTGAACTCTTTTTAAGTCAGTTGCATTCTTGGAAGGAGATGAGCCTGCGAACTTGTATCATCTGATGAAAGAGATAACAGCTCTGCAGAACCTACGCCCGGTGGCAGGCCAGAAAAATCTGCACCTGCTCACATGGAAAAAGCACCCAGGTATTAGAGGAGGCAATTTGCCTTTCATGAGTTTTGGGATGTTTATTCCATCGTGGAGCTTCTCAGAGATGTCCCGACTGCCTGCTTTGGGGCAACTGCCTGCTGGTCCTACGTGAGCTCTGAGACAACCTGGAAGACAAACCCCTACCTAAACTTATCCAGACAAAGATGATCTTCATAATTTGCTTTTGGGATGGTTTGGTGCTGGTTCACAGCTGGCGAAATGGGCTTATGGAAAGAAGCTGGGACCCTTGCACTTCCTTAGATCCAGGATTCCCAAGCTTTGTTGATTTTCTTGTCCTAAAACAAGGACTGCTCAACAAGGTGTGCTCAAAACTAAGCTCTGTCTTTCTTGCCAGCTTAATTCCCAGCGGCAGCAGCCATCTATGGACACTGGTGACCACAGGGAGAGCCAAAGGATCACATAATTTCTAAAGATCATATGCTGGTGACCTGTCTCCTAGAGGTATCAATAGAGCTGTGGCCATCGTTAGCCCCGTACCCTAGCCATTGGATTAAGATATGATTTTTGGTAGTTTGTCTGGCTTCCTGCACAGATGTACATCCCCATAGATTCCAGCTGTCTCTGATGAGTGTCTGAGCTTCCTTCTGCAGGAGCAAGGGTTTGATGTTCACCTCTTCTCCTCTGCGTGGAGCCAGTCTGGGGTAACCTCACTCTGCTGTTGACTTTGCATTAGTAAAGCTATTGCTGCTAAGAAATGAACCTGAGGGATCAAGCAAGGAGAGGCAGAGACTATGTGAGAGAAGGAACCTGATCTGCTTGCTCCCACACATTCCTGCAGCCAAACTGTCTGTGAGACAGCATTGTGGCAGCCACCTTTGGTCTCCACCATGGAGCAGAGGAGCACCAAAAGAGACGGATCTCTGGAGAGAGGGACAAAAGCTGCTGCATATAATGTCGGGAGACAGAGCTGGATGCCGAGTGTGAAGCAACCAACGTATCCAAGGGCAAAGATCTGGGCCCTCAGGTCTCCCACAAGGAGCCAGGATGACGCCACTTTTTTCGTGTGCCTTCTATGCTCCTCCATGGCTCCTTGGATCCTCAGCTTCAAACACAGCTGCTTATCTTCCTACATTACTCAGTGTTTCCCTACATGTGTTCTAATGCATCTTCAAAGCACGGTGCTCACCACACTGAACAGACCGGTTGATTAAATTAGAGCGACTTCTTCTAATAGTCAATGGTAGCTACTGAGAGGGCTGGGGAGACATTTTGGGGTGGCCGAGAATAAAATTGCCCTAAAATTGCTTATCTTCAGAGCCATCCAAGGCGATACCCTTAGCAACTCAGGAGCCTTCTGTAAGGTCTTACCCTTGCAGGAGGAGAGGAGTCTCTGCAAGAGCAGACGTGTACTAATGGGTTTTCCTTTTTTAGTAGTGTTATTCCCACTGGGATATTAAAGAACTGCCCCAGAGCATCTGGGCAAACAGCTAATTCCCCTGAAACCCAGGGCGGTTCATCAGCTCAATCCATTTGCTCTGAGTTATTCTCAACACTTTGAATGCCAGATGTGGGTTTCAAATTGTAGCAGTGAGGGTAAGCGAGAGGAAACAACCAGCCCTTTTCCCTCTCGGAATTCCTTTGTTCATTAAAAAAAAAAGCCCCAAAAGTGGTGTAAGTCTGAATTCTGATTCCAGAGGGTATGTGGAAGCTCTCAGTCAGAGCAAAACTGGGCCCTTTAGAAAAGTAGGCTCTAGGTCTCAGGCGCTTCTTGGCCACTGGTGGTGGTCAGTAAGGACTATTTTTCAGTATATACATTTTTCAAGCCATGGCACTGTTGTTCATTTTTCTTTCCCCCAAGACAGCAATGTTTGCCCTCTTGGCCACGGTGGGATGACATTGGGGGCCCCTCAATGACTGGAGAAGAGCCTCTCAGTGGAGTAACTCAACTGGAGTCTTCTCCGTATGGGATGGTCACATGATGGTTGTGGAGCTATGGGAAAGAAGGTGAGTGGGAGTGGGACCACCAGCTGCCAGAACAGTTCATACAGCTCACAGCGTGCTCCTGCCCACATCTGAGGAGCCGTCGGGAAGGTGAGCTAGAAGGAGGGAGCTGCGGACCAGATGCATTGCTCTGGTGGGCTGTCTCCAGCCTGCGGGCCATCAGGAAGGCACGTCTGCACCAACGCTGGCGGCGGTTGCTCTTTGATAGGTGCTGTGGAGCAAGATCATGCATCGGAGAGAGCGGTGGGGTGATCCAGTCCGGGAAGTCGTGTCTATCTTTGTTCTCCTCCTACCTGATTGCGGGATGACTCATCCCCTTCAAACCAGCGGGGCTATTTCTGACACGAGGTGCTACTTGGCGTGAGTAAAGATGGAAAAGCCTGCCCTATAACTTGGATGATAAAAAGGATAATAATTATGCTTTATATAGCAGACTTACAAATAATGGCTTGCTTCTTTGGCTGTTCAAGACCACACACGCTTTTTTTTTCAGGGGGAGAGGTGTGGAGGGTTAATTTGGGACTTTTTTAGCTGGAACAGGAGATCTGTGTGGTCCTGTAGGCTCCTGTATAATAATTCTTTTAGGTTAATATCTTTTGATCTCCTCCGAGTTATTCATCAGCACTGAATAACACACGGCTTGACAGTCAGAACTTTTTATTGGTGAAACAGTGCTTCATTTCGCCTTCAAACGAAAGCAGGCTCGATGTTGTGCTTCCCCGGTTACTGCAGGAACCCATGGGCAGGTGTCAGGTACCTTAAGAGAAATGGGATATTAAGAGGAGGCAGGAAGGAAGGGGAGGAAGAAAAAGGAGAAAGGTCAGCAAAGTGTGACATAAAGGGACAAAAGGAAGAATATAGCCGAAAATTTGAGAGGTGTCAGAAGGGTAACAACCAGTAACAATTTTGGGGGAGGTTTCCCATTTAAATAAAAAGAAAAAAGGAAAGAGAGGCTGAAGTGAGGGACAGGCAAAAGGGAGCCTGTTCAAGTCATTACAAGGCATCCCGTGACTCCTCCAAGTCCCTGCAGGGAGCAGTTGTTAGGCGTGGGGCAGATGGGAGTCTGGAGGAGACGGTGGCCATGGCTGAGAAAGCAGAGTGAGGTGCTCAGGTCCAGGGAAGCAGTTTATCTCATCCTGCAGAAGCTGGCAAGGTGGGGAAGGCACAAGTAAAGAGCATCTCCAAGTGAAGAACAGCCCAGGTTCCCTATATTTGAGAAGGGAGGCAAGTGGCCTGTCCAGCTAAGCCCTCTGGGCTAGCATCAACACCATGATGAATGCCAGAGCATCTTCCAAACACCACTAGTGACTGTGCATTTTTGCAACATAAATGTTTTGCGGACTTGAAAAATGCCATAAGACTATGGAGTGGCACATAGGACACATCAAGTTTCTCTGGAAGAGATGAGTGCTGCCATGAGCTGGAGGGTAGCAGGGGCCCAGTGAGGGCAAACACAGTGATCTGTGCAGGAAAAGATCAGCTGAAGGGAAGGGAGATCATTAATGGAGCTCACTAATGATCATCATTGGAAATCATTGCACATTCTCCGAGGTGACTTTAGCACAAAAAGCAGCAGTATGTTGATAAATTAGCTGATGTTAAAAAAAAAATGGGGGAGAAAGAAAGGCATAACCACTCTGAAATAGGACATGAATAGCAGCCTAGAAAAACCATCAGACTCCAAGGACAGGGACACCAGAAGTGGGGTGGCAAAGATGAGCACAGAAGGTAAGCTGACACATTTAGGGTGACATTCATCCGACCTCACGTCGGTTGTCTCAAAATAGTCCAAACCCACTCTATAGGCAGTGCAGAGAGAAAGACAGGTCCAGAGGGTAGTTTTGTCCACGTACTTGTGTGCCTGCGGTTTCTACGGCTGGAATTCATGGTAGAAATGGACCTCTCTTGTGCAAAGCAGCAACAATAAGTGTTGCTCTACTTACACCATGTGTGAGAGCATCATGCAAGTCAGTGCAGAAGGAAAAAACTGATTCTTGCTCTAAGACATGGTTTTACTTATGGAGAGGCCCCAGCACACAGCCAGGTGCAATCATGAGACATGGAGCCCTGAGGATGTCACTGGGTGTCTGCAACATCTGCTTTAGGAAGAGAAGGTCACACAACAGCAACAGACTTGGAACTGCAGGAGACCACAGCAATACAGTGAGGAGATGACGACTCTAGGTGATGGCAGAGATGGCTAACCACCTTGGGACTGGCTGCTGGCATGTGCCCAGCCCATGGCAGTAGTGATTTTGAGTTTCAGCATTGAGTCTAGTTGGGACAAAGCAGTGATAATCCATCTTCAGGCCTCCTACCAGTGCTGCTGTAGTGTCTGAGGAGCATTTATTTCCTGGCAAAGCTGGAAGAGTGAGTAACTCTTCCTAAGCCTCTACGCCTCATGTAGTACTGTAGCTCTCACTTCATTCATCCCAGCCAGGGAGGATTTCAACACCATCTGTAGCTGAAGGATGACATTTCTTTTTCTTCCCCCTGGGTGCCCACTTTTATTCTGTGTGGTACGTAGAGTTCAAAGTAGTGTTCAGGAGTTCAAAAGGAAGTGAAAGGAAGGCCATCTAAATGCACCTGTAACAGGATCACCTTGGCTCTGCCCTGGGGCGTCTGTTGCTGCCAGGCTGCGGATGCCACCTTGTGAGAGCAGAGATGTTGGGAGGTACATCTGCAGTTTGGTGTCCACCGCATCTGACTGTCCATCCTATCTCCAAAGAGAACCCTGGTCTAACAGCAGAAAACAGCAAATTTCTGATATCTGGGAAGCAAAGGAATAGCTGTGGAGGTCAGAAATACAGTTCCAGAGAACTGTAGCCACCGTTGGCAAGCTACCGAAATTAGAGTTTCTCTCTCCAGGTTTTAAGTCCATCCTTGCAGCACAGTAGACAGGTCAAAGCCTGCTTTGAAGCGAAACCCAGGCTGTAGCCTATATGCCCAGGCAGGCACACGGCCAGCTTCACGCCATACATTAACCCTGGCTCTCGCAGCTTATTTGTGGACAGTCTGAGAGAAACCTTTGGTGGAAGAGTCAAAGTTTTGTGGGAAGCGCGCTCCTCAGGAAAGAGGCCAGTAGTGCGAAGGCTGTGGTGTAGCCAAGTGGCAAACACAGGCGAGCAAACGGACAAGAGCAAAAGCGGTTCAGCACTAGTGAGCAGAGTTGGTGAGCAGGAACTGAGAGGGAGATCCTGCATGGGGTTGGCAGGAGTCAGCATGTCAGAGACCCACTGGCCAAACTCTTGTGTTGCACATATGAATGTGGTGCTTTAGCAATGCCAACCCTTATCACTGAGGGTTGAACCCAAAAGTGGGCAAGACAGTCGTGGCATCCAGATGCTGGCAAGAGCAGGGCTTGGCTTTGCTTGCTGCCCCCATGGGGGTGTTGCAAACCTGCCTCACCCCACACACACTGCCCCATCCCAGGGCTATATGGGAGAAAAGTCTTTATGAAAGTGTTAGGAGGGGAGAGGCAGAAAGGCAGAGCTGCTAATATACGATCTGGATCTGGGAAATCTGCAAAGCTACCAGCATTAGTATTTTTGTTTGGGCAGGAAAAATAAAGACAAAGAGCAAAGCATAGTATTTAGATGCAAATTCAAAAGGAACGGTAAATAACGGACAAGAACGTAGCCAGGAACTGGGTGATTTACTATGACAAATGATAAAGGCAGGTGAAGGTAGGAGAGAGCTGTGGGCCTGGGTCTAAGCGCAGAAGGGAGGATGCAAAGTAAAGCCAGGGCTGAGCCAGCGTGCTGCAAATGTGATTGTGCCCTTCAGATGTGATGAGAAACAGCCCGGATTCTGGTGCTGATATTCTATGGGGAGTTTGAGGGTGGTGTTGGGGGGTAGGAGCTTGAACTGGGGCTTCTGCGCCTGTAAGGACTGAAGATAGGTGGAGTGATGCTCTCAGTGTCAGGGACAGTCCTGGCTCAACATCCCCAAGACTGCTCTGAAAGCAGTGAAAACACATGGGGAAAGTAGAAGCTATGGCTAAAATCCACCCCTTCTGTCATCTTGGGGGACTACAGGAAAGTCATTTTAAGCTGAGCTAAGCAGACATTTTGGTTAAAAATCTGTTTCCTTGAGACAGGTGTTGAGATGAATTTAAGTATCCTCACCAGCCCCCAACCCCTGTTCCAGAAAAGCACCAGTCTTCTGTGGATGCATAAGCCTTGAGGATATCTCAGACACTTCAGCACCTCTCAAATGGCCTCAGGTGCCCACATGTGGTTGATAAAATCTGACCCCTGCAGTCAGTACAGGTGCTAGAGAGAGCTCACGTGGCCCAGACAGCTCTATTATAGAAAGATTCCCAAATTTAGGAATTTGTTCTGCAAATCTGAGTCCAAAGAGACTCAGAGTAACTCCACACTCCAACTGGGGAATCTTTTTCCTGCTCACTAGTGTGCTACAAGCTTTTCACCCATAACAATGGGTGCTATCAACTGTCTCTTGTACAAGACACGAGGCTCTTTAAGCAAAGTAAGATTCATACCTACAACACTGATAACTCTTGAAGAGACAGCACTGGAGTTGATGGGTCAGACAGGTAACATTTCCATATGGTGTAAATCAGCTTCGCTACATTCAAATCTACGCAGTCACATCAATTTACACCTGCTGGAGAAGTAGACCCGAGAAGTTTGATAGGAAAGCTGTTTCATCTGTCATGACTTCACTTTGCAATGCAGTTCATAAGGCAGTTTATTGAGTGCAATGTTCAAATGCAGTACGTAAGGCACTTCCATGCCTGGAAGAAACATCTGTCTAGAGAGATTTTAATAATCACTGCCTTGCAAAAGAGTCATACTATTGGGCAGCAAATGTCCTCATTTGGTCTGTGAATATCTGCATTTAATCCTGGTGTACTAGTTTTCCTGTTAAACCAGACTCCTAGGAAGGACTAATGCGGAAGAAGATGCAATCAAGGCAAGCTGGTGGAAAGATAACCCATCAATTACCCAGCGGCTTGGGATATTCCTTCAAAGGCCCATTCAATTAGACACCTGATTTGCATGTCTTTCCCATTTGCTGTAGGTACTCATTAGGAGCATTTAAATACAACCCTGACTGCAGACCCACAAAGCCTTGGGTGGATGCTTTTGAGAACCTCATTTCAGTTTATCAGAGTTGTCAGAAGTTGCAATTACTGTAAAGCAAGAAACAAAGTGCCTTATCGTTTCTTTGAATCTGCTGGGATTAACATCCCCCCTTGCAAAAATAAGTGGGTTTGCAGTGTTTAAATATCTCAAAGATCAAGATCTCTTACGTCTCATCAGAAAGACAAGCATGGTGACCCCCAAACGTCAGACTGATGTGCTGCTCAGCTCAAGAGCACCCCTACCCCTTCTTTTAAAAGGGTTTGTCCCCAAGTGATAGATTGCCTTCTTGGTCCGTGTCGACTCATACTACGGTTCAGACTAAGCCAGGGACAGCTGATCTCCCTTAGACGAGAGACATGGGGCGAGTCCTGCCTGTTCTTAGCCTCAATATCTTGGTTTTTCAGCAGTGGGAAGGGGACCGCCCTGCAGTCCCCGTGCAACAGGTCTGTCCTGTCCTCCTGTCCTCATTCCCTGATCTTTGCTGCCCTGTCCGAGCCTTGTGCTCCCTCCCGGCCTTTTCATTTGAGCTGCTGTTTCAACATCACCTGAGCTGAATTGGGACCAGAGTGACATTCTGACCATGTCCATCCATGGTCAGATTCTTGACTGAGTGGTTGGATTCTCAGGTGTCTGATAGGCAACACAATCCCACCAACGCTGGCTTGTAGTTGGGACATTCATGGACTCTTCTCCATGTGGGGGCTGCTCTCTGTCAAGGTCACTTCTACCTAGAAACCACCCAGGAGTCGATTTTCATATAAGATGTAGGAACATCCTCTTGTCCTCAAGTCTGTATTTCCTCCTGAAAATTCGCCTGAAGTTGGCCCAAATCTTCAAAGGTCTCTGGGGAAAGAGAGGCTTGAGAGCTGATAGATCCTTCAGGAAAACAGCTAAAAAGAATCTCCCTTCTCTTTCTTCTTCCCCCCTTAGGCAGAACAACACAAGCAGACAAGGTGCAGACACAGCTGTACCCGCATGCAAGGGCTTTGGTCAGCATAGTGTATGTTATCGTGGGAGGCAGTGCAGCGAAGCACGCTCCAGCAGGAGAAATCTTTGCAGCATTGGCCCAGCCTCGGTCAATATTTGTCCTCAGTCTGCATGGAGGTCAGCAAAGACAACGTTATGTCCCTACATGTGCCATGTTGGGACATCTGGGCAGGCACAAGGCTGCACAAGTCCGCCAAGTGCAGCAGTACGCCGACCCTGGCTGGGCAGGATGGGTGCTGAAGGATGCACGAGAAAGAAACCAGGGGTGGCCCCAAAACTCCATCCAGTCTGGGCCCAGCAAACCTTTTGTGTCCCCTTTGTGCACCAGCACCCAAAACAGAAGCAAGAAAGCACAGGGTGTTTTAAAAGAAGAAAACCATGTAAGCCTTACCCCAGCCTTTGATTTCTGCTTGGATGTTCTTGTATGAGGTATAAAGGTAGTGTCTCTAATGAGATTACATATTATAGTGAGTCGGGAGCTGTTAAAGGGCTGTTTCTAATGGGATTAAAATGTATAGCACCCAGTTATAGCTGTAATTGCATTACACCCCTAAGGAGAGCCTGTAGTGTAAAATAAAGGCAGGTCAGGGATTTGGCGCACACTGCTTCACTTCAGTATCTCTTGAGCTGCTTTCCTGTTTTTCCTTTTTTCCCCTGTCTTGGATGAAGAACAAAGAGGGAGAAGATTTAGCAGAGTGTCAGGAAGTGACTGGAGGCTAATCCCTCTGCTGACACTCCCCAGCACCAGGGGGAAGTAACCGAGATCAGCCAAATTGGCATATCAAAAGCCTTCTAATTATGTCATTGGTGGCTTGAGCCAATTCCTAACATTCTTATTCATGGAGTTTCCAGCACAAGAAAACCTTTCTTAATCCGAGCTGCTGTTGTGCAGAACACAATGTCATGGATGGGTTTCTCTTTGTTAGTGCTGGGGACACTAGAATGGATCCCTGCTCCAGGGTGGCAGACCTGTGTGACAGCAGGATGTGGTTGTACAACTCTGGTTGCTTTTGCATGGCAGGGTTGTGTCGGTGTACTCATATCATCTGAAATATAAAATCAAATCCCTCTTCTCCAAGCCTCTTCTCGTGGCATTAGTTTGCACTTCGGTCGTGGAGAGCTGCAGTAAGAGCCCAGCTCTTTCCAAAAACTGATGGTGTGACAGGAAAGTTCTTGCCTTCCTGCATGTGTCCTCTGGGTTGCGCTGCTCAAGACCAACCACCGTGCCACCAAACCCCACTTGCACACCATGCGGTGACCCCATGGTGCTTAAACACACCAGGGCTAGTACTGAAGTGTCTTTTGTGGTTGCAGCTCACAATCTTGCTCTTAAAAAGATGTTTCTCAGTAGCTCTCTACCTTAGGTTTGCATTCCTTGCTGCCACCCCACTGCTAGCAATGACAAGTATCCTTGCCAAATGGCACATGAAATGTGCCCACGGCCATTGAGCAGTCAGCAGTGAGGATGAGTTGAGGACCCAGGGCATCCTGGCAGCCAGTGTTTGTCCCACCTGTTTGGCCACACGCCTCCCTTTAAACGGGGACAGCCAGCTGACTCAAAGGGTGTGAGTTTAAAGCAGTAATAATACTCAGTCCGTAGGTAGCACTTTTCATCTGCAGCTTCAAATCTCTTGACAAATATTGCTTGCAGTAGCAGAGATCTGAAAAGAACAAAGGGATTGGGTCTGTGCCCATCTTGCTCCTTTGTAATATGCAAAGAGGGCCAGAAATCACTTTGTTCATGTTAGATTTTATTTTCTTTTTCTTCTAAGGTCTTAGAAATGCAGATCTTCATTGCTCAAGAGAAAACAATACATCCATATCATGGAGCAGATGCTGAGCAGGTGACACTTGAGAAAACAGGGAAGTGATTTGTTCTCAAGCTACTTAAATCACCATCTTTTGTACCTTCCTGTTACAACTCAAGAGCCTGCAAAACACTTGAGAGTAAAGAGACTTCTGGTTGTATCTTGTCGTGGCACTGGCTCTGCTTGATGGAGTTGTAATGCTCCAGCCTGGGCTGAGATGTTGGAGCTGCTGTGCCTGACAGAGACCAAGCCACACGCAGGCTTTCCAGGGTATCGAGTCAGACCACGAGGAGACTAGGACTTTGAAAAATTTTCATTGTCGTTTGCCTCTGGCACCTCTGTGAGTCCATGTTTGAAAGCAGCACATGGAGGCTTCAAGTTTATTTTGCTGGAAAGTACCAGATTCCTTTTTTAATGATGCAGTAAAGCATCAGCCTGTGCAGAACCAGCATCCAGCCTTACCAGCTCCTCAAACTGTATCTGCCTTTGTCAGAAAACACTCTTGCCTCCAAAGCCACCCTTCATTAATCCTCCTGAGACACATCCCTGAGAAACACCTCTCCCTGGCTCCAACATTCCCAGCACTAGGCAAGACCACCAGCCAGGGAAGCAGTAATGATTCACGTGCTGAGAGCCTGTTGGACCCATGGCCAGCCAGGCAGCAGGATTAGCAGACTCGGAGATGCAGGCAGTGTCTCCAGCCTCCCTCTGCCCTCCCCAGGCCTCAAATGGGAAGGCGAAGTTCTCCCAGCCTACGCAAGACAGGGCAAAAATCTGGCACTCGCTTATAGCCCCACAGCACTTGATCAAAGGGGCTTGGTCCAAGGAAACGTGCAGTGCAGAGCGTAGTCCTAAGGTGGCTCCTGTGGGGCGTGGGAGTGAAATGGGGGCTGCCAGCCATCAGTAGGGCTTTTTGAGCTGCTAATGTTGTGCAAAGATGAGCTCTCTCTTCCCTGGTGGTAGGAGAAGAGCTGGAGAGGGGATTGATTGCTAAAAACTTGCATCATGTCCTCTGTCTGGCCACCTCCCTGATGGCTTCAGGAGATCTCTCTACCAAAGACCATCACAAAAGATAGCATGGACCATGGCTCAGTCACATCCCAATTCTTTTTAGTTAGTGCTGGCTGTCTCTCTAGCCCAGTTGGGATGAATATAGGGTGAATTTATAGCATACCCATTCTTGCATTGCACAGCTAGTGAGAGAAGATGACATAAGCTCCTGCCTGCCCCAGATCCCTTCAGCATTTCACTACAGGGATGTTACAGCCAAGAATGAGGCTGGCAGCACTGGAGACAAGTGGAACCGTTTCCCTAAGTGCCTCCTAGCTAATAGGACAAGACAGGGATGGGGGAGGAAATCATGCTTCAGACGGAGGAGGCAAAGAAACTCAGGTGCTCAGCATCAGAGTATGGAGCCACACTCCTGGCCCCATCTGTCTGTCTGTCTGCCAGACCTCCGGACAGCGGTTACAGTCCTGGGTTGAGCTGGCAAGGGAGACATCCCCTTCCAACCCAGAGTACCAGCAGAAGCCCTCCCTCCACTGCTGGAGCCCTGCGACAGACCGCCAGCTAGAGATGCTCAGGGCGAGGAGACCCATTTCCACCCCTTCCCCCTGAGGAAAATGAAACACAAAGGAACCACTCTGGCTCCTGAAAGCTGGCTCTAGAGATGCTGACAGGCAGAGCCGGGAGCCTGGCACACTTCATCTCCTACTCTGAGCTCCATGTCTGACTCGCCTCCCTCAGCTACGGCATCACCTGCCTGTTTATATGGGAGATTTGAAAGCTGTTACCTCCAACTCTTTTTATACCTTGGTCTAATCTAGATACTGTTAATGATATTTACTTTCAAGACGCTCACCTTAGATTGGCTTTTCAACATCTAAATTAAGCGTTCCATCCCAGTCTTTGATATCATGACGGCACTTCAGCTACCTTTGATCATATCTACTAAGTATTCTCATTAGTAATCAACATTACTTACTTAAAATAAACACATGTTTTCTTGAAGCTTTGTGGTTACACTTAATCAGCCACAAAAATTCCCCTTAAGAAGGTTTGTATCATTCAAGGGCATTTGTGTCCATAACCCTGTAAATAGTTGTTGTTTTCCGCGTGCTCTACAAAATACCGTCTACTGAGATCTGACTTTCCATTAAAAGGATTTGATATAACATCCCCCCACTCCAACTAAACCACTGTTCAATACTGCTGTGTAAACTGAACGGCAGGGAGAATCACTGTCAGCAAACTCCATCTTTCTCATCCTGGACTATCAGCTTCAGCAGAGGTCAGAAAACGGTTCCTGTGGTGCTGAGCCTGACCCCTGACTTCTCGGCAGCGGCGAAACCACCTGAGCCATCGCAGCACTTGTAGGAGAGATAACTGGTGGTGCTTTGAATGGGAGACAGGTACCACTGGGTTTGTACAGTGTCTGTGCCCTCAGACCACACCGTATCTTTCAGACAACGCAGGTTTTGACAGTAAAGGTCCCTCTGACATGCAAAAAGTGGTGAGAACCTTTTGTGTTTCGGGTAAGTTGCGTGTGAATCAGCTGCTATTGCTGCACTCTTGGCAGATAAATCCCACTTGGTCTAGGATCCTTCATCTGACACACTTCACGTTGGTAATGAGCAGCTTTGCGGATGAGCAGCCCTGACTCACCCGTGCCTTCATCCAAAGAAGCCCACAAGGGAGGCAAATAGCTGCCTTCCCTCTTCCCCTGGTTCTGAACATGTCTCCGTGTCCCCTTCCACCTCCTCCCTTGCTACTGCTCTTTATCCCGTTTTTCACGTTCTCCCTTGGGTTCCCCATCCTATTGCCCCCAAATCCATCAGCAGCCGCTCACGAGACAGGGTGGCAGAGAAGGAGGACCCCAGGAGACAGTGATGGTGACACCGGACTCCCACCAGGGCTTCCTCAGCCTGCCTGCCTCCAGCGGGAGAGAACCACACCACCTCCCTGCCCACCAGGCACAGAGGGATTAGGGACACAAAACTCCCTGCTAGGGGGTGGATTTTACAGAGTCTAAATCTTTCCTGCTGCTGCTAACAGCTTCCTCGGGCTTCACCCCATCCCCTCCATCCTTTGATGTCAACTGGAGGCACCAGGTCTAAAACAGCCACTGCTGTTGATTAGACCTAATTAGTCCCTAATGCCCTCTTAAATCCCGTTTTAAAAGGGAGCCATTCAGCACATCCAGGGCTGAGACAGCCCTGGCTGAAGGCAACATTAAGGGCTCTATGATCAAAAGGAGAGAGAGTGTTGGCCAGGTAATTCAAGACAGCTGGGGTGCCCGAAAGGTACCCTCTCTCATGTCATCAGTTAACGCAGGCTGGACAAGAAGGGAGGTAGAGTGCCCCAATGGCTGGGGGCACCTCAAACCCATGGCTTCTTCTCCATGGAGAAGTCTCTGGTGTTGAGGACTGCTCATTTCTCCACTGAGAGGAGGTGCTGATTTCTGATGTGGGCTGGAGCTATCAGCTAGTTCAATTCTCAACAGCAATTTTTCTCTAATATGATGTTAGAACCTGTTGAATCAGTCTGTTGAATTGATACCTCCTGGCGGCCGTCACTTGCTTGGAGAGAGGAAAGCACCACCTCCTTCACGCAAATCATCTACCACCAGCGCAAGAAGTATGAACACATTCAGGCCTGAGCAATTAGGGCTTCAGTTTAAGAAAATAAAATGGGAATGAAGTCCCATTTATCACACACTCCAGTGCCACTAATCTCTGCGACTCCTTGCTGCTTCATCTCCTTCCCATCTCCTCCATGATGCTCAGGAGCTGGGAACAAGATATTTTCAAGCCTGGGTCTTTGCCTCAGCCACACGACTAACCTCCCACCTTTAGGTCCAACTTTCTCTAGAAACCGGGCTTGTGTCCAAATTAATTTTCTCTATGTGTTGTTGGAGTGATTAGATCTGCAAATCAACATAGCCACAAACTGAATAATGCACCAGCGCCTAGTGCTGTCAGGGCAAAGCCCCAAGTTCCTTGTCAAGTTCAGTCCTGCAGAGCCTGTAACTAATGATTTTTCTCACTTGGCTGGGAGTCAGCCCTCTGTCTCTCACATGCACACAAAAACATTGTACGTGTGCCTCGTTAGCATACATGATCTGCAGATAAAGGAAGAGAGAGCAGTGCATCAGTACTGGGACACCTAGCGATCAGTACCTGGCAGGAGATGCTGAGACTTGGAGAGCCAGTGGGACACTGGGAGAAGCATCCCATCACACAAATCTGGTCGTGTTTGGCCACTTGCCCAGCTCTCTTGCTGGGACATTCTGCAGGTCTCTTCTTTTTGTGTGTGTGTTCTGTTATTGAGGTCTAGCCTAAAGCCCACAGATGTTAAAGAAAGCCAAGGATGAGCTCAGTGGTCTGGCAGTTCCCAGGTGGACACCACCACCCTGGCCACACTGGTCTGGAAGTAGAGGATGATGGCAGTTCCCAGAAACTCCCCAAGTGTCACCTGGTTGGATTCAGGGAGAAAAAAAATGAATGAGAACTGAGTGTGAGATGCTGCATTCTGGAAGCATTCCCTGGTCCCAATGGTTTCTTTGTTGGAGGTGTCAGACCATGATAGGTTCCTCTCTCAACAGCTTAGGGTTTCCATGTCACATTCACTCGCTGCCCTGAGCCACAAGCTCCATCTCTGCAGATGGGCTCTCCTATTGCCCACAGCCTTTCAGGCCAGAGACACAGCCCTGCGCGTGCTGCTGGAATACAGGAACGCCCTGCAGTGGGGAAGCCGGCACACAGCGGTGGGCTGCCCTGCAGTTGCCCTTTTGCAGCCATATTGGTGGGCCCACAGTCCGGCAGCCTGGTGGGAAGCAACAGCCTTTAGTCTAAAGGAAGGGAGGATGCTCATCTCCTAGCTTACCTCCTAGAAGCTGCTTGTGGCACACATACAGTCCACAGCAAGAGAAAGGATGCCCCAGAGGACCATCCTGCTCCATCTTCCGAGATGTGTCTAGGGGAGGTAGGCTGAGTTGCCCTACGGACATGGAAATACCCTATGGATATTTAGCTCTACTCACTACCAAAGTAGCCCAAGCAGCCAATGGAACCGGAGTGGCATTCACATCACTTGCCAGTCAGTCTCTGCAATGTTGACTTCTGGAGCTGAGCAGGTACCTCAGATCCCTTTGTAGTCACCAAAGGCCCTCTGGAGGTGCAATTCACCCAACTTGCTTGCAACAGCTTTAGGACAAGATGAACTGCACCCTAAATTCCCCTGGCTGTACAGCTTAGATCTCCATCAACTATAAAGAGAGCATGGCGAGGCCTCTAGGTGTTTTACCTGTGTGCATTTAGTTATATAGTTCCCAGCCTTGGTGATGGAAGCGAGGTGAGATAAGGATTTTCATTAATGGAGGAGAAACCAAGGCGGGTGAGGCAGCCATGGCTGGAACAAGGAGATCAGCAAAATGGACTTGCGGGTGAAAAAAATTGATCTGCCCCACAGAGATGTCCTTGTTAGGGTGGGATCTGTGCTAATGAGTTCTCAGGGCAGAGGGGATGTCAGTGGTGGATGCCAGCCCCAAAGAGAGAGAGTGTGTTTAGTCCCAGCTTCTCATTCCACCTAAAACCAAGCCTCTGGGGAGAGTCCGTGGGCTCTCAGGACTGCCACGTAGTGACATAGTGAGACAGGTCAGCTCATGGCATTAGCGTGACCCAGCTTACCATTGCACCAACCCAACATCTTGCTGCAAACATAAGGAACATGTCATTTTTCAGGACTGCCATGACATTTGCTGAAGTACCTTTGTGAGTGGCTTGGCCTGCCAGCTGCGTCATATTACCCCCTCCATTATCCTGTTCATTCCGTTGCCTTATAATAAAATCACCATTTATCCGTGTTATCACTTATGTTTGGTTGTCAGTCAGCTGTGATTACTCTAATGGAGGTTATTCTTCATATTACACATCCTAAACGGATGAGTGCCTCCTAATCTGACAACAGCAGGAGCAGATCTACCTCCACCAGTCCTATTTCCCCCATCCCATGAGCTGGCCATCACTGAAAAGGAAGGGGATGTCCCTCAACGCTACTGCTTCTAGTGTGGCAATTCTAAACGTACCCCTCTAAGGTCCTCTCAAAGGATGTCTACTTAGCATGAGCCTTGAGAAGGTTGTGTGCTAAACCCAAGCCAAGCTGTCCTTTGCCATATCCATATGTCCCTTGTCCCTTTTCTTATGACCGTTCAGTGTCTTATCCAACACTAGAAGAAAAAGCATTAATCTGGCAGGGCTCAGCTGTACCACTGAGTTGAAAAAAAGTTGTTTCTGCAAGATCGGGACCTCGAGGGGCTGCGAGCATGAGAGTCTGTACAACACCTGTGCAGGATGATGGGAAAGGAGCCACACCATCCTGAAGTCCCCCCCATCTCCCTATGCCAGCACTGATCTCCTGAGGTTGACCCAGCTCACACCAGCAGGAAGGGAAAGGAGTCCTGTAGGTGTAGCTTGTACCAGCTTGCCAGGCAAAAGATCAGTTTGAAAGAATGTACCTTCAAGTATAACTTCATGGATTTACCTTGAGGCCTTGTCATTGCAGAAATATCATCCTGGCCAAATATTGCCACACAGCAAAGGTTTTGGGTGAAATCACCCTGGGGAGAGGAGACACCTAGAAAATTTCTGCTCTGAGTAGTCACAGGAGGGACAGCCCAGGATCCCCAGCTTACCACCCTGGCAGAGATCATCCAGCCCTTCCCAAGGCATCTATTGGCTGCTGTTCTCCTGCACAAACCTGCTAGGGACCTTTTCCTCTTTCCATGGTTTTCCTCTTGGAAGCAAATCTATGGAGCTGGCCAGAGAGAAGGAGGGCATCCAGGAGCCTGGGGAAGGCACAGCTTGCACCCGCTGCTCAGTTTGAGTGCCTGTGTGGACGACAGGTCAAAACTGGCTTCCTGCTAGCAGCAAGTCTGGCACAAACGAACCCTTTCTGCAGGAGACAGAGAAGGACAGTCATCGCTGGCTGTCCCCATCTCCTCTTGTGCAGCATCTGAGCAGCATCAGGGACATGCCCACAGGGCCCCAGAGTGCACCAGGACATGGCATGAGGGTGATGGTCCTCAGCTGGGTCCTGACACAACAACCCTGGGTCATGCTCAGCCACCCACTCACACAGCATCTCCCAATACCCATCCCAGTGGCTTCCCCTCACAACCCCTTTGCTCCGCAGAGAGATCAAAAGGCATCCAACCCACTGATCGCTGGGTTTTGTGTCGAAAGGCTCCCTGATTACCTCACCATTAGCTACACCTATTAAACAAAATCCTAAAGGTTTTAGACAAAGCTGAGGTTTCAGATGAGAGGGCGAAGGAATGACTCAGTGCCTTTAAACGCCAAAGTCTTCTCCTCCGTCCTGTTTGTACAGCACCTAGCACGAGGGGTCCAGGTGCACGCCTAGGGCTCTGAAACACGGCCACAATTAAATAATAAGTGTAATAGCAGCTGTACTCCCACCAGCAGGGTTTCGTTTTATTATTTAAATATGCAGTTACACTCAGTAGCACCTCTCGGAGATGCTGTTCACTTCGGTGAGGTGGAAAGTAACCTCCTGGATGTCCATCATCAGCCACCACTGCAGCTCAAGAATGGCTTGGAGTCCGCTGGTGTATGCCAGCACCCATGGGAGCACACCTAGTACTGATGAAAGCAAGGACCAAGCAGGAGGCAGCAGACCCAGGGTCCTGAAGTTCTCAAAGGGCTGGGGCAGGTCTAGGCAAGGGGATTTCCAGCTGATAGTAGAAGCTTAAAGGACTTATAAAAGTAGTGAGCTCCCCACCTAAGATTTGTCCAAATGAGATCCCTGGCTGTGGGCATCTCTCCAGCTGAGAGCATCCAGGGACAGCAGTCATAGCACTGTCACCTGGAGCTGGGAGCAGGGAGGAGCACAGAAGCTGTATTCTTCTCCCTTTCCACCTAGAGAATCAGCAACAAAAGTTGAGTTTCAACCCTAAAAAAGAGCCAATACTAAACAAGAAGTACTGTGTATTTTGGCAGTGTTGCCTGAGGTTTGGGCTGATAATTGTTGACTCGCCATTGGGCACCGAACCCAATTAGAAGTCAGCTTCCAGGTGGACAGGTCTTTGCAGGCACCTTGAAGACCCTCTGCACAGCTCCTGGCATCAAAAGGCTGCATCCCCTCATGGAGCTTACCACCAGCTCCTGTCACTGAGGGACTACTGGGAAGAAGGTTGCCCTCAGCATGTTACTTCTCCTGACAGGTCCAGCTCATGGTTCAGAGTTGTGATGGGAACAACCTGGATTTATCACAGAAGAAATAGTGCCATCTACTGACATTAATAACCCTATTCCTAGAAAGCGAGGGGTGGATGCTTATCTCCCTTATGTTCATCTGTGTTTCGGGTGGTGCCAGCTCGAGAAATGCCCATATGGGGTCACACTGTTGGGACAACCCCACTAGCTATTCACAGGGTGCAGCCAGCCTGACAACCCCCCCGGACATCCAGAGTGGCCCCATGGTTGGGATGGTCTTGGCACTGCAGATGCAGATCCCTTAGCACCCCCAGGAGAAGGGCTGGCGGAGAAGGTGCTGGCGCTGCCACTCAGCCAAGTTTAACTGACCTCTTCTCTCTCCTTCACTGCAATCAATGAACAAAGCTGAACCTTTCCAAAGGGGTGCTTTTCAAGGGTCATCCCCATCTTATAAGGCTCCTTGGTATAGCTTTTTCCTCCCTGATCTAGTCCTTCCTCCTGTGGTCGTGCTGAGTGTTGAAGTTACTGGGGCTCCTGGAGGAGTTACTAGAGAGAGTCCCTTGGCCAGTATGGTAAGGGCTGAGAATTTTTTAATTGTCTGTCCCAGAATCAGGAAAGTCTCAGTTCCCATATAAGTCCCTGGGAGGTAACTGCATCCAGCTCGATGGTCCCTACATGAGTTTCAGACTAGGTATAAGGAAGGAATTTTTTTATGATGAGAGTAGTAAAACAGTGGAACAGATTACCCAGAAAGGTGGTAAATGCCCCATCCCTGGAAATATTCGAGGACAGGTTGGACAGGGCTCTGCGCAACTTGATCTAGTTGAAGGTGTTCCTTCCTATTGCAGGACGGGTGGATTAAATGACCTTTAAAGGTCCCTTCCAAGCCAAATCATTCTAAGATTCTTTTATACATATACACACACACAAACACTACAGAGATTGTATGTATGTTGTGAGAGACCAGCCCCACTTCTTTGGTCCAGCACTGAGTCCATATTCCCATGCAGGGACCATAGCAGGATATGACCACAGACTCAGATGTTGGCACAGCAAAAGTCATGCTTATGTCCAAAATTGCATGGAGACACTCTTCCCTGGGAGCATCCCCTTGCATAGAGGGAGCCCCCAGGGCTTTGGGTGGGAAGAGCCCCACATCAGGGTGAGGATCCCACCATACCCCCTCCCCAGGGACAGGTGAGTTGCAGTAGACTGGGTCAAAACAAGACGGCATAAGCTACAGTGAGTTGCAGAGGTCTGGTGGGGCTCAGCCTGGGAAGAGCCTGTGGAAAGCGAAGCTGCTGATTTTCTGATTTTCCCAGCTGACCTGCCAACGGTGAAACCATCAAAGCAGGAGGCGCATTCCTGAGGTCTGACCCACTGCAGCAAAGTCAAGGAAAGGTTCCCTCTGAACTCAATGGACACTGGACTGTGGCCACAACACTTACATAGAGCCAAGATTTATTTATTATTTTTCCCCACAGTTTTATCCAAGACTTCATCCAGCCAGGGCTCTGTCTCATCCTGCAATGAGGAAGTCAAATTTGTCCTACAGAGTCATTTTAACACAATAGATAACCAAATATATGTAGTTAGAAACATTACCATGTATGTGTATATATATAAAACACGTATATATTTTATATACATACAAGTAAACTCTTTAAGGAGAGGCCAACCTAAAAAAATAATCAAGGTAAACACTGTAATAATTCTAATTATGCAACATATTCTGCCTAATATATTTCTTTTTAATGGTAGTCATTTTAATAGCTCTAAGGCCTTGAATTAGTCCAATATGTTCTTAACACTGTTCACTTTGAATACAAATGTTAATGAATTTTCCAGAGGGTCCAGCACCCTGGATGAGCTTGCTGCATACCAGCACGTTCTCCTTAACATGTTTACTTTTAATAACAGGTTTAATGATGCACTCCGGGCCTAATAACCGTGTTTAGTCACAAAGAGAAAAACCAGTTACAAAGTGCTTTCTCTAAAAACTAGGCTACAGGGAATGCCATGCCATTTCAAAGCCACACCAGCCATCCTTTAATGTGCCTCTACGTATTTTGGCTCTGTCTGCTGGGGATCTTGGCTACAGATGAGCAATCCCAATGGATTTTCTGAGCGGGTTTTGGGGTAACGTGGGGACCCCTCACAGCGGCTAAGCCATTCGGGGTGAAGGACTGTTGACCGTGACCTCATCTTCTCCCACCCTTGGTGCTGAATTTGGGGAGGTGCATGGGCTGGTTTTCAAAGGAAGGTGTTCCTGGGCTCCAGCAGAGGCATCCCACAGCTCTTGCTGACGTCGCTGGCGGAGACGTGCCAAAGAGGAGCATGTTTGAAAAATCACTCCCACCATCCACTGAAAAAAAAACCCAAAACCACCACCAAAAAGCCCCAACAACAACAACAAAACCCCAACTCCTACCTCTAGCTTTATGAGAGCTAGAAATACAACAAAATTAAGAGGCAGGTGGCAGCTGCTTTCTGCTTTCATGTTCAGATGAACCCATGCCTGTGAGCCCGCAGCCCAGCCAGCCCCGCTCATGTCTCTGCTCCCTGGCTGGGGCTTGGGACAGGCATGACCCCTCAGGCACATCTACCTCTGCAGAGAGCTTCTTTCTGCTCCACAAATGAGAGATTTGCCTGGTGGTGCAGCTAGCAGCCCTTCTCTTTCCACAGCTGTGTCCAGACCTGTCTGACTCCAGACCTGTGTCCAGATCTGTGAAAACTCACATGCTGGGGAGATGCTGGGAGCCACCTCCACTACCTGTGGGTGTAGGACCAGCTCAACCCATCTCTTTCCATCCTTGCTTTGAGGACAACCATGAGGTGTCACATACATTCCCAATGCCGGGTGGGTCCACAGCAGCATGTGCAGACAGGTGAGGGTGAGGTTGTGATTATATTTAGGACCATCTTCTCCAGCATGGGCTGGATCCCGCGGCATGCATCTTGCAGAATAAAACCTTACAGATGGTCCTAAATATAATCACAACAGACTTCACCGTATTTCAGCTCCACTTGCAAGAAAAACACTTGCAAGTCTTGAACGAGTGTTAATTTGTATACTTTTTGCTCCAGGGCTTGAGCGAAAAAAAAAAAACGGTGAGGGTGGAATCCAATAGTATGTTGTGCATAAAAAGATTATGCCAAAGATAACCTTATTGCTAATAATAACCCTGGAATCTGATCCTGTGAATAGGTCCTATTGAATGTTTGAAGACAGGCATTCCTCGGTTAGATTTTTTTTTGCCTACAAATATTTCGCTAGAGTCTTTAAATACTAATCAGAGAATTCAGATGAAGGCTTTTTATCTTCAAAGTGCTGCAGGAGAAAAAAAATAATTAATTCATTAATCAAAGATAATTAAAGGGCACAAAATATGTTTTGTTTTGGTTTTTTTTTTTTTTCCAAGTGCAGGGAACCAACCATCCCAGCATGAAGCCATCGTGGGGACTCCGAGCATCTCTCCCACAGGGAACTTGATTTTCCCAGAGAGGCACCCGGGCAGTAGCCTTGCTTGTTCCCAGCAGCTCTGCTCAAGCTGTCTTCCTGACATGTGTTAGGCTGTGTGTCTGCCGCGCAGGAAATAGGGTTTGAAGCTCACAGCCAGGAGCAAAAACTGAGATTGAGGCTTTAATGAAGCTGGGATTGAGTGGCTAGGGTGGTTCAGTGAAGCAGTAAATGCAAACACATTATCACCTGAGAACTTGCTCCAATTTCACACCAATTAACTAGGAATGAGAGAGGAGGGCTGGGGCTGGCTGCAGAGATGGTTGATAATCCCGTGAATGGGCAGGAACGGCTCGAACTGGGATGTGCTTGTGCCAAAACGAGTTTGTTAGATAACGCCAGCCCCGGGAATTTTGTCTTGGGGAGGGAGCATGTCATTACTGGAGCTGCTTTTATTAGCAAATATTAAAAACATTTGCAGAAATACAGATGCCCGTGAGGGAAGCAGGGATGGAAAGTAATAAAGCAATAGCTGATTATTTTATTTCTCTGCCAATGCGTCACGTCACGGTGAGGGGGAAGGGGAAGGGGAAGAGGGAGAAGAAGGCTGGGATGTGAATCATAGAATCATAGGATCATAGAATCATAGAATCATAGAACCTTTTGGGTTGGAAGGGACCTTAAAGATCATCTAGTTCCAACCTCCCCACCATCGACAGGAACATCCCACTGCGTCAGGCTGCCCAAGGCCCCATCCAACCTGGCCTTGAACACCTCCAGGGATGGGGCAGCCAGAGCTTCCCTGGGCAACCTGTGCCAGTCCCTCACCACCATCATTGTGTTCCTCCTAATGTCCAGTCTAATTATTCTCCTCTCCAACCTGTGCCAGTGTCCCACTACTCCCATGATGAAGAAATTCTTCCTAATGTCTCTGTGTGAAGCTCTGCTGGTGCAAAGCCAGCAGATCAAGAGGGAAATATCCCATCCTCGAGGAGCCCCTGGGGATAGTCAGCTCTGAATTGGAGTGGGTTTGACATCTAACCCACCGCCTGCAGTTGTACACCTGAACAAGGAGGGTAGAGTGAGTCCCCAAAACTCTCCGTGGTAGCAGCAACAGGACCCATTCCATCCCCTCCACCTGCACCCCAGGGCCTGTTTACCTACACCACATTGCTAAGATTTGAGCTGTTCCCCCGTTTTTTTCTGCTGGGATTATTTCTACTTTAGGAATTAGGGTGAAAAAAGGAGTTGAAAATTAGATGAAGTACTATTACATTGTTTCTATAGGTTAAATACTATAATAAATTGCGTTCTCAGTGTACTGGACCCATCACCCCTTTATTAACTGCTGGGATCCATGTCTGTAAGAAACCAACCTGATCCTCTGAATTGCACCAGCCATGAGGCATCCTACAATCAGCACGATGAACTAGAGTGATTTCTTGTATATAGATGAAATCTTGTCTTCATTTTAAAATACTTCAGGGATAAGGTTGCTACTGCAAATGCAAGGGGAAGAACCTCTTGCAGGGTTTCATGCTCACACACTAGAATGGAGAAGATCTTGAGAAAAATGGGGGGTTGGGTTGTTTTTCTCATTTGGGCAGGGAATATGTGAGAGATTCAAGTTTCCCATCTCAAAGCCCTCCAGCCACGGCATCGTGCTCCACCATTGTTGATCAGCCACTAAGCTGGTCCCATCCATCAGAGGGTATCAATTAACCACTCATGAGAAGTATCTTAGAATCATAGAATCATAGAATGGTTTGGGTTGGAAGGGACTTTAAAGATCACCTAGTTCCAACCCCTCTACCAGGGGCATACAAACCTTCCACTAAATCAGCTTGCTCAATGCCTCATCCAAGCTGGTCTTGGGGCATCCATGACTTCTCTGGGCAATGTCTTCCAGTGCTTCACCACCTTCACAGGAAAAAATTTCTCCCTAATAGTCAATCTAAATCTCCCCTCTTTCGGCTTAATGCCATTACCCCTCATCCTATCACTTCCAGGTCACCCTGGAATCTTCTCTGCTCCAGGCTGAAAAAGCACAATCCTCTCAGCCTGCCCCTGTGTGGGAGGTGCTCCAGCCCTCTGTTTGTCTTCAAGGCCCTTCTCTGGAATCATTCCAACATATCTATGTCTTTCCTGTGTTGAGGACTCTAAAACTGAATGCAGTACTCCAGGTGACATCTCATGAGAGCAGACTGGCAGAATTACCTCCCTCAACCTGCTGGTTACAGCCCTGGGATACAGTTGGCTTTTTGGGCTGCAAGCACACACTGCTGGCTCATGTTGAGCTTCTCATCCACCAGCACCCCAAGACCTTTTCTGAAGGAGAGAAATCTTAAACCATAGCAAAGCAATAGCCTGGCTAGCAAACCACATTCCTGCCCTTGGACATGAGAGGCTGTAGGGGTTAACTTGGATGCCCTAACTTTGGGTGCTGAAAATAGCTTCGCTTTGTTAGGGGACTACAAGAGGCTGAAGCACCTTGAAAAGAGAAACCTGGTGTGTACTGTCAGCCCTGGGGCAGGTCTGTGCCCTGAAAGGAGTCCACAACACTGTCCCAGATCCTTTGCAGCAAGGCAGCACCCTGCAGCTTGTGTTATCCCTGTGGATGGCCTGTTCTTTTCAGCTTTCACTCCTAGAGCTTCAACAAAATGATTGCAAGAAAGATGGAAGCTGGACAAAAGTAGTGTCCGTGCTCCTCTCACTCAATATTTAATTACTCCAGCCTATGAGAGGGACTGAGAAATCTCTCTTTAACATCAGAAAAATGCTTTCTCTACTGATGGAGAATGGATAGCCGGTAAGGGACCAGGACAAGCCATAATATCCTAAAAAAACACAAGCTTGGTTCACCTCAGTAACAGAAACATAGAATGGTTTGAGTTAGAAGGGACCTCAAAGATCATCCAGTTCCAACCCCCCCTGCCATGGCAGGGACACCTCCCACTGGATCAGGCTGCTCAAAGCCTCATCCAACCTGGCCTTGAACACCTCCAGGGAAGGGGCAGCCACAGCTTCCCTGGGCAGACTGTCCCAGTCCCTCACCACCACCATTGTGTTCCTCCTTATGTCCAGTCTAATTATTCTCCTCTCCAATTTATAGCCATTAATAGCTAAAGTCAGTGCTGGGCTGGGTGAAGGTGATGCCCCACCTCTGGACAAGCGGGGCACTGGTTGCTCCTTGCCCCACTATGAATTAGGTTTTCAGCATCCTGTTCATTTCAGGATTGTGTTACCTTCTGCAGGGACTCGGGGAGGAGGAAAAAGCTGTGGCCTAAATCCCATGGCAAGAGCCAGCATCTGCCAAGCCTGGTACTGAGGGATGCTCTCACCTCTGGAAGCTTTAGCAGAGTAGCAGGGGACATGTCTCTCCAATTGCTCCAGCGATGGGGAGTGGGTTCTTGTGGTCCTTCCCTCCTTGTGGCATATAAACCACTCTCCCAGGATGGAGAAACACTTCTAAGCAGCGCGTCTCCCATATGGTACACAATGGTGTACCTAAACCATGGTGCATATCCACAGGGCTCATTCCGTCCTCTCTCTCCAATCTGTAATTATCTTAAAGGTGACAATTAAGACCATTGAAAGGCATATGATAGGTTTAGGGAGCACAGTCCAGCTAATCCCCACAGGCATCCAAGAGAAGCAGAGGCAAGGAACTCCCAGGGGCTGGATGCTGGTGCTTTGCTTGGCAGGTAGGGACCGAGCAGGGCTGCAGAAGATCAAGCTCAGCCAGTGGAACTCCAGGAGTCACAGTGTCCACACCAGTGCCAAAGGCTAGAGGGTCCCCTGTTTCCCATTCCTGGTTTGAAGATCCCGAGTGTTATGAAGAAACTCAACAGCAGAAGTGACCCCATCCCCCAAAGCTACTTGTTTGCTCAAAGCTCTGATTGTAAATTTTAATGGAAAAAAAAATCATCTTTCTTTTTCCATGTCAGTCCAAGGTCTAGCAGAGTGAGTCCTGCTCCACCCTGTATGTTGGGAACCAAAATAATGCTGTGTTCATCACAGCCTCTTCCTCATTCCCCACCCTACTACTGTCTCATATCCACATGTGAAGGGCTGTGAAAACACCCACAGTGCTCTCTGCTCAAGGAGTCCCAAAGCAAGGCCAAAGAGATGGATAACAAAGAAATGCACAGAATATCCCTGTCCAGTGCTCGCTGCTTCTTAATTATTAATTTTTTTACAGGAATGATTATTTTTGCTACTTTTCTGAAAGCATCATCCTCCTGGAGCCACATTATATGTGATTCTCTACTGCTTTCTTTAATGAGCAGTTCCTAACCTGCCCTAAAAACGCTGAACAGCTTTGGAAGCCCCAAAAGGCAGGGAGCTAGAGAGTGAAAACAAGAACACAAACTCTTTGTTCTTGGTATCTTGTGATCTTAAAGCACATGAGGAGTTCTCAGGGGTGTCAGGACAGGGACAGAGCCATGCAGGGCAGCCACAGGCTCCTTTCTTCTCCATCCCTCTTGCTTCAGCAAGGCAACACTTTTCCTCCCCCTATACCACCTTCCTTTGATGCTGTATTTTAAAGGTTTCCTAAATTCCTATATTTTCTTCTTTTCCCAAAACTCAAACACAATTTTAACCATTTGGACTAAAAGTGAGTCATTTTGGCTAAAAATGAGTCGGTTTGGCTTCAAAATATCTTCTTTAATCTCTGAATATTTTTTTTATTTCTGTTCAAAATCAGCTCATTTTTGGTGGAACAAAATATTTTGTTACTATCCAAGAAAATAAAAATTCCTCTTCAATTAAACATTTAAATTTGGAATGCAAGCTAGTTTTGTTTCTCCTTTCCTTTCCTTTCCTTTCCTTTCCTTTCCTTTCCTTTCCTTTCCTTTCCTTTCCTTTCCTTTCCTTTCCTTTCCTTTCCTTTCCTTTCCTTTCCTTTCCTTTCCTTTCCTTTCCTTTCCTTTCCTTTCCTTTCCTTTCCTTCCCTTCCCTTCCCTTCCCTTCCCTTCCCTTCCCTTCCCTTCCCTTCCCTTCCCTTCCTTTCCTTCTTTTCTTTTCTTTTCTTTTCTTTTCTTTTCTTTTCTTTTCTTTTCTTTTCTTTTCTTTTCTTTTCTTTTCTTTTCTTTTCTTTTCTTTTCTTTTCTTTTCTTTTCTTTTCTTTTCTTTTCTTTTCTTTTCTTTTCTTTTCTTTTCTTTTCTTTTCTTTTCTTTTCTTTTCTTTTCTTTTCTTTTCTTTTCTTTTCCCTTTTTATTTCTCTTCCTTTTTTATTTGTAAAATGCAAATAATTGGGAAAAAAAATCTCAGTGTGCTCCCAGCCCCAAGCTTCCCTCACTGGGAAGGAGCCTGCAGAGGGTCCCAGATCCCCTATCCTTTTTCCTGTCCCATTGCGCTGTGTAGAAACCAAAGGACAGACCCAGCCACATGGCTGGGGGGAGAGAAAAGCCCATGGCAAATCCAGCCTTGAGTTAAAACGACCCCAAAAGGTCCGTGGCTGTTTTCTGGAATCAGTGGAGGGAAGTCGAGGCAGAGCAGCACCTCTGAGAGGGGCCCAAAGGGCTGTGCTGCCCTGCACTGGGGACCCCTTCGCTTGCAGACAATGTAGCAGTCTTATACCCTCTGTATATTTAATATACATACTCTACAGATCTCAGGTTCTGTTAATGCATCCTTAATGTTTCCATTCCAAATAAATACATACATCCAGCTGTTGAACGCCACAGTGAAGCTCTTCTGTGGGTCTTCACTGCAGTGAAGCTCTTCACTGTCACTCTTTGTCAAGGAGTGGGTCCATCTACAGGCTGACATGGATTTGGGGAGCTGATTCCATTCCATTCCCCCTGCGCCTCCACTCCTCCCTCCTGTGTTCCCACACTCCCCACTGTGGCTATGGGACAGAAATTTATCTTTCACAGCTCAGCTCTGACCAAGGCATCCTCCAGACAAGCTGCATCTTCCCTCACTGCTTTTATAAGGGATAAAGCCAATGTCACTTCATATTGATTAACAGCAGCAGTTTAGATAAGTTAAACACAGGTACCTCTGAGGGCAGGAATAACGCTGAGTGTAGGTGCCATTTGGAATCGCAGGGATATGGCAAACTTTACCTGGGGGTTGCCTTCCATCACATTAACATCTCACTTTTTTATTTACATTTCTAGAGGTCTTTTGTGCTGAGTTTCTATACGAAGCCAGCAAGGCAAGAGGACAGCGGGGCTAATAGAAACTCAGATTTCTCCTGGAGATGGACTTGATGCTGGGAGATTAATATTGACCATGGGAGAAGCATGGGGGTAGGGATTTACAGTAGTGCCTGTTTTTTCACAGGAAGGGTTAAAAAAAACTTAGGGAAACCAAGAAGCAAGTGAGACAGATGGAATCCTATCTCCAGACCTTCAGATCGAGGTGTTCATAAGCCAACAAGTTGCTGGGCTTGATGAACGCAGCAGAGTGATATTCAACAGTTTGTGTTGCACCAGAGATCAAACAAAGTGATCTCCTCTGCCTTTAAAATGTATGAAGCTACAGAATCTTAAGGGCGTATAAACTTACTTTGATTGCAGAGCTGGGATCCCGGAAGTCGCCTTCCTTTAATTTCCTTGAGCTGGTTGCTTTCCCCGTGAAGAACATGCACAGGGTGGTGAGTTTTCAATGGAAACTGGTTTTGCCTCATTTTCCACTTCTCTCGTGCTACAAGGAAAGAAGTGCAGAGATCCGGAGGCCTGCATGCCTCTTTCTATGCAGACAGAAAGGGCTGGGTGTCTGTGTTTAATTACAGCCTGAAAGTACTGCATTTAAAAGACAACAGCAAGCTATTTAATTAATACTTATCATTAGCACACATAGGAATGCCTAGCAGCAAATTGCAACAACAAAGCAACTACATTTTTTTACCTTGCACTTGGGATAAATTAGTTTTTTAAATGAGTAAACAAATGATTTGCACCAGATTGAGATGACTTTTCATGGAGTGGGAGTATTGGAATAGTAGGTATTACCCTAGGAGAGCTGAGATCTATAAGAGCAGGCTTCACAACCTCCTGCTCTCCTGGCCAAGCAGCTTATCTTCATCTATCCATCTATCTATCTTTCTATCCTGGCATTTACACCATGCTCATCCCTATGTCTGAGCGCCTACTTGTCTTCATACCTGTCTATAAATTACATGGCACCCCCAGGGCATTATAAATAATAATTCAACTCCCAAACCTTCGGAACACTGTTTTAAAGAATTGGCTTATAATTCACTGTGCTGTGGACGGCTCCTTCCAGCCCAAAAAGGTAACACTGGAGCAGAATGACGTGACACCCTGGTCAGTGGAGGAAATGCCCCCAAATCAGTTGCTTGAGTGGGAGGGATGTGCTAAATGGCCATGAGTTGGAAGATGCGAATGGACATCGTGGAAAAGCATGGGGGAAGGCTGGACTGCTCTGCTGGTGGGAAATAGCATTCTCATACTCAACCCACTGGAGATTTATATTATCTCCATGAATTTTATCTCTACCAGCACTGCAGATAGCTAGACATCCCATGTCTTCCTTTAATTATTAGCACATTTAATGGCATTGTTAATGGTTGGAGCAATGAACCACAGTGTGGCTCTGCTGCTGATGTCTTTACGGGGTGCCACACCAGGCGATGACCGCTAGCTTGGATGCAAATGGTGTAAAGGATAGAGTAGACAGATTCCAGCCCATGCTGGGACAAGGGCCCCAGTCCTATGTTGGACTCATCAACAGATCACAGAATCGTTTAATTTGGAAAAGACCTTTAAGATCTTTGAGTTCAACCGTAGATGGCTACAGGACAGCAAAATGCTTTGGTACGTGCAAGCTCTTGGGTGGAAACCTTCAGATGAACCACAGGGAATCCTGTTCCTCTATCCACATCCGTTGCATTTCTATCCCAAAGCACCACATATCCATCCCAATATAATACTTCCTACTTGAGGTACGTAAGGGTTAGAAGCACATCCCAGCCACGGCCCTCAGTGTGAAGTGTCCCAGCCTGCAGGGGAGCATCCCCGGCAAGACACAGTGTCCCTGTAGAGGATGGCCATTGGCTTGTGGGCAACATCCTAGGATGGATGGGCAGGATATGGTCAGGGTGAGGAGCCTGAAACTGGAATTTTTGCTGGCGAAAAGTGTGAGCAATTGATATATGAGATTAATTATTTCGCAAGTCTAACCTGAACAGTTCTGGAAGTCACAGAAGCAACGTATCGTTAACCCTGGGAACACGTTAAGCTGCCAGAGCTTGCAGCTGCCCATCAAAGTGTTGGGCAAGCGGGTGCTGCCTTTCTGCATGACTTTCCTCCATGTGTTTTCTATCTCTCCATCAAACAAAGCTGACTTTCCCTCTCAGCCAGAGGCCTGAAGAGGAACAAGCAGAGCCTTGAGAACCCATTTTGGGGCCAAAGCGGGATCTCCTGATGTAGGAGCTGCTGCGGATGGTTCCCAAGCAGGCAGTGGGACACTGCATGCCCATAAGGCCAGGTTCATCCCGCATCCTGGGCACCTGCACTGCCGTGCACAGCCACACATGGTCCTCTGTGAGAGCACAGCCACCCTGCAAGCCAAGCCTGGCTTCTCTCAGCAAGTTGGCTCTAGGCATGAAACAGGCTTTTCCTGCTGCTCTTGTGCCCCAGAAATCCCAGAGAAAGGTTTCATAGAATCATAGAATCATTAGGTTGGAAAAGACCTTAGAGATCGACTCCAACCGTCCCTGTCTATGACTAAATCATAGTATCCTACCCAAAAAACATGTGGTTTTGACTGGGGTATGAGCAGCACCTTCACTCCATAGGTGTATCCTCAGGGATGTTTGAGAATTAAACCCCCTTTAACCCCACATGGGCATTGTCTGCTGCCTTCCTGCAGCAAGGCTTTATCCATCCTGCTGCTTCAAGATAGGAACATGGAGATGTATTCACCACTCTTCCTGCTTGCAAAACACACCAGAGCTTTGGCAGGCTGGAAGCCCAGCGCCTCTCACCCTGTCCTTCCCAGTGCTCCCCAGATGGGGGTCTAGGTCTGTCCCCTCAACCTCCCACCTCCTTCTCATGTTCTGGTCCCAGTCAGGAAGCCAGATTTGCAACCTCTCACTTGGACATGGAGCTGGGTGTAGTTTCAAGCCTCTCCCCCTCGCAGGGTGTCTTAAACTATGATTAAGACCTGAATTACAACCAGGCAGCCGTCCCTGGCCGAGAACCGCAAGATTTGAAGAGGCAGCTATTAAAGGTGGTGGAGTCCAAAGATTATAACGTGCACGTCAATGAAAGGAGCAGCTAATGGGATCAAATGGGTGGGGGACAAATGGGACCGAAGGGTTCTACTTGGTATCATCACTGACTTGATGTACAGCCCGCCCTGTTTCAAAGCCATCCTTTGGGGCAAAGCTGAGGATGAGGCTGTGTTGCTGCTTAAATAAGAAGTATTTTGCTGGCAGTGAGGGGTGAATGATGGCTTCATGAAGAATAATAAGACTGTCTCTGGACCCCAACATCATTTTCCTCCCAGCTACTCCATCCATGCCATTTTTCTCCCAGCAGCGCTTCATGGCTCGCACGATATTCTCGTAGGAGGCTGAGCATGAGCATAGGGTCTCAGAGAGGTGCAGCCTCAGGGAAAAAGGCAGGATAACACACAGCATCAACACCCCATGCATTCCCAGTCCAGTAGAGCCATTTTAGTGTTAGAAACATCCAGCAATGAAGCACTGTGGGGTTTTGCATCATTTTCAACTATGGTGTTTCCCTCACCCTCATCAATTGGGATGGGCAGCCTCACCCCTTGCCTGGGAGGAGGCACAGGTCCCTCCTCTCCTGCAGGGTTTCAGTGGGATGGAAGGAGGCAGCATGGGGCTGGCTGTGCCAGGGGAGTTGAGAGAAAGGCTGCCTGGGTGCCAGCAAGGCTGCTTGCCACCCAGGGAAAGCTTCCCACTCTTCCCACACATTCTGCAACATCCCAGGCTGATTCACCTCACAGAATTTGCTTTTACCCTGCTAAATGCCACTAAACCTTCAAATTAATCCTCCCATTATGGGACTTCTTTTGATGTCAAGCGGGAATTTTTTTTTTATGGCAAAGGGGGATTTTTCCTCCCTGGTACAATTATTCCTTTTTCCCCCCCCTCCCTTTTTAGGCACAAGAGATTCCTGCCAGATGCATGACTTGTGGAGGCAGCTCCCACATGAGGTATTTATATATTTATATGTATATGATGGTAACATGGTATTGAATGACCTGAAGTTTCAGGCACAAGATAAAGGGAATTTCCCATTTCCTATTTGTTTCAGTGGAAGTTGCCCAGGAAGAGTCTCCAGCAGGACTATGACCAAAAGCTATGAGGTAGGACACTAGGAAGTAGCTCTGTGAGATAAACATGTCCAGGGAAAGCACCTACTATTTAACTCTATCACTGAGCAAATTTCAATGCTTGGGAATGATCCCTGGCAGTGCTTACATTATAGGGATAGGTAAAGTGGATCCACTCCAGCCTTGTGTGCATTTCCCGCTGAGCATCTTGGGTACTACTGGAGTCATTGGGCTGAACATCTCAGCATGGGGCCAGGATTGCTGAATAACACTCAGGAAGCTGTGGGTAGTGTTAAGGGACATTTCTGTAACAGTGAGTAACAATGGAACAGGCGGGTTTATTCCAAGTTTCAATCACTTTTTATGAACTGCTAGGAAAAAGGAGATGCAATTGCAGAACTCTTCACTAAAAATGTTATGAAATAGCCTATATAATTCAACTGTGACGTGTGCTCTTGTTGATAATTCATTGCATGGAGAATGTAGGCTCTTCTCCCGGTGTAACATAGGGCTCTCCTGGGAATGGAAGATGAGCCCTGGGAGGCATCAGCCAGCCGAGACCCAGTAGCTCAGGTCTGTGTGACTCCATGCTTCCTCTGCTGTGCTGTGGCTTCAATCTTTTCACGAAGAACTTGTGTCCAGTCCTGTCCCCGTTCCAGGGGAGTGGACCTGGTTTCCATCGCCATTAAGGCAGTGATTTCAGGGGGCAGCTGGGGAACCAGGCCAGCTCGGAGAAGGGCATCCTGAAACTTAGCTGCAGAGGCTGGAGCTAAGCAACACCGGGGTGTGCTGAAAAGTAAAGCAAGGAAACTTTTGATGTAAGCAAGCTCTGAGCTGGAGATGCTGCAAGAGCAAAGAGAGAGGAGGTGCTCCGGTCTCTGATGCTCCTGATCGCAGCTGTCCTTACCTGTCCAGGTGTGAGTAGTGGTAGTGAGCAGCCACGGCAGAGTGGGGGCACAGCAGGTAGCGGTTTTCCTCCCAGCAGCGCTGCATGGCTCGCACGATGTCCTCGTCAGAGGCTGAGCATGAGCGCAGGGTCTCGGAGAGCTGCAGCCCCAGGGGAAACAGGCAGGTTCACACAGGGCATCACCAACCCACACATTCCCACTGGGGTTTGTGCCATGGGCACGCAGCAAAGAAGTTTGAAATAAGCAGGATGGAGGATGGGGGTCCCCAGGGACTGAAGGAAAAGGAGTTGTTACTGCTGCCTGAGGATGAGGCACTGCTGGAAATGGCCACGGCACCAGGGCATGAGAAAAGGGTTTCTATGCCCAGCTGCTGGGAGCGTGGGTGGAGAGGAGCTGAAACTCAGCTGCTCGGCTCCACGCTGCTATTTGCATGCTCCAAGGGAGTTTCTGAGGGCCTGTAAAACCCTCCTCAGTACAATAGTTCTTCTTTCTTTTAATAATGTAATTTTTCCATATTTATTTTGCTGCTGTGCAAGCAGGAGTGGGTGCAGGGCAAAGGATGTTCGCTGGGGACAGCACATGTTGAATGGGAAGAGACAGGACTTTGCATCTGGTCCAAAGACCTTTGCAATTGAAACACTCAGTTTTCTCTTATGTTTCTCTCTGCTTTGTGTTCATACTCCCATTTGCCACAACACTGAGGCTGAATTGCAGCACCAAGCCCAGAAGACCCGCTCCCAAAGGCCACATTCGGTTCATGCTGGCACCACTGCATGATGCCCTGGTGCACAGCCAATGCTAGCGCTGGAGTGGCCGAGAAAGGGGTGGTTTCATATCCTACTCAAATAATTTTAGGCATTTTTTAATTAGTTTTGCAATGAAGAAAGAGGAATCTTAAAAAAAAAGCAACACCATCATTAAAAAGGGGTTTTTAACATCTCCATGCCCACACACTGATATAAAACTGCTCTGGTCTCATACTTGGATTTTTAGTTGGAAACTCTCTGCTATGATTTATGATATATTCTGAAAATGAGTGGAAAACAACTAGTACTGGTAAATCTTACATACGCACAGTGTGCGCATAAGGAACTGACCTTTCTGTGCAAATCTTTGGGCAGCTTAAGGCTTTTTGACGTGTTGAATTGCTCCATCAGCTTTTTTGTCAGTTGGCTGTCAGAGCCTGAGAGCAGCCAGAGGATCCTCTCCATGTTGTAAGGCTCCTGGGATAACAAGACAATAGGTGAGCAGTGGAAATCTGAGCTTTTGTCTTGGGGGGGGGGGGGGGGGCAAAGCACCAGTGTGGATTCTCTGATGTCTAATTAGGGTTGAGGTCCTACTGCCACGTTTTTCTTGGTGGATGCTGGGGTGAGCTTTGTCTTCCCCTGTACACCTACAACTCAAGACAAGTCTTTGGGAACACAATGTCTTTCAGACCTCTGACCTGTCAGAGCAGTCTGACAGTGACCATCAGATAAAAAAAACTAATGAAGGGCCATCTGTAAGATCAACAGTGTGACCACATCTGTACAATCACCTTGAGGAACCCAGGTTAATAACACACTATGTATTTGAGAATCAGAAATATCCAGCTGTTTACTCCGTGTTGCAGATGCTGCTGTGAGTCATCCAACTCCCGTGTGACCTAACGAGACACCCAGCTCCCTGCAGGGCTGGCCAACCGATAATATTTATGAACATATAAGGCACATATAGGACCTGACTGGCCTGTATGGCTATGTAGCAATCGGTGTTGCGACACTGCACCAAAACTCGGTGCAAGAGCATACAGGAGGGTCTCAAGCCAATTTCACTGTTCAGTCTCTCGTTCCCGCGCACTCACAAGCACCAAGAAACATTCATCCAAATAGTGTGGCCATGATGCCTTGTAGGGACAGACACGACAAGGGTCACCAGCTAGCAAGTCTTCACCACATATCCTGGGTTCGAGCACTCTTTTTGGATGATCTCTTCATACCTTTTAGTATCTGACAGTGCCTGTTACCTTTTGTCTCTTCATCCTGTCCTACCTCCACAAGTCATTAGGAGGACTTACTCAGCCTTTCATGTCCTTATCTGGGTGGCTTATGGCCCCAGTTCTGTTCTTCATCTTCCCATCACCATCTCCAAGGGCCGCCAGCCTGTAATCGTCAATCTAGTCTGGGTGTAGCCTGACCTTTGCTTTAGGCTGTCCCCTGTTGTCCTCTGCTTCCTAGCCTGGCTGTCCTCAGAAGCTACAAGTTAGTGTGCCTGGACTTTAAAGACCTGCTACCAGAGGGTCCTCCAGCACCCTCTTCCTGCCACCTCTTCTCTTGCCCTTCCTTCTGCTGGTCTCACATCCAGACCTTCCCCTTCACGCTCCGTTCACACCAGATTTATGGTTACCACTATAGATTACTACATCAACACCACTTAAGTCAAACTAGACTAGGACATTGGTGCAAGCGTTGGCATTGCCATTTAACTTAGTAGCCAGCTCCGCTCTGGTTTTGTCCCATGCCACTGGAGTTGTCCAGGAGAATGACGAGGCTGTGATCTGGAGGACAGATCATGGTGGGGACTGTTGCCAAGGAAAGTTTTGGCGTCTGGACATGAGCTACGTGGTGCTGCCTGACTTCAGGGCCAGAGAACAGCCCCCGGTAGCTTCAGGTACTGCAAAGACACAGCATCTGCTGTGATTCTCCTGGAATTGCTCCTTGCAAGGCTGATCCACACTAGACTTTCCACTTCACTCTCATCTCTTCAGCTAGTTTCTAACTGAAAAGTTTTCTCTGCTGGTCAGCAGAAGAGGCAACCTAAAGAAGTTGTGCAATCTGCATCCTTGAAGTTTTCTAACACCTGTGTGGACAAAGCCCTGAACAATATGGTCTGACCTAAAGGCTCACCCTACTTTGAGCAGGCCCCAGACAGAGACCTCCTGAGGTTCCTTCCAGCATGAATGATCTGCTGAGCTATGGAAATATTTGCTTCGGACATGAGCTGAATGATGATGTCCCATGCAGCCACGTGCAGAGGGATACACCCATCCGGCTCCTCAGTAATATCCGGACATCATCTCACCCAGCTGTTTCCCTTACCATCCTGAAATCTGGCACATACTTAGGGACCTCAACAGACCAGTGCTGCTGAGGGTACGTGGGCTGAGGAGCTTAGCAACCTTTAGAGCTCTGAGGAGCTCTAGCTGTTTGTTACAGAGGAGGAAAATCAAGCTGCAAACTACACCAGCCTGGTGGTGGGGACATAATGAGTTCCTGACTGCAAAGAGTGGTGGTTCCTCAAAGGTCCCGGGTCCTCCCAATGTGTTTGAACAGCTTTTGGAAAATCCTGGTAGCTCAAGGCCACAGTGATACACCACTAAGTGTTTCACACTTTGGTCATTTGTTTGGAATCAAATCCAATCCCTGTGGATCACAGGGTAGGTATGAAATGTGAGGTGTTTCCTTCCAGGTGTTTGGTTTCTGTGCCTCCATGACTTTTCATTTCAGAGGCCTTTGCCTGCCTGCTGAGACTTGTTTTGCTCTGAGCAAACTGCAGATGACCATAGAAGAGGCATTTCTTCTGGGCTTCCCTACCCTCTTCCTGCTCTCTGCTCCTACTCTTGATGGAGCCTTTCAGAAGCATCAACATAGCCCTTGAAACATGATGGGGTTTATAATGCTCTAAGAGTCACATTTTGAGGAAATGTCCCTCTTGATAACTTTGCACATAATGAAACAACAGAAACCCAACATTTAACAATGAAGACTACAAAGTCAAGTCCTGAAAAGTGAGGGGAAAGGAGGTGCTTGATCTACCTCATCTCAGCAGTGTGCAGTATAAATGTTCAATATGGGTCACACCTCTTCATGCATCGCTGAGGGGCATTGCCACTGGCAGAATGATGCTCTCATAAACCAGGTAGAACAAGAGTACAAGAAAAAACAATAAAATATATAATATTTTATATTTTCTCATTTTGGCCAATTCATCACATACCTGAATATCCATGGCTGATGCTAACGTAGCCTTCACGCTCTCTGACAATGAGAAATCTCCATGTTGAACAGTTCTATGAATTATATCATTGCTGTTAACCACTGCAACAAGTCGAATCGGGAGACCCATTTTGTGGGCAATGCAGCCAGCTAGGAAAAAAGTGAAAAAATACCTGTGTGCTTGATGAAGAAACATTCAAAGAAGTTTTAGCAAGGATGTCACTATACAGGTTGGTTGAACACGTAGTTCAGAAGCAGATACAATGGCATTCCCTAACAGACTGTGAGATATCAATCTTTAATGATTTGGTCAAGCACCAGATTATAAAATCCTGGGACACGATGCTCCTCCTGCCATGACAGTCCATTGAACACTTCGTTATCTCCAGATTTGAAGATGGGTAGATAGGGGACTGAGGTCTATCTTTTGGGCTCCTGCATCTTATTAATGCTGCTTCAAGTGGGCAGCCTGGAAATACAGTGAGTGCCTCAAATCCTTTATTGCCTTCATAAGAGACTTCTACACCTATTTTTGGATGGGGGCAATCCAGGACTCATATTTAGAAGGCCATATTATGCAATTAGGAGTGGTTCTCTTGACTCCACACTGCCATGCAAACCACAGTAGAACCAGGCAGGACTCCACACCTCTGTTAATGTCTCACTTAGGAAATCAGAGCTACAGTATTTTCTCTCTTTTCTGGATCAAACACCTCCTGCTCTCTTCTAATGTGCCCATCCTCAAGAAGGGCACAGTCATCACCAAAGGGTGGTTTGGGATGTTGTGCACCTTGCATCAGTGACAGCTGATAATAGTAATAACCATACATGAGTAATAAAATATAAGTGGTTCTGAAGAAATCCTACCAGAGAGTGGGTGTTTTAATAAATAGCAATACCCAACATCTGCAAAGTGCTTTTAGTCCATAGCTCACAGCACTCTCCCTCCCCTATCTAACCTATTGTTTTTCCCTTCACCTGTGATATTTCCTCCTCCTCCTGTTGGCACAACAATTTCCACCACTGGTAGTGGAGTGGTATCCAGGGATGGAGCACACTGAAAGTAAGCGTAGAAGTGGTGAGCAATCTGCACCATAATCCTAGACCAATTGACCGAATTCAAACTCATCAGATTGTATTTTCTGGCAAAATCGACATCAGCAAACAGTTCCTTGATCGGCTCATCGATTTCGTCACTATTCCCATGAGCTGTCAAAAGCAAAAAGGAAAGATTTAGATCTGTCAGCATCAGCACATCAGGCACAAAGTATTTCTGCTCAAATAGGATCAGGGTTTGCTGCAGCCAGAGGTGCTCTGAGCTGCCTGTCTGCCTTGGGAGCTGTACAAGCCAGGGGTTGAGTAGCACCACATGGATGCCGTGTGGTTTCTCCAGACATTGCACTCTGAGCTTTTCTTACGCTAAGTATTTATTTGCCAGGAAGGCAAATGCCTGCATCCTCTTGTTGAGATGTCAAGGTGAGACCTGGCTGAGCAGAGAAGTACATGGGACAGGTAAAACACCCAACAGCAATTCCTAACCATGAGGGTGACACAGAGGTAGGGGGTGGACCACACAATAAGGTGAGGGGACAGAGGGAAGGGGCGACTCTAAATCCTTTTAGTGCCAAAAAGTGGTGTGGAATTCAGTGCAAACAAAAACCAGTCACCCGCATGGCCAAGCTCCTTGGCCAAGAGAAAAAGAAGCCTTGAACCACTTTTCATATGGGACATCTCTTGCAGGCTCCTGTCAGCCAGGCACGTAATCACAATGACCTGACTGGCTGCAGCTACCAAGCAGCAGCCCCTTGAGACTTCTATCATCATGTTTTTTGACACAGCAGGGCCATAAAGTGGACAGCCCAGCAGTTATGCCAACCAGCAAAGACATGGACATTGTCTTCAAGGACAGTGGTCATCTGGAGTTCCTGTATCTGGGTGCAGAGCCCTTTAGGCAGCAGAACAAAGATATCCATATTCTTCCGCCCTCTCACACCCTCAATGGCCGAGCTTCCCGTGTCCCCTGAAGTCCCTGTTTCAAAATGCAGGAGAACCAAGAAAAGTAAAACATTGGTGTGTCAGTCAAACCTGTATCATTGCACTTTAAGAAAAAAAGATGTAGACATGCTCCATGAGATGTTTTAGCTAGAGCAGCCAGGCTGGCATTGCCCAGAGGTCACTCACCAGTCACCCATGAGGCGATATCACCCAGAGCATCCATTGAGACGGCCATGGGGTGATGGCTCTCAAGGAAAAGACCCGCCAAGAAGTTTTACCCCCTACAAAGATGCATACTCACCCACTAGAATGGTGACATGCTTCTGCTTTTTCTCCAGGAAGTACTCTAAAAACTGCCCCGTGCAGGACAAGGACAGATCCTTGAAAGCATAAGTAACCCCATGCCAGAGCTCCAAAACATTCAGCCCATCTTTCAGCCTGGACAGATGGACAACGTCCTTGTGTCTGAATCTACTGAAGGCCTTGTCGATCAGGTCTAAAGGGAAAATGGTTAAAAGGGCGTTTAGGTTGGGTAGAGGAGTATTTTTCTGACCCGTGGCTTCCAGCATCTATGTTCTTCATGCTCCTGGGAAGCTTTCTGTACAACCAAAGACTTTCAGTTACTGGAAAGGGGGCAGATATCCAACAGATTATTCTTAGTTATCAGGAGTAAACCAGCCCACTTTGTTGACTTCTATAGCTCTATGGTGAGAGATGCTGGAACACACATGACACAATTAGAGCAAACCACGTTAAAATATAAAATAAAGGGAACTCAGATTTTATCTTAACATGCTTGAGACAGTGGTTGTAGCTGCCCTCTGGTGGAAGTGATGGCTGTTAAATGTTGAAAACTAAAAATCAGACCTCAACAATAGTGTGGAGCAGCAGAAAACCGTGGTGGGAAGGCAAATCTCGAGCAGTGAGCAGGACGACAGCAGTTGCCACAATCTCTATTTGTACACAGGGAACACCATTCTCATAAGATAACAAGCCCCAGCAAGGTGACAAAGGAGAAGAGGGTACAGAAAAGAGCAGGCGATGGTGCAAGAGGGCTCTTGCACACTTCTCAGGGCTATGATGGGGTGAAGGCAGGCAGATACATCTGAATGCCCCAAAATCCTCATCCACACCCTTGCGAGCAGCTCCCCACACAGAGGCTCACCATTGAGCGTGCTCCGCGGGACCAGATCGGCTGTGATGAAGAGGGAGCAGAGCTCCTTCACCAGCTCCCGGTAGGACAGACGACTCCACTTCTGCAGAGTGTCCCCATCCAGCAAGGGAATGCGCTGGGGCATAAAGAGGCCCCCATCGGGTGCGTAGCCAGAGAAGAGGGCTCCCTCGAAGTCAACAGTCCCTGCACCTCCCCGCGTGCTTATGTACTCCATGGATGCTGAGGAGACACCTCAGTCACTGCCAGGGCCCGAGAGTATCCCCCACACTGCGCACAGCCCTGCATCCTGAGCCAACTCCCCTCAAAATTTCCCATGTGGACAGACAGGGAGGAAAACACCGCTTCCCCTAAAAAAAAAACCTCATGCCATGGGGAACTAGAGTGGACAGAAATAGCGAAGGGCATGTGGTGTTTTGCAGGCAGTGGAAACTGCTCAGGATTAGCACAGAGGTGGCTGGAGACTCCTGGTCCCTCTTTCCCTGTGCCCTTCCCACTCTGCCCCAGCTACACGTCCCCTGCACTGACGTCACATCCCCCAAGAACTAGTTGCAAAAAGCTGGGGTCTTTAAATTAAACTAAAGAAAGAAATAAAAGGAAAGAGCCATGTTTTTAGAGAAGGCTGGTTTTGTTCAGAGGGATTAAACTAAGGAGGACAGGATTTAAAGCAGTGTACGAAGGGCTGAGCTAAATCTCCCGGATTCATACAAATCCCACCGAGCAGCTGCTGGTGCTGCTGGAAAAGGTCCCTTGTTGTCCCAGTCCCATGAACCCCCACAGCTATTCCCACCTCAGGCTCTCCAGCCAACGGTGCAGCCCCTCAGCACGGCACAGCACGGCTGCAGAACTCTCGGAGGCAGGAAAGCAGCCACGTAACTCGCCGCCACCGCTTCCAACCCAGTCACCCTTTGAACTTGTGCTCACGGAAAACTTCTCCCCATCGCAACGCACCCAGGTTCCCCTCACTGTGGCACAGCCAGTCGAGACAGCCGCCCTGCACCAAGCATGGAAATGGGAATATGCAGGAAAGATGGAGTCGAGCTGCTCCCAGTGGTGCCGGGCAGCAGGGCAAGGGGCAGCAGGCACAAACTGCAGCCGGGAAGAAATCTAGTTAAATATTAGGAGGAAGCTTTTAACCATGAGGGTGATTGAGCACGGGGATCTTATTGTCTCCAGAGTCAACCTAGAGAAACTCAAAATCCAACTGGCGAAGCATTGAGCCACCTGATTTAGCAGTGAGGCTGGATTTAAATTTGAGATTGAATCTGCTTAAAGCAGAATTTGGGTCAGAAACCTCCAGATGAGCCTTCCAACAAAAATCAGTTTGTAATTCAGCTGTGCAAAGCCATGTTTCCTGCCCAAGAGGCTGGGAATTGAGACCTCGTCTAGAATACTGTGTCCAGTTCTGGAATCCTCAATGTAAAGAAGGCTATGGAACTGTTGGAATGGATCCAAAGGAGGCTACAAAGGTGATCGGAGGGCTGGAGCACCTTCCCTACGAGGACAGGCTGAGAGAGTTGGGCTTTTTCAGCCTGGAGAAGAGAAGGCTCCAAGGAGATCTGATAGTGACCTTCCAGTATCTGAAGAGGCTACAGGAAAGCTGGAGAGGGGCTATTTGTAAAGTAACCAGACCCATGGGAAAAGTATCTGGCAGAGAGTGGTCCAGTCCTTGCCCTGAGAACCAAATTGGGAAAGGGCTTTTCTACACACAACCTCACAAAAGGACTGTTACTGCAAACTCCTCAGCAGGAGACAAAAGCTAAATTTCAGGCTCTGGGCAGAATTGCCTGTGATAGTGTTGCTCAGAGTTAAATGGAGCAGCTGTAGCAGAGCAGGAAGAATACATCAGATTTTTAATAATGTATCTGAGAAAACCCAGTGGGCCAGAGCAGTGTTAATTGTCTCAATTTTATGGCAGTCCCTAGAAAATGAAGCCTGAGCCACCCAAACCCACAATAGCTCCAGGGTCCTCCCTGTGCCTACAGCCACTGGATCCTCATGGCACATTGTCGTGCAGTGGGGTGCTGACCCCATAATGGCATCCATCCCCATCCCTAATGTGCATCCATGTCCTTTCACAAGGTGCTGGAAAAAACAGGCAACAAGGCAGGACCTTGCTCTTCAGGGATGTCTCAGGATCAAGTTTATTGTAAAACTTCCCCAGGACCATTCCCGGGGTCACTTGAAGCCTCTGGAGCCACCTGGTCAGCTGATGAGAGTGGCCACAATGTGCAGGGCATATGTCACCTTGTCAAAGTGGTGTAAGGAGGAGATGTTCTCAGTCCCATATATTTTTAATGCCCTGTGTATTTTTGGAAGGTAAATACTCCTTTAATATCCAGTTGGGTTCTGTAAGGGATTTTTTCCCATCATGTCTCAGTTGTAGCTGATACAAAAAACTTCAAGTAGCATATCTGGAGAAAACAGTGAAGTAATAGAAATAAGAGAATACTAAAAGCTGCGAGACATGTGATTCACCTCCTCTATCCTAACCTCTCCCATGACCATGTGCTGAGGTGAATTCAGGATTTTCCTTCTTTGCAGCAGTTTCTGTCCATTCAGAAGGAGAGCACACTTTCAGCATAGCTCCAATTTAGGCCAGAATGAGGAAAGGATCAAATCCTTAGGAAAGGCTGTACAAGCTCATAGTTTTCTTTACAAATGTAGTAATTTATCACCACCAATGTGCGTCTGATCATCTCCATAAGGGTCACCTGGCAAACCCTGATGGTACCTCACCTACTGCCACCCCTGTGGGACTTCATGCCTCTGGGCATCTACTCACTGCACATCTAATGCTTTTAAAGTGTGCATTAGCCCTGTGAGATAATTTCACTGATTCATCTAATTATTTTTTTTCGGATGAAGAACTTACAGTGAGATTGATGATCCCTTCAGCCTTACATCACCCAGGGGTGCATGCAGGAACCCTAGGAAAAAAAAAAAGGTTATACGAGGATACCTGCTGTTCTGTGCTCACCAACAGAAATAGCAGCAAGGCTGTTGCCACAGCTTTATCTATGTCCTGGGCCTATCAGCAGTGATAGACTTTGCTAATGAGATCATGGGTGAGTGGTGTGACAGCAGGGACTGCTTATGTGGCAGTCACAGGCGAGCACAGGGGAAGAACACGGGACATGCCCCAGGGCAGCAGTGCCTTTGTTGGGAGGGTTTTTCCCAGACTCAGCCCTGCAAGCTCCGTGCAATCATGTTTAGAGTGCTACTTCTTTAATGAATTTTCAAAGATAGGAGAGGAGGAGCATCCCTGTGCTGCTGTACACCAGCCTGGTGGGCTTACCTGCTGCAGCAACAGACCAGGAGCTGGGAAATGTAAGAGCTTTTCATTAAACCCTGTATTCCTGTTAGGATTTGCACTTCCACTTTGGTCCTTGTCTGTTCTGAGCTCTTCACGCTCTTTGGACTCACCTGTCAGAAATCAGCTGTGTTTGCAAACTCCCGCTAAGGCTGCTGTCAGACTTTTCCAACTTGTTTTCTTACTGCCCCAGTTTTCACCCCTCTGGACAGAATTTCCTCAGCCTCTTCACTCACCAAAGGCATCACCAAAAGCACGGTGAAGAAGAAGGAAGCAGAATGGCGCATACAGCTGTGACAAGCCAATTTTTTCCTGCTTAAGTTCCCCCGAAATTTCACCCCAGAGCATTGCAGCACCTAAAGGAAAACACTGCAACAGTCTCTGCTTTGTGTTTGCTGAGCAGCTATCTATCGTCCCTACAGATGGGCCCCTCTCTATGTCCCAAGCACAAGGAATACATGAAGTCTGGGTCGCTTTTCAATACCCTCAGCAGAGCATCCATCCCCTGGAGCACCGGGGACCGCAGCTCTGCGAGGGCCACCAGCCAACTCCTGTGTCACTAGATGGCAGCAATGCCTTGCAAAGAATCATAGAACCACTGACTCAGAACAGCTTGAGTAGGAAGGAACCTTAAAGATCATCTTATTCCACCCACTCTGCCATGGGCAGGATCACTAGATCATGCTGCCCAAGGTCCCATCCATCCTGGCCTTGAACACCTCCAGGGATGGGACAACTTGTTCCAGTGCCTCGTCACCCTCATTGTGAAGAAATTCTTCCTTATGTCTAGTCTAAATCTGCCCCTCTCCAGTTTATAGCCATTGCCCCTCGTCCTATCACTACATAACTTTACAAAAAGCCCCTCTCCAGCTTTCCCGTAGCCCTTTCAGGTACTGGAAGGTCACTATAAGGTCTCCTCTGAGCCTCCTCTTCTCCAGGCTGAACATGGAGGAGATGCACTAAGGCAACCCCGGAGAGCCTTGCTCTCCTTACATCCAACTTTTAGAATCAACACGTCATTAAGGTTGGAAAACATCTTTAAGATCATCTGTCCCACTCTCACACACATCCCTTTGCCTTTCGGGCTACAGGCATTCAGCCATCCCACTGGGATTTCAAGCAACAGCCAGGACGCACTTCAAAAAGCCCCGTTTTGGAGCCAGGGAAGAGGAGACAGGGGCAATATCATGTAGTAGGATGCCAGGCTACAAGGGTGGGTGGCCTGAGCTAATGGAAGGTTCAATGAAGTAGGAAAGAGGTTGTTCTTGTTCACCCCATCTTCTCCCTGAGATCTCTTCTGGGGTTTTATTACCTTCCTTCCAGCCTGGTCCCTCCTTCCCCAGGGGTCTCTGGAGCCTACACCCAGTGAGATACTCAGAAAGAGACACATGGAAAGACCTTAACTCACAGCCAGGACCAAAACATGCCAAATTTAATCAATTTAAAAAATCACATAAACCTGAATGGCACAAAACTCTCACCATACCTCCCAGCTCTGTTTCTACCCGTGAGCCATCTGGTGTTTGAAAACCATACACAAACAAAATCTTTCAGACCTATGAGTGACCCAAGCAATGCCAGGCAAGTCTGGTAAGTGGATGATAAGGATGTTTGGGATTTTACAGTGCTGTTTACTACCCCATGCAGAGTACAGCCCATTGGGAATTGTATTAACTTGTGTGAGAAAAAATACCCAAGCTTTTTGCTGGGATTGGATGAAGATGCTATGTGTTCCCTCACACCTCATGCACAGAAGTATGAATGTTCACAGAGGAAAAAGGGAGATTCCACTAAAAACTCTAATCAAATAATTTCTGTTCTGCCTCTCTCAGAGGCAGACCTACACCTCCGTGAGGTTCAGGGACCCATGGCAGGAAGGGAGCTATGAAAGTTTACAGAGAGTGTCTGCAGCTGCACAGGCAAACACACACCCAGAAATCATTTATTTGAGCTTCAAGTCAAGGAGATATATGGCAGAAATGTACAGTTGTAAATGAATCAAAGTGCATGAAGCTGCTCCTTTTTTACAGTAAACGTGGCTCTTCTACCCTCTCTCTGAATGTGATATAAATTGCAGGTATATCGGTTGACAGGATTTAGGACTTCTGCATGAGTCAACACCTCTTCTTACCTACAGATGTGCGTGAACACACACGCGCACACACACTTTTCCAGCTCTGGTGATTCTGCAGGGCAAGGAGCTGCCAACCTGTCAGCCCTTTCTCCACTACTGGGTGTGACACTCTTTCCTCACCACGAGGTATTGCACAACACACTCAAGGACATCTGTGAGGACAGGATTGTGCAATGCCGGTTCCGGTGGTGGGATGTTGAAGATGCTATTACCTGGGAAAAGTTGTGCAATCTGCTCCTACTAGGCCAAATATTATATTAAACACCAGGGCCAAACTTTATTTCAAAATCTGCAGTCCCATAGGATGTTGGCTCTTTGGCCACCAACCAAGGACGTCACAAGGAAGATGCTGTGTAGGCTGAAGAGTTACAGCACATTTGCTTTATCAGCTTCTACAAGTGACTTTGGGAAAGTCACTCAGTCTCTGTGTGCTCCATCACGTACAAAATAGGGATACCTGTGCTCAATTTGCTATTTGGACTATTGCAAGTACGGCAGCATCACCAACCAGGATATGCACAGAGGTGATTCCGGACTTTGACCACAGCTCTGGCCTTGCTGGCACCATGGTTGTTTTCCATGGAGTGTCTCCCTGGACATGTATCTGTTGAAACCTCAGATGCTTTCAGACTCCATGCAACCTCCCTACCCTCCTTGTGACAGTGTCCTGCCTCAGCACTAAGCCTTTGGCTGGTGCATCACTCTTAATTTCCCTGACCAAGGAGCATCATCTGCTAAGGAAGGTCTTGAGGGCTTTTGTTTGGACCTTGGATTTGTTTGAATAATAAACTGGTTGTATGTTTGGCTCCAAGAAAGACAGGAACATGGGTCTTTGACACAGCGCATCTGCACATTCACTCTGGAGAAGTGAAGATACCAAGGTGACGGTCATACCAGAGCATGAGGCTCCATTAGATATCATGGGTGTGAGACATCAGATCAATTGCTTTGACAGTGATATTACATTTATGAAAAGTCATTCCAGAGAACGGACCATCCACAAAGTGCATGTGGTTGTATATCAGGATTCCTGGGCAAACAGTGGGGCATGGAGATGCACAGGCTGCTCCTCATGTCTGTATGGGCCTGAGAAGCATTCCTTGATTAATTAGGTGCAAACCACTGTGAACAGTCCTTAAATGAGCCACCGTTCTTGATAAATCAAGATCTAGGAGAGCATGGGACTGTGGGAAAGGTGAGCACAGGTCCAGAGCGACAGCCGGGTGTGCCTCTAGGACTGGAGTTCATCTGACCACCTGCGGGCACTTGGAGGCTGCTGTTCTTTGCATCCCAGCATGCAAGTCTCCACTTGATCAGACAAAGGGTTGCTTATCCCCACTGTGTCTTAGGGGCTTTTTGTGTGCCTCGATTAGATGGAGACATCCCTACAGATGTGTGATGGGGTGAGATGAAACATCCACATTAGTTAAATATTTACTGGCTCTGGTTTGAGGGGCTCTGCGAGACCTTCCTCACTTGAGAACATTAGCTGCTAATGACTCTGTTTCTTTCCCACAATTTTTTTTCCCCTGCATTGTCATGAACCATCTCCATAAGCAATAAGCACCATTTTCAGTCCATGTCCGTTAACATAAGTTGGCCGGTGAGATGGAGGAAAGCCTCTTCTCACCAAAGGCCAAGCTTCAAGGGCATTTCATGCCCTCTGAGGGCACATGCAGGGGTTCATGTGCCCAGAGAGAGAACATGGCACTGCGCTGCAGATGTTTGAGACAAAAGAGTGGTACAGCCAGCAGCTTTATTCCTGCTATAAGGCAAGACAGCAACAGCAAAAGCCAGCTATTCTCTAAGCTCTGATCCTCAGGTGGTTATTGGTAAGCAAACTAAGGCAGTGGTATGTCTCACGTTGTCTGGGAAACCATTGTCTTGTCCTTGGATAAGCAAGACTGAGCCTTTGCTCCCTTTGAGACCTTTGTAACTAAGATGACAAGGGTTGAAGGCGGCCTTTCACTGCATTCTGGCATTAATGGAAAGCTTAATCAAGTGGCAATGCTCTGTACAAGCTGCCGCTTTCGGCAGTCTTATCAAGGTTCTGATAACGGCACATCTAATCTAAACCAATATGAACTGGAACTTGCATGTCTACAGCTTGGAAGTTACAGCTTGGAAGTTACAGCTTGGAAGTTACAGCTTGGAGGCATCCAGGGTCCAGGAGACTGCCATGGCTGTTTTAAGAAGAGAAAAAACAGGGAAAGGTGCCATATTTCACCTCAGTGCTGTCTTGGGAATGCAGCACAATGAAAACTTTGTGGAAAACAAGACAGACAGAGGATTCACAGCAGCATCAGCATCTTTTTCCATCTTACCCAATCTTTCAAAGCAACGTAGTCTTGCTCAGCCGAAGAAACCTTTGTTCTTCAAGGTTAAAAATAATCAGACCAAAGATCTGAACACTGGGCAGCAGGCCAAGTTCCCAGGTACAAGTACAGCAGAAACAGGAATGATCCAAGCAATAATATGGATTGGGATAGAGGGAAGCCCACTTGGGGATCTGTGATTGGCGAGATTATGACCAAACTCTTCAAAAAAGTGGCTAGGAGTTTTGGGGTATCCAGCTGGACCTGCATTGGAAAAGCTCTGGCTTGTAGACTGTCCATTTTGGCTAAGCAAATCCTGGTGTATGGCCCAGACCCAGTTTCCCAAAGCAACGAGGTGAAATCATAGGCTTCACAAAGTCTGGGAAGTCACTGGTGTGATGGATAAGAACAGTGAGAGAAGAGGTGGAAGTGTACTCCCAGGCACTCCCAGACCTCCACAAGGCTGCCGCATCTTCGTCCTGTTTTACAGCAAAGCGCCTCTCCCCACACAGAGCTCTGGCTGTAAAGTTTCTTTCAGAGTTCAGAGCTTAAATCAAAGTTTCGGTTCAAACTGGAAGAGGCAGAGAAGGATTTTTGCTGTAGGAGACCTGAGACTGAAACTCCTATTCCCCAACATAACCTTCAAATCATCAAGAAGCAGTGGACGTAGGAGGTTGGTTTCCAAGAGCCCGGGCAGACCGTGAGAGAAAGTTAAGATTCATGGGAGCCAAGACCGGGAATCCCAGGGAAGGGTTAGGGGAAAGTGATGAGTGGCAGACTGAAACTGTTCCTCGGGCAGCTATAGAGATGGTGGGGCCAAATTTTTTTTGGCTACAGCAGATGTTATAATATTAGCACCAGCCACAGATTACCCTTTAGGAGGTTTGGGTTGAGCGCCTCTTCTTTGAGAGGTGGGTGGTGCAGTCCCAGGATGGGCACCCAGAGGGGCAGAGAGGGCAGGTTTTGAGATTTGGCCACACAGCCACAGCTGAGCAGAGCTGGTGTTGGTGATGTTCTTGCTTTGAGCAGGTGGTTCAACCAGAGACCTTCAGAGGTCCTTCCAGCTGGCTTTTCCCTGATTCATCACTTTGGGACGCAGCGTTTGGGTACCTCCCTGGCTAGGAGGGAGCTGTGAAGTTTCACCTATGCATGTGTTTGACTCAGGTACAAAAAGCAGAAATGAGACACTTGTGCCATTTTTCTGACAGGCTTCTAAGAACTTACGCTTTTTTTCAAAGCAACTTGACTTCAAAAACACCTGTTGGCTTCCCACAAGATGAAGCCTTCTCAATAATTTTTGAAAATAATCCATACCTGTTATCTTTCTACAATCCAGGTCCAGGTTTTAGGGTATGGATTTAGTATTAATCAAATGGTCAACTGACTTGGCCTTGTGTTAATGCGAATCAGGTGTATTTTCTTGGCCCTGAAAAGTTAAAGTGATGCCACGCTTTCAAAGATCCTGTATTCTGGTGGGGAGCTTTACAAATATCCTGAACTTTGCTATTGAGATTAAGTTTATCTCACCTGACATTTGCTCTGCAGGCCCAGCTAGATAATAATTACCCTGGCCAAATTTCATTCAGAAAGGGTTTCTTCTTTTTTTTATAAGAACTTATGCATTTCTTTACTAAGAGAAATAAAAGAAAATGAGTCAAAACGAGCATTTGCAGAAAAAAAAACAAAGAGGTTTTATTTTTGATCATTGATCAACAGTCAGTTGGCTGTGTTTCCAGACTTGCCAGCAGTGATCCATAATCCACATTTATCCAACACCTCAAGGCTGTGAATGTAAATAGAAATGGAGAATCGTAGAATCATTAATGTTGGAAAAGATCTCTAAGATCATCAAGTCCAACTGCCAGCCCCACGACACCGTGCCTCTTTCAATAAAGAGGTTTTTCTGAATATCCATCCTAAACCTCTCCTGTTGCAACTTGAGGCCATTTCTTCTCATCCTATCACTTGCTACTTGGGAGAAGAGACCAACAGACACCTCACTATAACCTCTTTTCAGGCAGCTGTAGTAATACATTAATGCGGAGAGGAGAGGAGAGGAGAGGAGAGGAGAGGAGAGGAGAGGAGAGGAGAGGAGAGGAGAGGAGAGGAGAGGAGAGGAGAGGAGAGGAGAGGAGAGGAGAGGAGAGGAGAGGAGAGGAGAGGAGAGGAGAGGAGAGGAGAGGAGAGGAGAGGAGAGGAGAGGAGAGGAGAGGAGAGGAGAGGAGAGGAGAGGAGACCTGCAGAAAACAAATTGGGTCTCAGGTGGGGTGCATTATCTCATGAGTCACCTGTTTCTGCCAACTACTAAGAAAACACTGACCAATTATATTCTCCTTCTAACATCTGGTGGGTCACACCCAGGCCTGAAGAGTCTGCCCTTCCTGAGGGGAGTTCTCACCCAGCTTCTGGTGGTTTCCTAAGCAATTCAGCTCCCCATATTAGGCATATTAACTTATTAAAAGTTTGTGGAACAAAACCTGATGGACTTTATTGAATCCTTTCTCAGGCTTAGGCATCTTTAGCTTGGTGGTTGTATCCCATTTCAAGGTGGCATGGGTCTCCCAGGCAGAGCGTGGGCCTGGGAAGTCTGTGGTGGTTTACATGTGCAGCTTCCTTGAGGGCCAGGGAAAATAAGGTCCTCCTTCAAGCACCTAAGATTGGAATAATCTTGGCTAACAAGAAATGTTTATAAATGCCCTAGACATGTAGGCTTCTTCTGGAGAGCCTGGACAGCAGTAGGCAGCCCTGCTACACTGCTGATGATGTGTTTCTCCTATTTCTCTCCTTCAACTCACCCAGACATCAGCTCAGAAGTCATCGTTGCACTGGACATGGTTGGGGATTCCTGACAAAGGTCTCTCCTTACTGAATTATTAACCCTCTCCATAGCCTTCCTGTGCAAACAGGTGAGAACTGGACTTCTGCACCAGCAGTGGGATGTGATCAGATATGGCCATTCTGGGAGTGCATCTCACTGAAAAAAATTAATAAAACCCACAACTTCGGTCTGCTCCATTTGAAAAAAGAGCCATGCAGAGGTGGAGCTTATCCTGCAGTGCCCACCCCAAGATGCATCAGGAGAGCTGGGCTCCAAAATGGATCAGATAGATAGAAAAATACTCAGATATTTTTTCAAGTCTGAATCTCTCTCTCCATCATGCAGAGAGAGGGATGCGAGTTGCCTGGAGGAACAGCCAGAGGTCCAGGTCATGACTGTGTGAATGTGAAGTGCTTAGGGACATGGTTTAGGGAGTGTTAGGAATGGTTGGACTCGATGATCCAATGGGTCCTTTCCAACCTTGTGATTCTGTGATTCTGTGTGGGAGGCACATGTGTGCTTCCAAGTGGTCTGTGGACGAGGATGTTACCTGGCAGGGAGCTGCCGGTGCTGCCTGCTGCTGAGACCGGGACAGAGAGGTCAGTCACCACTGTCGCCACGAAGAATATGGTGGAAAGGGACATGTGGCAGCACAGCTCCAAGTAACCATGGGATATTCACCCAAGGAAGGGTCAAAATAAAATGCGATTCCTAATGTGACGTCGGTCCTGATGAGAAGCCCAGGATAAAAGGGGGAAAAGCTGAAAAACTGTTTGGAGAACACGTTGAATCAACTCACCCGCTCTGAGTGCTCTCTGAACTTTCTTGGCCCCCTCTGTGGTGCAGAGGGATGGTGTGTCCTACCGAAAGCCTTCTCAGCCAACTTCACCCACCACCCGGCCCACCAGCAGCGGCTTTTCCCTTCCTGCCTCGTCAGGCAGACACTGCCTGTACTAATTAACCAGAAACGGGCTGAATCTAGCCTGGACAGTGTCACTGTGCACCACAGCAGGGCAGAGAGCAGAGGTGGCCGGCAGCCCCAGGTAAGCCTGAAGGAATGCGACGTTCAGCTGCAAATGCCTCTGACAGCATCTCCAAATTGGAAAGAGACAGATTTTTTTTTCACGCTTATCCATGATTTCACTACTCAAAAGGCCAAAGATGCCATGAGAAGGCAGAAGGGAAGAACTGCAAAGAGAAAAAATCATGTGAGTGGAAAAGGGGAAAATCTCTAAGCTGGTGACTTTGGGAGGGAGGAGGATTTCACTGGGGCAGAGGATGAGATGGGAGCAAGAAGCTGAGCCTGGGAGTCCAGACACAGATGGTGGATGCTCTGATGCCATGCAGCAACCCAGGATGAAGTGGAAAGGAGCCCAGCCCTGAGCCCTGCTTTGGAGGAAGGAATCAGGATCAGTTGGAGGCTGCCGCTGGTCCTACTACTGATGTGGCATTAGAGAGAAATGCAGCTCTGAGTGACTGTGGCTCCTCTGGGGAAAGCAGAGAGGAAAGGGAGTTTTCATAGTGGCTCCTGGCAGTAGCCTTGGTTGGTCAATAATGGCACAATACATCTATCCACACGAAACCCCTTTCTCGAAGGAAGGCTGTAGTGATGAGGTGTAGGAAGGCTGTAGAGATGAATTAAACTGCATTCTTTAGGATGCTTCAGTTCAAGCCTCGGATTTGATTTTGAGTCATGTTTTTTCCTTAGGGGACAACAATGATTGCTGCAATAGTGGTGACTGCTACGTCTGGGCAACACAAAAACCCACCTTTAGAGAGGACTGTGAGACATCTGAGGGAGTGAGCAAGTTAGTTCCCAGTGCAGCCACTGCTCTATTGTAGTGCTAAAGACTCAGCGTGCACATACCAGCAAGTAGAAACCCCAACGGTGTCACCTTCAAGGGACACCATAAACTTTCACTGCTTTCTCCTCTTCCAGATGTGTGCTTCCAGATTGCAAGCTGATTAGATGATTTGGCTCCTTTCTTTGATAATTAATCTCTTTGAACAATAATTGCTTTTATAATTTGTTTATGGATGCCACGTTGTTACCTCCATAAAATGGGTTTATGCGGTTTTCCCTGCCCCCACATTGTAAATCGAGGTCTGTAAAATGTATAGCAATTTATCACTGACCATTGCCCGGTTTTATGTTAATGTTTGAACATGGCCATAAAAGAATTACATCATCTTACCTCCGAGCAACTTCTAAGGCAAAAAGACCTTATAAAAACAAGCTCTGCTTACCAGCAAGGTACCTTCTGTTGTGTTGGGAACACAGAAAGTCTTTCCATCATGAGCTTCACCGGAAAGTACGAACTCCAGTCACATGAAAATTTTGAGGCCTTTATGAAAGCACTTGGTAAGTGCCTGCATGTGCTGTGTGCTGCTTTGTCTCCACAGATCCCACCAATATCCAGGAGTCCAACTGTGCTGATGTGCTAATGATATAGATTGAAAACATCGCTCAGATTTCCCATTTCAATCTGTCATCTTGCAGTTGTTGTTTTTTTTTTAAATGTGTATGAACAGAGATCTCAAAATAGAAGAGAAAGCATCTCTCTGGCTGGTGGCTGGAGGTCAAGAGATGCTGGGTGAAATTTTGTAGCTTGAAGGAAAAAGGCTGTGAAATTTGAGGGCGAGCAGGACGCTGCCCACCCTGCCGTGGTGCTGCTTGGTGATGCTGCAAAGCCCCACATTCCACCATTCATCAGAGAAACAGTGAGGGTTGTTTAAATGTTTGATGATGACTGTAGTTAGTCAGATTTCCACCAGTGTCTGTTCTAGGGAACATGCTCCTGCCGGGATCCAGGAAGCTTTGCACTACTTCTGCACAGTGCTTGAGGGGCTCCACCTGTCAGATCAGCTCCAGGCTTTGGGATGCTTTAGGTTCTGAGGGATCCTGAACCAGACTTGAAAAAAAACCACTTGGTTCCCTCATTCTGCCTTGATTTATTCCATTTTCTCTGCTTGCTTCTCAATAAAGGAAGGAAAACAGGATATTTTTTTCTTTCTGCTTATGTAGAGAGGTAGATGTTCTGCTCCCAGACAGGTCGGTGAGATAAAGGAGATGTCCAGTGCCCACATAAAATCCAGGATGACGGTATTCATTATTTTTCCTCCCCAGCAGACTCAGGACCAGGTGGGACTTGGGGAATCATCATCATTGCAAGGCTTTTGCACACTGGAATAGAAATTCTCCCAGCTGTGGTTCCCCAAATCCCATCACATTCATTTGGCAGCAGCCATCTACCTGTCAGTGGCTCCAAGGTCCACCTAACATCTCTTGTTCCTGGGCAGGGCTTCCTGATGAACAGATCCAGAAGGGCAAGGACATCAAGAGCGTCTCAGAAATTGTGCAGGATGGGAAAAAGTTCAAGGTTACCGTGACCACTGGCACTAAAGTGCTACACAATGAGTTCACCATTGGGGAGGAGTGTGAGATGGAGATGCTGACGGGAGAGAAAGTCAAGGTGAGTGATCAGCTCCTTTTCTGCCCAGGGTGCAGGGGATCAGGGACATTAAGTTCCCTTTCCAACTATTCCTCTGCACTTGAACCAAAGGGAATGACCACACACTGGATGTTAAAGCTGACACAGGGCAAACATCTGAGTAATTTCCGAACTTAGTTCTGCCTTTCACTTTACATACATGACTTAATAAATCATGTAAAACATACATGATTTAACATAATATAATACTAATTGGAAGTCAGCAGATGTGACACCTGCTGCATGCTCTCTGCAGGTCCTCAATAAGAATCTTAGGGACACATTTCTGAAAAGGACAGCCCATTTCTGAGTTACCTTTTGAGAAAGGCAGAGTTCAAGACCCTGAAGTTCCCACCTTTGCTCTTTGCTTTTACAAAACATTATACAAACTCCCCAACCAGTACTTTTGCAGATGAAGCCTTGCATTTCTAAAGCTATCCTAATAGTCAGTTTGGAAAACACTGGAAGCCAGAGGTTTTGTATCCTGTTTGGAAAAGTGGGACAGAGATGCTTTGGTAAATCCTTCTGACAGCAAAAGGTCTGAAAAATTTGAGGTGGAAAAAGGCTGACTTGCTTTCATGTTGCAACACAAAACATACTCCAACCTTCATTCTGTTGACTTAAAGACAGTGCAGGAAAGTCAGCCGAGGAATCGTAAACCAGTAGATTTCTCCTTTTAAATCCCAGTGGCTGTTAGCTTCTCTGTGAGCCTTTTGCACTGCTTCTGTTTACACTGGCTGAGATGGTTTGGCAAGGTGAGGATTTAACACCCTTGAAATTGGGTCAGCTCCCATTCCTGGACATTAGTTTCCAATGGTTCATAAAATGTCAAGACAATGTCACTGACAAATATTGCCTTTCTCCTCTACCTCTGGAGAAGATGATATCACAGGGACTTTTGAAAGCAGGAGGAATGATCACTAAAGAAATGTTCCTGTGAATTGAGCTCCGATAGCCACATGGGTTGTATCACAATTTCTAGCATTACTGAAGTCCCTTGTACATAAACTACAGGGAAATGGCTATTAGAAGGGCTTCACCCTGCATAGATCATCAACTCAAGGGCAGATGAACATGTCCTACAGCCAGACAGACAGATGAACAGAAATGGTTTTACCTGGGTTGTTTATTTGAGTAATCTCAATGATCAAGGTAGCTGCCTTGTGAGTGCTGGTGCTGTCATAGCCTTTTCAGACATGCAGTTCCTTGGGGGTTTAGAAACTTGGCAGATGTGTTTGTCCACCTGAGAGCTTTCCAACCATGACTGTATTTCTGAAAGCTCCTTAAACTGTTCCCACCTTGACCGAGACTTCTCCCAGGCCCACGATATCACCTAGCCTCCCATTACCTGAGCCCAAGGGAGGTTGCTGCTGCAATGGGCAATAGATGGGTGGTGTAGAGAAGACAATGTGGCATGCCCTGGCCCAGCTCAAGTGACTCTGCAGTCCTCTTCTTGGAGGTAAGCAGGTCCTCGTGGTCCTGATGCTGCAAGAGGATCTGCCCCAAGGGGGACAGGCTACTTGGAGGCACCAGCGTTGGCAGGGTGAAAAGTCTTCCTTCTTGTCCCCCAAAATGCATGTTGATGTGGTGCCAAGGATCCCTGCTATGGTATTTGACAGTGCAGAAGCCGCTTTTGGGGGGGAGAGAGGTTGGTATGGCAGCAAAATAGCACCCCTCTAGAGCGCAAAGTAAACATCTGTACCCTTACTGTGTTGTAGTCACTACCACCACAATCCCCTTCCTCCCAGGAAAGCTCCAAGGGAGCAGCTTGCTCCAAATAGCTTGCAGAGGGGACAGAGCCAACTCATTATATCAGAAGAAAGAAGAAATGCAGGGGTTGATACGGTCTGTAGTGTTAACATGAATGCCTTTGTTTCCTCCTCTCTCTACCAGGCTGTTGTTCAAATGGAGGGTGACAACAAACTGGTTGCAAACCTGAAAGGGCTGAAATCTGTCACTGAGCTGCATGGAGACACCATCATCAATGTAAGTGTAGAAAAAAGGGGCAATGGCTGGAATAACAAGTGCCTATAGCTGCCCTCAGGGTCCTCGCCCTACAAAGCTAACAGAGATGCTGTGGACCCTAGGGAGGTGCTGGATGAGCACATGCTCACACTCAGTCTCTGTAGCCAAAGCTGGTCAGTTGGCCAGACATTGAAGGCACTTTCTCATTATAGTCTGATCCAAAAAGTATTTTTTGAGACCTCGGTAGGCATTTCTGGACAAAATTTCATGCAATGAGGTCATTTTCTCACCCATCCAGATGTATATCTTTGGGGCTGAACCTGGCATTTTTAAGGAAGAGAGGTACAGCAGACTGATCCCAGCAGGGTGATGTCAGATTATACCTACCTGCCTTGGAGTACTCATGAAGAGATGTAAAGATTAAATAATTGGGTTTATAGGAAATAGATCGAGGACCAGTCCTGTTTCAGTTTGCAAGAACACATCTTTTCCAAGTAAATAATGGACCCAAGTGCCATGAAAAGCTAACACTTCCCATTTGTTTTTCAGACACTGACCATGGGAGATCTTGCCTACAAAAGAATCAGCAAGAGGATCTAGAGACTCTCCACACATCAATCATTTTACTGTGTAAAATGTGTCCATTAAAGTAAAATTTTTATTAAAGGCATCTTCATTATTACCATTAACCTCTTCACTGTTGTTATAAAGAAATGCAAGCTTCCGAAACTCCCACAAGCCCAGGTAGAAACTGGGTAACCAGCTGAGCCAAGGCTTTGCTGATGTCTGTGAATGAAGACAGGATAGGGCATGTGCTCAGAGTTGTTGAGTGACCCTCTGAGATGTGCTCCATGCTCATGATCATCCTTCCAGACCCTTCTTGGGGATAGCATCCTGCCACAGATGTCCTGATGAGTCGTGCACCCATGGCTGCCTTGACTGGGTGGATGGAGGAGCACTAGACATGGAAACGGCTCTGTTCCCTTTTCTTACAAACACGGCCAAAATGACCACAAGGTGACTGGCACGGCCAAAAGATGGGGAGGTTTAGGAAGGCTCAAGGAAATGTCAATGGTCTTGCCCAGGAAGCTGCCTTCGGGAAGCATCCAGAATGGGCAGTTTGGGTGTCCCACCCACCATCCCCATCCTCAGACCTCCACAACAGGATCCAACCCTCCAGGCTGTGACCACCCCATCCCCTCCCTATCCCTTCCCACCAGCAGCAGGCTCCCAGATAGCCTGCAGGTGTCCTGTGTGTGTTTTGCCCCAAACCACGTCTGATATACTGGGTTGAACTAGAGTTCAATTCTTCTTGCAGAGTGAAATACATATTGTCTCTCCTGGCAGGAGATGCACACTGGTTATTCACAGCATAGCCATGGAGCACCAAAGACATCTCCCATGCTCTCACTTGGTGCTGCACAGTGCATGAAGATGTGGTTTTCTGGTGCTCACAGGACAGGAAACCCTTCTTAGCTAACTTTTCCAAGCCCTGTGCTTGGATGAGGATTGGAAATTGCCACTAAGGAATGCATATATGGCTGGTGTGATATACCTAGCTGGGAAGATGTTCTTACAATCACTTAAAGCTGATCAGGATGGTAAAAAACAACACAAGTGCTTCCCCACCTTCTCCTGCACCCCAAACATGCTATTAAACGACCAATTTGTCCTCATGTCCATCTCTCCCATGACTCCTCTCTCTTCAGGGATGGTTTTCATGTTACAGGTTGACGTTGATTCTCACTGGAAGAACTGAACCAACGTGGATTGTACCAGTGAGCATCAGATGGGACAAATGGAAGGGCTTAACTCAAGGGCATCTAAAAAGCAGATGATGGTCTACAGTGAACGCATCTTAGAAGTATCAGCAAAATCACTGAGAAATGTTGAACGGGGAAAGCCCTGCTTTCAAGGGGATTCTTGAACACACCATCTCTTTTCGTCTCTTGGTTGCCACTGTACATCTGGAGCAAATCAGGTGGATTTTGAGATAGATGGGCAGGCAGAAAAGACTTTTTTTATCTAGAAATCCAACCATTGCCTTCAGACATTTCCTTATCTTCATTTGCTGTCCAGTGGCAGCTGATCCATTGACTAACCCTTCTTCGGCTCAGTGAAAAATTGACTGAGCACTTCTCTAAGGTGAAAGGCAGGTGCTGAAAGTCATTAGAGTCCCCGGCTCACCTTAAGGATGAGCAAAGGTGGATCTCCCTCCCCAAAACCCACTTCTTCAGTTACAGCAGTCCATACAGCCAGTGCACCACACCAGGGCAACTGGCTTCTGGCACAGACTCATCTCATGTCTATCTGCTGCCACCACTTCAGACATTATCTGATTTTTAACTAAGGAGACTGATTTACCCTAATTAATTTATCCTGATGTAGGAATTCCACTTTGTCTCACATTGCAAAGTGCCCACAGTTTGATACTGCGCCCGTGTCAGGTGAAGAATCATTTTTCAGCAGTTTTCCATCAGAGAAACAGCACTTTACATGAAACGCCATCTGCAGGTCTTATTCAGTCTACACTCAACTCCCATAGGTATACATGAAACTTTGTGGAAGCAGCTTCCCACTTCTACCATCCCTTGGTCAGCCACCCATGGACATCACTGGAAAGACATATCGTCGCAAGGAAGTGATAGGAAAAAAAAAAACCACTTAGGAAATAATCACTTAAGACTTAACCAAAGACTTCAGGATGAGGACTCACATAGAGAGAAAAAGACTTCTAATAAGAACGTAAATAATTTTATAATAGGGGGGTTTGCTTCCATTTTTAATGTTAGTGGTAGAAAAAGGATGTTGTTTCTGCTAAGATATCTTCTGCTTTGAGCCCTCAGAAGATTTTTCAGGACTCTTCCCCCAGCAGGTCCATGCTTTCAGACTCGTGGCACTGGAAAGAATCCTTATGGATATATTGCATTCCTATATCACGTTCCCTGTGTCTGGAGGTGCCACAGATGATGCCACCTCACAGGCATGAATTAGTGTCAAGCACAGGGTTTATTCCTTCTTGTGGAAGAGGCCTGGTGGGGCCTCATTGCTAGGTTCAGGCATGACTTGAATCTTTTGGTTTTTGAGGGCAGCTTCCCTCATCTTGTAGTACATGTACTCGTTCTGCTGGAACATGCGCAGCTCCATCTCCGTCTGGACACGCATGACCTAAGGGACGCAATAGGTTATAATATGCGTAAGACAGGGGTTCTCAAAGCAAGTGAATAACACACTGCCTAAAAAAATGGGAACTGTCTTTCGGGGATGTCCCAGGCCATGTAATGATTGATGCAACTTAATGCAGGTGTCCCACCAGCAGGACCAAGACTGACTAGTATTATAATCAGTTACTTTCTAAAACCTGGTTGCCTGTGGACTAGGAAGGTGAAGAAGGAATCAGCCTTTCCTGCACCCAGCTCTTCTGCAGGCTGCTGGGAAGTCTCAAGCTCCCAAATCTTATGCAGGACAAAGAGATAATGCCGTGCCAAGCCAGGGAGTGAGTGCGCTTCCCATTCACATCCTGGTCCAGACCTTTGGTGCGACCCATCACCAGGCTAGGGGTCACCTCATGTGGCAAGAGGTATGGGAAGAAGTAAAGGATGCTCAGCCCCTCTTCAACCACATCCCAGGATTTACCATAAGCAGAGTCATTCCTAGTGCTGCATTATGGTAGAGGTTCAGGAAGGATTTTAGGAAATCTTTTTATGCCTGTCTGTGATTTTATGCAACCTTGGTTTAAGAGCACAGAGATAAGCATGTGCCATACTTGTATTATTTTCCTCCGGAAGTTAAGTGGGAAGGCAAATACAGAAATGGAGGTGCTGGAGCCTCACCCTCTGCTACGTATATAGAGAAAAAGTCAACAGACAGGTTGGCTCTAGGTACTAGATACTAATTTTTCTGGTGACATAAATTTGCACTATTAAAAGTAATAGCTATCCCCTATAACCGGGATTAATACATCAACAAAAGATTTCATTTGGTATTGCATAATTTGTTTGGCTGATGAAGGAGAATGCTGTAAAGCCAACAGGTCACATTGGGTGAGTTAAAGGCTAAAGAAATGATAGCTCCCCAGCTGCAATTGTAAGTAGTTCATCACAGCTGAGCAGATTTAATTCTCTGGGATCTGCAGGTCTTGACCCTAAGCTAGGAAATGCACTTATCAGTCAACCGAAGAAAAATACTCAGTAGCTTAGAAGAAAAGGGGAGTGGTAAATAAAGAAGAATGGACACCAATAAAGAAAATCAGTTAGTAAACTGCGTACAACAACCATAAGTAATTTGATAGTCAAACTGTAATGCCATTCATCTGAAAGCAGAGAAATCAGACTGTTAGAAGATTGGAAGGCTCTTTCCTTGGACAGAGCAGTTTCAAACAAGATTCAAGGGCTCAGTGGCCATTTTTAGTGCATGTCATGGTGCAGAATAAAGAGTATTTTTCAGGAATGAAAATGTCCCATAGGAAGCAGGCTATAAGATAACTTAGAGAAAACTACAACACTGGTAAGAAGCAGTCAATGTTTGATGCATCTCAGCCCTTACAGACGGTTTGTTTCTACAGCTTGAATATAACTTTGCCCAGACAGACGGCACAGGTAACACAGAGGATGACACCTACCTCCAGGTCTTTGGTAATTGGGTGGGAAGGTCCATGGGTTATCAGGAGAATGGCATAGGCTTTACAGATCAAGCCATGCCCAGCTTCAATGAGACCAGCATGCCAGTGGGTCACCCCTGCCCGCATCACAGCCATCCCCAGCTGTGCGTTGTTGGGATGGTATATTTTCCTGGAAAAACATTGAGTAATTTTAGTTCAGGAAAGAATTCCCAAATGTTTGTCAGTGATGTGACATGTTTGCCAAAAAGCAGACTGTTTACTCAAGTGAAGAGCCATTGCCTTCAGTGCCACTGAAATGTGCAGCCTTGCTTAGAAAGGGGCAGGCACGGGTTACACGAGATCACCAGTTGTTGTGAAAGACGATGAATGATCTGCAAATGGGGAAGGCTGGGCACTTGGGTTGGAGGATGCCAAGCTCTGTCATTCCACATTATTTTGGCACAAACAAAACCCAAATCTGACCCTATAGCCCAGACAGCACCAACCTAACTTCGGGCACCTGATGAACTGCCTAAATTGAGATTGTAATGACCACTAGCTTCTCATTCAAAGCAGGGAGAGAAATGAATGGTTCCAGAAACTCCAGAAACTCTCATCCCTTGGAAATGCATCATCACCTCCAGGGACTGTAAGATACTACCCCAGTGGTCAGTACCCCAATAATAATAAAGTACATAATTTTTACTGTGGAGTTTGTCCTGAATCTATATGATCTAAGCCTAAATTTCTTTATTCTCCCTGAGCTTTTACCACAAGACTTGTGCATACTAATTAACCAAGATAAAAATCCATGTATTATTCAAGAGTGAAAGGATATCTTGAGTGACAGCAATTTGATGCAGTTTCTTTTTCTTTGCAACTTCTCCTTCCTGCAGGGCACAGGGGAACAAGCCGTCTCCTGCAGTGACAGCCCCTCTATCCTGCACCCATGCTCTGTGTCTTGCTACCAGGACAGCCCTGAGATACTTCTGAGACAAAAAGAAAAGGCTAATGAAAGATGAACCCAAACCACATGCCAGTTACTCTTTAGTAAATCAAAGTGTTTGGGAGCTCTTGTGCATTTAGGATGGATTCCTTTTCCATCTGGTTATGCAATCGGGTACCAGTCTGAATGTCAGCATAGCATGGGATGCAGACTAAGAAAATTATTCCTATAACACTGCATAACCACAGAGAGCTGTCAAAAATAAGGCACAGACATACAGGTAGCCATCCACCATCCTCTTGGCATAGTCAGCTGCTTCCTCAAACATCTGGAGGTAGGAGAGCACCTCGGAGGCAATGCTGAGGATCCTCAGGAGGTAAATGTTTGTGTCCCCAAGCACAGGCTCCTGTTTCTTCAGGCATTCACGGCAGAGCTTCACAACCTACACCCAAGGGAAGCAGAGAGAAGAAGGGAAAGTCAGAGCACCTTTGGCCCCAAAAATGCCACATCAAAGCCCCGTGGGTCGCATGGTCCATACCAATCCTACAATCCAAGTCAGCCTTTATGAAGCTTGAGGAAGGTAGGATATGCTTTTATTTGTTGAAAAACATCACTACAGCAAAGTGATTGGTGCCCAAAATTTTCTCTCTCAGGTTTACATTAATATAACTGGTGAGGAAAAAGTGATGTCTATTGTTCAGGAGAAAGATCCCAGGAGGTTGGGCTTTGTCAGAGACCAAGTGCCTACAGGACTCTTACACCCAAACACCATCCACCCAACCTACCACGAGCACTTGATGCAGTGAATGCTCTTAATGACTACATGGGGTTAGGGACACACAGCTGTACTGTCCCATGCCTGTCTGCTCAGATGCACCTAGGGCTGACCCAACGTCCCGATCTCTGCTCTGGGGGAATTCAGCATTTTACCAAAGTAAATTCAAACCCAGAAGCTGTTGCTCAACCTGAATTGTTTTCATGAAGCTGTTACACAAAGACAAGAATTAAATATTTCCTGGGTCAGCAAAAGGGTGAGAAAGGAAGAAGTGATTTGAGGTCTCTGACTCTATGTCCCTGTGTCCTGTGCTCCAAGTGGGACGTGCATCTCCCACACCACACACCCATTCACAGCACCCGACAAATAAGCAAAATGCAGAAGCCAGGAGGTGAAGAGGAGAATAACACAGGTAAACATAGCCCACAGCTCAATGTGGCCAGTCTCCTGTCCCTCTTTCACATCCGTTGTCCTCCTTTTTATGAAGTTACATGGCAGAGATGACTTCATACACTCGCCCTGTAAGGCATGTTTTTCACCCAGGAGGTCCTTGATTCAACACTTGTGTCAATCAGAGGTGCTGGAAGTCACTTGAATCTATCTCCTTGTATTATCACTATGGAAGAAACCAGTCTGGGATGTTGTATCAGAAATGGTCATCCTTTACAGAGGGCAGAAAACACTGTCAACTTTTGTAATTTGAGCTGCCAAGAGGGCAGGAAGCACATCAGGATATTCAGGTGACAGGAATGTGGGTTTGTTACGTCCTTAAATATTGATGTAGAAAGGAAAAAGACCTGCTTTTTCTGGTGGTCTATATACAGCAAGAGAGCAAAAGTACCAGCACTCACTTCATGGTAAAGTCCCTCCATGCGGGCCTTGTTGATCTTCTCCAGTGTGTCCTTGGAGAACTGGATGACTTCCTTCACCGTCTCTGCAGAGGGCTGGGAACAATGTTAGGAAAACCAGTGAGGAAAATGCACTGAGTGACACATCAAAATACCATGGCTGAAGGGATGCTTATTCCACTGTATGGGAACCTAAATAAACTTGGGTGAGACGCTTCCCACATCACTTGCTACCTTCTCACTACCGCATGTATAACCCCTCCTCAGACCTGTCTGAAACTGGGCTGAAATTGTTCCACTACCAAGTTGAGACCCGAAGCTCCTGCTGACATCATCAAGAGCATTGCTCATCAAGGTAGCAGCTAGGGACATCTGGCATGTGTAACTGAGTTCTTCGACTCTTCCCTCCATATGTGTCTTCTGGAAAAGTGATAGAATTGCCTCTGTAACTGGGAGGTCTCACAAGACACCAAAGAGGCTGTGAAAGCCACCAGTCAGTGTGTATCTGTTCCTCCTAGTTCAGCTGCTCAAGAAAAATGAGGTTCTTGAATGAAAAATGGGTGGAATAAGGATAGATAAGAACACTGTTACCCACTTTAAGAAATGTTGTCATGAGGTCCAAACACCATAAGAGGGTTGACCTAGATTTCAGCTGCTCCAGAGTGTGAAATGTGTTTTCCCACACACCTCAAAGAAGCTTGGATTTCACCATGTATTTGAAGGCAGGCATCTGGGCATGCCTGACACTAACCAGCTTCTAATTAGCTGCCTCTCCTCCTTTCATTTAATGCTAAAATACAACATTATTATATCTAACCCTGTCATTTTTCTTCCACTTTTCTGAGGTTTTCAAATTTGCATTTTCCAGCTATTCTAGCTACCATGACTTTCCTTTTCATAGATGGGAACCATGACATTATCCCACAATTTCTTGACTCCAGGAGTCTGCAGGAAGAGCCTGGTCTGGAGACAGTAAAGCTGGAGCACAGGCTTGTGCCCAGCAGCAGATCAAAAGCAGAGACCCAATGTTGTAATGAAGGATGGAAAGATTTGGAGTCAGGACTGTAGGACCATCCCATTGTCTTTTTTGTCCACTTGGTTAATCAGAGTTTTGAGCCATCTGTGAAATTCAGGGAAAAACTCTTGAAAATTTGGTGAGGATGGGAAAACAGTTGCTTTTCAGAGCCATGTACCCCTCATCTCATTATGGATGAGTATGTATGTGTTATGATTTTTTATTCTATGTTATTAGACTGAAGCTATCAGAGTTAATCAGATTTGGGCAGCTGTTTGACTGGCACACAGGGTTGTTCTAGTGTGCAGAGCTCATTCAAAGGCAATGTTAATGTCAGTGCAGATCACATCGCTATGTTACTTGAGGAGAGACTCCCAGAATAGGTACTTTAACCAGCACTTCCACAGCAGCTTTGTCTAGTAAAAATCCTCTCCTGCGTTTACTAGACCCCTAAGCCTGTTGCCATTATAAACAATGGGAACTTTGCTACTATTTGGAAGGCATGAAGGACTGGAGGTCCAAGCAGCTGCTGAGGATGTAAGCTTGTCAATCTTGCATATATTCATAGCGCTTTTTCCATGCAGCTGTGAGCGTTGCCGGTCTCAGGCAAGCAAGCCTGAATTCGGAAAATGTGACCCAGCCAACAGCGAGCAGGCGTGCTCTGAGGGTGAGGTCGGTCTGGATAGTTATTGTCTGTGGATGGGGTGTATTTTTAACAGCTGAAATCATGTGCCTTGCATAGTTACAGGCTTTTTCTATACAAGCTCTTCAGAGGACATTGACTCAAAAATGCATGTCTTCCCATTGTGTGCTGCAGAGCATTTCTAATGCTCATGAAAAGAGGATGGTGCATCTCACTGCTCACTCAAGGCTTGATAGCAGGTGTTGAATGAGAGCTGGGAATTTTTTTATCTCATCCACTGGAGAAGGTATGTGAACATATTTCTACAGAAAGTCAGATAAAAATGCTTCTGCATCAGAGGTCTGAGCTGTGGAACAGCTTTACATTAGAAGTGGGGAGTTTCAGGAGTCAGGATGAGCTTTAAGGTGAAGCTTTAGAATTTAGCAATAGGTCTGGATGACAGGAGTTGGACTCGATGATCCCTGTGGGTCCTTTCCAACTCCGGACATTCCATGATTCCATGATTCCATGCCAGTGTCTTTTGTACTAGGGGACAACTTGACCCAGTAAAAAAAGGCCTCCTGCAGTTCCATGTCCTGCCTCCCATGGAAGCTCCCTGACAGCAGTTTGATCCTTTCTCTCAAAGCCTTTCTCAAGGAGAGGTTTTTGCTCTGCAATATCCAGCCTTTCTTGACTGCCACCTGTGTGAAAGAAGAGTCACACGACTGAGCGTGGCTTCCTGGGAACTATGCTGAGCTGGAGGCTGGGGGTTCTGTATTCATTCCCAGGAAAACGCAGCTCACTGGGCCTCTCCTGCTGTTAGTGCTGGCCTAAGAGGTCACAGTTCGTCATCCTACCTTTGCTGTTTTATTTGCTGTTTTGTTCATTATCCCCTGAGCTGCACTCTCTGCTTTGTTACATGACGGTTCCATAGTGCAGATCAATGACTTGATAATACATTAAAACACATTTCATAGAATCATAGAATCATAGAATGGTTTGTGTAGGAAGGGACCTTTTGCCCTGCCTTGTCTTGCCTTGCCTTGCCTTCCTTTATACGCTTTGTAAAGCTTGCAGGAGAAAAAAAAACCCCTAAGCTAGCACTGCCCCAAAGGACAAAAAAATAAGAGAAATTATATTCTTGGGTAGAGGAACCAAAAATAATCTCTTAGAGCTACCAGCTTGCTCATAAACTGGAGCCGCTGGCCAAGAAACACATCCCACTGCCGACGGCAAGAGACGGCCTTACACCCTCCCACTCGATGACTTGTGAGACCTCCAAGGAAAACACAGATTACTTAAAAATGTTACGTGTTAATTGTTCACAGTCAGTCTGCCCACAGCAACCACGCACAAATGTCAAGCAGTGGTACAAACTCCCTGTGACAGGCCTGTGCAAGGAGGGACTGGAAGTTCAGGCTTCCCACATCCCTGGAACCAGTGTGATGCTACACATTTTACAAACCATACAGGATCAGCAGCTCTGGTGAAACCTGTCACCATGAATTGTCTGCAGCACATTCTCCTTTCTGCTGTCCAGAACGTTGATTCCCTTCCACTTCCTTCAAGAAATCCACAATCTAAATGCCAGCATTTTTCTCAGCTCTAGACCTAATTTTCCAATATTTTGGCATTCTGCCTGGTGATGGAGTTTTAGGTTTGAGTTAAAGGCAACTTTTGTGAGCTTTTTTAAATTAAAAACTGCACTTACATTGCATCATAAGGATTAAACTGACCCGCGCATGGTGGGCTTGAATTGGTGTTGTGCTAAATCAAGGTTCTGTTCCGTTCTCATTTATCACACTGGTACTAGTCAGGGTTCTGCCAAAATCTGGCTCTGTTCCTATTGGGAGTGTTCCCAGGATGAGGAATCATGGTCACAGAGACACACAGATGCCCTGAGGGAGGAGACACAACTACCTCTGGGTTTGGGTACTACCATACCTTGCCTTCCCCCTCCTTCACTGCCAGCATCAGACCATCCTTGATCTGTTTCTTGCAGTGCTCACAGGTGCAGTCAAAGTAATACTGCTTCTTCAGCTGCTTCCGCCGCTCCTCGCTCACGTTGAGGAAATCCACATAGGAAACAGTCAGCTCATCCCCTGGAGAAATCTTGCTCAGTGCCCGTAGTTCGATCCTGGGTGCAAAGGAGATGTGGACTTGGAGCCATCAGGGACACCAGGGACAAATCCTGTGACCTGTTCCTGTCTTGCAGAGGTGAATCTTTGCCCTAAGCTACTGCTTTAAGTCTCAAGGGATGCAATGCAGAGATGGGCAGCCAGTCAGGTTAACTGAATACAGAGTAAAAACCCAGTCACAGGAGTTTCTCCTGCCTCTCTGCAAGTGCCTGGCAGGGATATGTAAGGGTCTGAACTCTGAACAAATTAAGACTCCATTATTTTATCCACATAGGGGCTGGACATAAAATTTTATTATATTGCAGGAGATCTCGCCAGAAGAAAACCCCAAGACCAGAAATACACAGCAAGCCTTGAAAAATGCTGAGTTTGGACTTCGAGTCTTTTTTTAAGTACTGCTTCACATGCTGCCTGCACATCCTTGGCTGGACTCCCAGATCCCGAACTGTACTGCTTTCAGTATCATTTTCACTCCCTGAAGTTAAGGCACATTTCCTCTGGGTGCTGGGTAAGAGATGCCCTTGCCCTGTTCATGTATCTTTACATAAGGGCTTTGGAATAATTTTCCTGAAATAGTCTATTTTTCATAAAGCCCCTTTGATCTGATATTGCTAATATCAAACACAAGGAGATCACCAGACTATGTTACTAAACCTAAACACACAGCAAATCTTTAATGACAGGTTTCTGGAAAGCCAGATCTTTGCACCTGCCTTTTTCTCATGTCTTTCCCTGCAAAAGGTCTTAAATAAAAAGTAAAACATTAATCAGGTATTATGATAAAAACTATTCCCTTGCTGGTTCACTCTACAAGCTAAATCTCCCAGTTACTCTGGACCACCTCTCAGTCACAGGGGCTGGACTGTCACAAAAGAATTTGGCTAGAGTGGGAAAGACCTTCATCAAATATCAATTGCAAGGTGCTACTTCTGTACACATCCACTCCCCCATCTACTAGTGACTCTATGCACATTTAAAAGTAATTCACTTGAGACTGATGACCTCGGGCTCTCTGCTCAGACCACTTGATTGGTTGAACATATATTTGCAGCTAGGCATGCTTACAGGTTATCAAAAAAGCCAGTCCCGTGTTCTGACCTCCAACCTTACTGTCACACTGCAGTGTGGTACATTAGTCCTGGGACTCCCTCGTCATAAGCATCGTTTGCCTTGATCATTCTCCTTCTGAGCTCAACAGTGTGTTTGATGTACAGTGCCTGCTGCAAGACACACCTGGGGGGGACCTCCTGGCTCCCACCTGAACATGAGAGGCTTTAGATGGGACCCAACAAAGGTCTCACTGAAGGCATGGGTGACATAGAACCCAAAGGTGTCACCAAGTGCATTTAAAAGTAAGTCTTCTAGGGAAGACATGACTTCCTCCATCATTACTTTTCCCATGTGATCATATTTCTGCAAAGGGATAGTAATTCCCTTGTAATTCCTATTACAAGCTCTCAGCACCAAGAGCGTAGTCCTGAGGCTTTCTGTTGTCTTAAAGCTGCTGTGAAAACTGCTCCCGGCGGCTGATCTTGACCTTCTCTGGGTGTTATATCATATCAACATCATATCATACAAAATCTATCTCTGAACACGTCATCATCATGTAGGGCAGCTATTAGTTATGTCATAATCACAGGAAAATGCCAAACAGAGAAAATGCCAAAATGCCAAACAGAGAAAGCTGCAACGCACTACTCAAGGAGAAAATGCACAAAAAAAAGAGCAATTCCCATCAGAGAGGTTTACTCATGTTAACATTCCTGTTCAGACTTAATAGGATCCTCATTGAAGTGAGTCATGCAACCAGAGAAGCAAAATCAAGCCTCTGACTTTTATGATGCCCCTGATAGCCTAAGCACTGTAGGTATATTTTAAGCAGCCATGCCTTGTGTGGAGGGATTGATAGCATTTGGGATAAGCCTGGAAACACATGGCATGTTTGAAATGCTATAGTTAAAGAGACACTGTCATCTAAGAGAGCCTCACTGAGCTTGTCCTGTGCTTTTTCCCCAGTGTCTGCCCCAAACAATGAGGATCTTGAAAGACTGCAGAGCACAGTGAGCGCCCGAGAGCTCAAAACTCAAATTGCCTCAAGATAGCAACTCTAATCACAAGCGAAACTCATTTTCCCATTTTTACGGTCCTATTTGTAATGCACTGAGTAAGCACCACTAGTAAACAAGAGCACTTTGAAAGTATTTCACATCTTACTTGAGGAAATTGCATGTTTGCTTGAAATTGAAGATTAAAGACAAGTGTTCCATTAACAGGATTGACTATAATATACCAAGTGCAGTGAGCTTAGAATAGAAGTCCTTTTTTCATGTATTTTCATATATTTTTCTTCAGTTTGGATCAGGTAACAGTGGCATCATTAAAAAGTAAAACATTAATCAGGCATTATGATAAAAAAGGACGAAACCTACAACTTACAGTGTTGCTACTGTAGAAATGCATTCAACAGGCACTGCTTGTTGCAGAAGAAACGTGGACTATTTAGTATGTCAGTAATGCAATCATTTCTCATCTCCTAGTACGCAAGGTTTTATTTTGGGCTGTGCAAGTTTAGCAAGACCTTGTTCTGACTTTCACGCTCTCGTCATAGTTAGGGGAGGAGGAACAAGAAGTGAAGAGGGGAAATACTGGCAGGGAGGAAGCCAAGGGAGAGAGTGGGAAGGCAGAGAGGGAATTTGCAGTGGGGGAGGCAGTCACGGTATTACCATTGTTGGCTTAATTTACTACAAAATGCAGAGTTAAGTGAGGTTTTGGTTTAGTGGGATTTTACACGGGGAAGGAGTAGAAGTTCAGAAAATGGGGAAGGTGAAATTTGCTGCAAAGAGAGGGAGCCCCTTGGGCGGTTTGCAGCTTTTCCATGAAAGACGGGACATGAGGGATACAGAGCAAGGGGGGAGGATGATGCTTTCAAGACTGACCCACCTCATCTGTGTGTGGAACATTGATCTTACAGCCTCATGACTGAAAGACAAAACAAACATCTGCAGTTTACACAGGTGCAATCACAACAGAAAAAAAAATGGGTATCGTAGGTCATTGGGACATTGTCCTGATAGGAGACAAGGGGATTCCCTGTGCCTGACTCGTGAGAAATTCCCTTTTGCTCTGTAGCTGTCATAACCAAATTGCCCGTGGAGGATTTGGTGGAGTACCGTGGCACTGTGACTTTAGGAGTGGCCTCGGCCAGGGGTTGTACAAAACCTGCTTCTGACGTTTGGCAGGCACAAGGGAGCTTCTTCTCCTGCGTGGCAATGTGTCCACTGACATCAGTAGTTATGCTTGTTAAAACACAGCTTGAAATGGAAATTAGACTGAGATACAGGCAACAAGGACTGTGCCCTCTGTGATGAGTTTAAAGGGTCTTCAAGTCTGATGTTGTGCCTTAAGAACTGCGAGAGAGCTCAGCTCCCACAATAGGGGGCAATCATTAAGTTTCCACAGAAAGACATAAAAGACTCCACAATTTACCTGGCCAATAACCAGACTGTCAAGTTTAAAGTCAGTAACGGGACACATATGGACTGTCAACAAGCTGCCAGGCAAAAAGATGCCATTCCTCTACTTACCGCCCAAAATCTCAGACTTCAGGGTTGGTATCACTGCTAGTTATGTCCTCCACTTCCAAGGCTGGTTGGAGACGTTTTCCATCATCCCACTACGGATCTGATCCAGGGCAACTGGATATCAGAGCACAGACTCCAATCTGACTTTGGATCAGACCCTGTTTCCTACCAAGGTAATCATCCTAATACAATTTTGTTTACTCTTTGCTTGTTTACCATCTTCTTGATAAATTCTGGTGTAGTATTACCAGGTAAAACTGGCAGCAAGAAGGGGAGTGCACAAGCAATGTGTTAGTTAAAGAGGAGGCTGGAGGGTTAACTTATAGGACTAAAGTTAGGTGAACACAAAAATTTATAAAATCTTCAGTCCAAGCAGAAAATTTGCAGGAAATATCGTGGCTGTGCAGTTTTTGGCAAGCAGTTTCCCAGAGTTAGTATCTTGCACATGATATAACTTGCTGGCTCAGCAGCAGTTTTATCTGTTCTTGCCTAGGACGAGACTGCGAAGGGCAGAGCATCCCTCCCATGAACTGCCCCAAGCACTTAGAGCAGAAGCTTTCACTCTCAGCTCTGCTGAAACATCCCTGCATTTCCCACCTAATCTCTTTCCATCTCACACGTCCTACAGTAGTTTTCTTATATGACTTGGGTGGGAACAGGGAATGCCCAGTGGCTGAGGGCACCCTGCACTCGCACGTGACTTAGTCTGTGGATAACAGTCATTAAGATCCTGTTGTTAAAGAGTTAATCAGCAATTAATAGAGGCTGTACACTCTCACAAAGATGAGGGCTTGTGTTAGGGATGGTTATGGATACACCAGCAGAGAGTGATACACAGCTGAATGCAAGCTTCAGCTATGAGAAACTCTTGTACTATGGACTTGGTATAATATTTAATAATATATTAATCATAATTGTTCCTTAACTATTTATAAATAAAGCCTCGATATAAGACCTTATGTAGGCAGCTACTTAGTGCCTATTTTGAGTCTGGTTTCAAAACTCACAGAAACCAGGAAAAAATTCTTTGCTGTTTCTCTGGATTTGGGATCAGACCTTGTGTATTTGTTTAGTGCATCAGACAATATTTTTTAAAATAACAATAATGAGAGGGAAAACAGTTCCTCTTTAGAAAGAAAATCCTAGGGTGTATACTTTTTCTGAGCTAGAGAAGGAAACAAGAATTAATTGATTTTCTGGGGCATGGATCTGACACTGAGATTAGCAGAGTATGCTGAGTTGCCTGCTAGGATTCATCCGCACTGCACCCAAGGAAAGAAATCCACTCACTTGCCATTGTTGAAGATGACAGTGCAGTTGGGCCAGCAGTCGTGGTTGACCTGGCAGAGGTTGGGGAAGACTCCCACACCAACAGCCTGCAGTCCTCTTTGGTCACTGAGGGTAAAGCCGTTGCAGCTGATCTAGTCCCAAAACATAAGCAGGAAGAAGCATTAAAGGAGAAAAAGCTGAACTCGGCTATATTCAGGATTTCTCAATTCCTGTTGAGGCTTTAGAAGAGGCATATCTCCAGCATCCCATCTCCAAACTTTAGGGAGAAAGGAGGAGTGCCTATGAGGTTACTGTAGAAAGTGAAAGCAGAAATAACATATTTAGTTAGGATAAAACTTAGAACAGGAGCAAAGCAGGACTCATGCAGATGGACCAACTCAGAGCAGGGCTGAGTAGGTGCTACAGAATATTTGCTGTTAATATTCATTTGGGATGCCTAAGATAATTTGGTTTGACCACACATTGGTTTCCTTATATTTGCTTCCTGCATGTAATTCAGAAAAAGGTCATAGGAAAATGAACTTGAGGCAATTTAATCAGAGCATCAGCAGAAAGCAAAGTTCACACTTATTAAAACAGGTATCAGTTAGAAATTAACTTTAAGAGCTGCATTGAACCTGACCATGTTTGCTGGGTGGCCCGCAGAGCTTATTAAAACCAATTACTACTATTTGTTCAGAGGCCCAGACAATTTCAGACTGCTGTTGGGATACATATATGCCATGAACAAAATATTATACTTTTCTATATGGCACATTATTATCATATACAAATGGAACAGTTCTCAGCTGCAAACATATACAAAGGAATTATCTGCAAAGAGAAAATGCGATTGGATATACCAAAGGAAATAATTAACTCAGCTGCTAATTGGTTTACTCTGATAATTGTTTTATTTCATTTATTAAATGATTCTGTATGTTATCTGTACTTCCTTGCAGGAAGGGCGAGTTATGTCTGTGACTAGTACATAGGTCTCCCTGTTCCTAGTGGACTGGGGTTTTTTTTGCAGGGTGGATATCAAAGGATGCTGTGCATCCTCCCTATGCTAGGGTTGGTAAATCCAACTTCTCTGCCACACCAGCCATCAGCAGAGATGTGAGCAGAGCATGTTTCTCATCTCAGCTCACTGTGGTCCCTCAGGCACTGTTGCTAGCTGAGGAGTCAGTACAACCCAGGCTTGTACCAGGGCTGTCAGCAGAGCAACTCAACCTGAACTGGCTTCTTGGAATTTCCCTCTCTGCTACAGTGTGAACAAAAATTTGTAGTTAACAAGTTATGAATGGATATTACTAAATACATTCAGTATATTTTACCTGTAATACCCATACATACAAGTATATATAATGTACAGGTAAAAATCTAAACCACACGATATGAAATAGATAATGCATATTCTGAAACAAATCTGGTATATTCAAATATGTTCTAAGTATATTTAATAAAAATATGTTTCGATAGATTTTCTCAGCTCTCTCCATTGCCCAATGGGACCTGTGATGACAATGCAGCACCTATGGCTGCGTGTGCCTTTGCCTGGATGCTTAGACAGAAAAAATGTTTCAGATCTTGCCCTTGCTGTGCCTCAGTTTCCCAGTGTCAGTGCAGGAGCAATGCAGAGGAGGAATGGGCAGTATGCAAACCACCTGTGGCAAAGGCTGATCTCAGCTATCCCAGCCTCTGTGGCTTCTTAAAAGAAAGAAAGGAATGAACTCAGGCATCCTCAACTCAGGCTAGTTAGAGACTTCCTCTGGGAAGCAGACATTAAAAGCAGCCCCTCGTTTCCTCTCCCAGCCCTCCAACTTACCACTCCAAATATGTGGGAGATGAACTGCAAGCCGAACTGCTGGCTCTGGGGTGGCCAAAACTCAAGGAAGCTCTCCACATCAGTACGGAGCTCCTTCTTCTCCTCCTCGCCAAAGCTGTCCACGTGGTTCTGCAGGTCATCGATGGAGACCAGGCAGCCCTCTGCCAGCCCACTGCCTTCCCTCTCGATCTTCCACATGATGCGGGCAGCCAGCCTGGCCAGGAGACATCCCCAGGTGTTAGCACCACCACCACCCACCACAAGGAAAGGAATGGAAGGACATAGGAATTCATCTCATGGAAGGGAAATGGTGTGCAGACAGACCAAGACAGGCTCAGTATTGAGTGGCTGATGGATGGTGACCATCCACGTGATTTTCAAGGAAAGAAAGATGAAGGTTTTGCCTCAGCATCCATGTTCTGGCCAGTCTGGGTGTGGCCTTAAGCAGCCTGTTCTAGTGGGATATGTCGCTGCCCATGGCAGGGGGGTTGGAACTGAATGGTCTTCAAGATCCCTTCCAACCCAAATCATTTCATGATTCTAATCTGAAGAAGTGCTACAGACCCTCCAGGTCCCCAGCTGTCCATGACGGTTCTCATTTCCTTGGGAATTCCTCTCTTGTCTTATGACAGAGCCAGGATGTGAAGGCAAATCAATGTATCCCATAGACAACTGGGATGCCTTCTCCTCTCCCAGGCTGCCAGCTCAGCCCCTGGGGCCAGCTCTTACCTGATGTTTTCGGTGGGTGCCTTGCCATACTTTTTGATGGCAGCGCACTCATTTTTGTGGTTCAGCCAAGCTGCTCTTTGGCATGTCCGGTCGCAGTAGTAGGCAAACTTGCACTGGCCGCAGCGGTGGAGCCTGTCCTGCCGTTTGAAGCAAGTGTGACAGATGACATGCGTCAGGCTGGAAGGAGAGAAGGACCCTTTGGTTCGTACATCAGTGAAGGACCAGGTCCACCCAATGAGGGTGCTGCCAGCTTTGTGTCCCTGGATTCCCCACACCCACTAAGAATGGACCTCTTGAGATTTTTTGGGAGGATGAAGAAACATCCCACCCAGCTTAATCCCTGTGCGCTTGCCCATTGCTGTTGCTTCTCTCTTTGGCTACATCAGAAACAAATATTTTGTTTAAAGGAGGACAGCAATAAAGAATTCCCAAGTCGTAAACTCTCTTGTCTGCAGCTCATCTGCTCCTCCTCAGCACGGCTGCTGTTAACAGGATTATCAGTCTGGTTTTTTTTTTCTGTCTGGCCCATACTGAAGCACGAGCCATGCACTTGCTGAGCAAAAAGCAGGTGCCTAATGGGTCTGTAGCTCAGGCGAGCATGAAGGCAAAGAGCCAGCCTGAGAGCTTCACCTGCCTGCAAAGCCTCTGAACTTCTTTAGAAATAAATTTGAAGTGAAACCCTCTGTGAGCACTAAGGCTTTCCTGGGCCCCACACCAACCACTACCACGCCCAAAAGACTTAGGAAAACATTAGGCTAGAAGGACCATATGCAAGCATGGATCTGAGCCATCCTAGCTGCTCTCCTAAGTTTCCGTAGGCACAGGCGTGCTGTGGAGATAGAAGCATACATCAGGAATGCTCTGCTAGTGAGTAGGTCAGAGGTGTATCACAAATGAAGAAGACTGATAGATCAAAGTGTTTGCATAGGTAAACTGTGTTTGTACTGTGTGAAACATAGATATGTTTTCACGGATTAAAAAGCAGCTTTGCTTGTCACTTCTTTTCACCACTGGGCCAAGGATGTAGCAGTACTGGACACACTATACTTGGCAATTGTGTCTTTGCATTGGAAATCACATGAGGAAACCAAGAAAGCTGCATCTTTCAAAGTAGAACTTCTTATTACAGAGCAGTTTATGTCTTCTCCACCTTCCTTCAGTGGTGGTACTTGTCTCCTGGCTGACCACCATCAAGAGACAGGAGCACAGAGCCCCAGGCAAGGTGGGGTTTGGACTCACCTGGTCCCAGTGATTCCAAGCAGTCACTTACTGTGGATTAGTGAAGGTCTGAGGGACCAGAACGGGCTCCCAGCCATTCTGCAGGTCCCTGAGCACAAAGGCTGAAGCACAAAGGGATTTTCAGCTGCCCAGGGATGGACAAGGAACATCAAAACAGCTAAGGGTGGAGGAAAGATGAAATCTCAAGAGCTTGCAGGAGCATTGGCTGGAGTGGGACATGGGTTGGGCTGGCTGTAATGCTAAGTTTAGGCAGCGGTACTTGCATTTATGATCACCACTAGATTTTATTAACAAACCTAGGGGATCATTCATTTTCACAAGGCTGCTGTGTTGCTGAGCTGAGAACATGAACAATTTACCGCCAGTCAATGGCCCAGAATATGCCATGCATAGAGGCGTTAAACATTACAAGTAATGAGCACAATGCCTGATGTGAGAATGTGCTCTGCTCTCAGGGCATGACATCCTCCCTGTCTGCTCCTGCATTAACCTTAGTGCTCTCTAGGCCATGTAAATCCCTCCTGCAGATGGGGTAGTGATGCATATTTCTCCTCCAAATCCAGAAGCCTGGCGTGTTTTTCTCTGGTGCCAGCTGTAAGTGCTGCTCACCAGCTATTCTCATCCTGGCTCTGTGGTTAACTAGTTGAGAGGTTACTGTGACTTAGACAGTCATTGGATATCTGGCAAACACCTCTCAAAAGGAGCAGGTTGCTTCTTTCGCAGGGGTCAAAATTGGTTTTCCAAGTTATAGCCAAGGCCAGGGAGGAATGCAACAGAATACTGATGAAGCCTAACCTCATGTCCTCACTCTGAGTGTTCGGGCTCCCAGACCAAGAGGAAATTTCCCCATGTGCCACTTTCAGATGTCCAACTGCTCGCTCGGAGAGCATAATTCATTGGGAAGGGGGGGGAAACACTTTTGATCTCCTGCCCAAACAGCTTCGGGATTTTCCCCTTGCTGCTAGAGAAAGCTTTTTACAACCTGATTTGGTGCCCTCATCTATTCTTCTCCAGGCGACTGCCCACTTTATCTCCACCTCCAGCCAAGCTCAACAGTGAGGGAGAATTTCAACTCCCACCACTAAGACACTGCTGGTCCCAGGAGGGAAGTTTTCTTCATTACCAAAAGCCCAATGACCACAGGGGCTTCATTACCAAGGATAGCATTATCATCATCCACAGCTTGTAATGGGGAAACTGAGGCACAAAATTTACTTATGATCACACGAGGAGGCTGTTCCACAGGCAGGAATCCGAGCCCCAGCCCCAGAGTCCCCAGCCTTAAGGCAGTCTTGCCTCTTCATTCTATGGCTATATAAAAAAAGTATGTATGCGTATTTCTATCTATCATACTACACTTAAAATGCACTTGCACTCCTCAGGCACTATAGTATGAGCTGCTGGCACTATCCACGAGCTGTCTTGGTTCTCTCAGGATGAAGCAGACCGTTGATTTAAAGCAGAGAGCCATTGATTCAAAACAGAGGGCCATTGACTTAAAGCAGAGCGACCTGCAGCAGACAAAACCCCATGGAAAAATGAGGTTTAGAAAATGACAGCGAGCAGCGCTGGCACACGGGAGTGATGAAAGGTAAGTACCCAGGATGGGGCAGGGGGGAACACATATCTGGGAAGGAGGAATTCAGCCAGCTCCATTAAGTCAAACGGAAGACCTGGGAGCCAGTGAGCAATGCGAGGCTGTGCTCTGTCAGCTGTCAGATCAGAGGAGCAGAGAGGTGCAAAAGAGATTACACTCCTTGTAAGGCAACAGAGAGCCAGAGAGCTGATAAAGTCTACGTGGTTACAACACGTCGGGAAGCACAGGGAGATATCTCACACAGGGAATGGGGCTCCCTCCTGCCTGCCTGCGTGTTTTGAGGGCAGTCAGAAATTGAAAAGATAGTTAAATAAGTTTCTCTATAAAGAGGAATGACCGGTCAGAGGGGAATATGGTGCAGCAAAACCCAAATTCTCAAACAAGGCCTTGTCTTCCCTCAGTTCTCTGAGAACAGAAAAATACTGAGGTGTTGGCTTTGCATTTTGCTGTTCTAAAATAGGGTGTCCAGAGTTTCCAAAGGAAAGCCAGCTGGTGAAACTTATTGGTGGAAAGCCCTCATTTCTGAGGAGATGGAGAAATGCACAAAATAAAAAGGTTACATGAGACTTCCTGAGGAAGGAACAGTTCATGTGGTATTGAAATTGCCACACAGTTACTTGTTGGTAATCTGATAGGCAGGTACAAGATGTAACACTTCTCTCACAAAACATTCGCTGGATCCTTCTTGCTCAGAGGTGGTTCAAGAGAAGACTGGATTTACTGATAATGTGTGTTACCAGAACTCTAGAGGCATGGGATCAACTCTTGGCACGATAAAAAAATTCAGGAGACGCAGGTATTTGAGATCGGTTTCCTAAATCTTCAACATATATTGCTCAAGCGCTGCCTGACCTTGCAAGAACTAAAATCCCCCACATGCCTGACCACCTGTCCCAGAGGTGCTCAGAGCCAGACACCCTGAATGGGGATGACAAAGTGGGGCTCTCCTTCGGACCCAGAGCTGGACCTCACGACAGCCTCTGATACCTTTTGTCCTGGAAGCAGGCAACACCAAGGGCACCAAAGGCTTGCAGTGTTCACAGTCTCCCCCGTCATCTCCTCCACAATGGTTACAGTCCCTCAAGGACAGGGGGAGGAAGCCTGAGGTTACCAAGTCTTTAAGCCTGTGGAAATCATTGATCTATAAAGCCTTCTCTATCTGGCCTAGAAAGAGTTTATCACCACCCAAAATGGCTCCACATGACCCAATGGAGATTCCTCTCCCTTCTGAGAGAGCAGCCGATGCCCATGTGGTCAGGATGCTGCAAGGCCTGGCAGAACTGAGGGTTTCTGGAGAGATGTGTGATACCTACATAGAAGCCCTGGAAGTCTGAACCCATAGAGACTGGGTTCTTGGCTTCCCTTGCTTTAGCACAGGCACAATTCATCTGCTTTCTGCTGCGTCCAGGTATACCATGGTCTCTGGGGTGATCTCTGGCCATTCATTCACCGACATCTTCCACACATAGTGAGAACTTTTTCCATCCTGCCCAAAAGCAGGTTCTTCATTAGCACAGTGATTTTGCCAGCCCATCCAAGCCTTGCCAGGTCAGGGATTTAGGACTGACTTGGAAGTCAGGTGCCACTGACTCATTAAATGACTTTCTGGGAGCCTCAGGTTTCCTTGGTCCCTCATCCAAGTGTCAACTGATCTGCACTCTGAGGGGCTTATGAGTCCTGACGTTACGTAAATAAGATGCACTACTACTCCTGGTCCCAGACATTGCTACAGTCCCAAAAGCAATGATTCAGCGTACCAGCCAACAAATGCAAGGGGTGAGAGAGCACTGTCATCTAAACTGTGGCTCCTGCACGCATGGCTGTCAGAGAAAGCAGAAGAAACAAATAGCTCTTGTGACTGCTCGGATTGCATTCAGATGAATTAAGATCTGCTGGACATGCCAGGACAGAGCTGAGCCTTGCCACAGGAAATATATTAACCTCACCTCCGAGACATGTACTACCCAAAATTCTGTCAATCATTTCCTATGAAGTTCTCACAGCATCTCAGGCACTGATCTGGAAAAGCAAGGTGAGGTGGCTGTAGTGCAAAGGTGCAAAAAGATTTCATTGATTAGCTAATGGGCAAGATGAGAAGCTCACAAACTATTTAATGTGAGTTTATTCTATTTCGTACATCACAGATGACACACAGACAACCTAACTTACACCTAAGTCCACCTGGCTAGGCATCTCCTTAATGTCTTAGGGAGGATGGCGTAAGGTGTAGGTAAAGTCCACTTGGCTTTCAAAGCAGAAGCTGTAACACTTCATTAAACACAACAGCCTAAAAAAATGCTCCTACTATTTCAGAAATGAAAGGAAAAGTGAGGTATTCAATAAGTGGCTTCTGCTGAGGATATCTATAATGGTAAATTATTAGAACAAGAATAGTTTTGCTCCTTTAAAAAAAAAGGGGTTGAATTTAGTACATCTTTAAAATGTCAGGGATGTGACGTCCTAGTTTGTCTTATTTTAGTGGAGGATTTATTTTTGACTAATTGTAAATATTTTATTTTAGTCTTTTATTACAAGCTTTCTCAGCCTCTTTTTAAAGAGGAGGCGTGGTTTTCTTTTAAAAAAATAGGTTTTCTTCAGGTTTTACTTAAGCTTTTCAACAAATGCCGTGATAATAAAAATATGACCACATTATCTCTCAGGTTTTATTGTATCAACTCTAAGAATTTGCTTCCATAATCTTTTCAGAGTCATACTGTTATGGAAAAAAATTGCATTTCTTACAGTCTAGGACCTGCTGCATATAGCAAAAAGGAGTGCAAAACTTTCATGATTTCAGGATTTTAGCAATTTGCAAATCACTCATCAAGCAGATCTTCAACTCATGTTTGCTCTCTACCACACATGACACTGTTTACCTTGACTACTGCCTCTCAAACTCTGGCGGTTAAAGTGCAAACCTTCTCTTGATGAAGGTTGACAGAGACATATCGGGCACCTCCACGCCTGTCGGAAATGTAAACTCTTAGAGGCTCTAAAGCCAAAGGACACAGCGGAGGAGAAGGTCACATACTGTACATTGAGCCCAGGCAATGGAAATGCCACCGTCCTACAGGTGGCAGTGAGGAAAGAGGCTTGGGGGCTTAAAAGAAAAAGTGAAAAGGTAGGAGGGGAGTATTAAACCCCTGCATGCAAGCAGAACACTAGAGAAAGCTTCAGTGAGAGGTAATGTCAACTAGGAGTGCAATGGGGGCTTTACAAGTCAAAAAAAGACCCCAACGAAAGCAGAGAATCCCTTGAGAAGCTGTATTTCCAACATTCTGTGTCTGTTGTAGGGTAAAGCAGGCCTGACACTGGTGTTTTCTGAGTGTTATTTCAGCGGATAGCAACAAACCTGATTCAAACACACAGATCAGAAAGTCTGTCTGCACTTTATCCAAACAGTAAAATACTGGAGATCACACGGAGTTCTGCACTCCTTTCAATCGGTATTCACTGTTTCTGTAAACAGCCTGCTCTAGTTGAGGCAGAAGTAGTAGGCTTGATGAAGGAGTCAACCCCAGGTAACCACTGTGTTAAGCAAAAGGTTGCAGAACCATAGAATTGTAGAATGATTTGTGTTGAAAAGGACATTTAAAGGTTAGCTAGTCCAACCCCCCTGCAGTGAGCAGAGTTAGCCTTGTGACTCCTACCCTGGCCTTAAAATCTAAGAATCTATGAGCTGGCTGATGTCTACAGGAACCTTCTTTAGCTTCACTTGGAATTTTATGTATCTACTTCTGGACTAAAAGTCTCTGCCACAGGGATGAAACTGCTGCTCAGATGACCATCGTTTGGTTGAAGAGTACAAGCCCTCACCAGCCTTAATGACTTCAGAGACCTTCAGGGAACTTCAGAATCCCTGTGACCTTCAAGGGCTTCCAAGGTGGGACGCACTCTGAAGATTTAAACACCTAGGTGTGCTCATCTGTACCGTCTACTTCAAGATCCCATCAAAACATTCATAAAGCCTATAAAGCCACTCAGCTCAAAAGTAGGTGCCTGTGTTTGGTGCACATTGTAGTGTTCTATTAACTATACTGGACAGTAAGGGCTGGTTTCTCTTGCCTGGGTGTAGGAGCCTGGTGTTATTTTAGGCTCTGCAGGGACCCTTATCTGGCCTGAGAGGAGGCCTGATTCTCATAAATCCTGTTTTGTTCCTGTCAGCCCAAAGAGGATATCTCAGACACCCTGGGGCATCTCAAATGACACTAAACACCCATGGCAACTAAATTCTGCCCCTATCTCTACGCAGACATTTATTAAAGACCTTAGTTTTGAGTGTCTTAATCTGCAAGCTGAAACCCAAAGCATACTGCTGGACAAGTCATCACATCACCCTGTAGGCTGGCCCAAGTATATTGGTGGATCTGTCTGGCTCAGAGTATCATGGCTGATAAACCTTTGTTAAATAAAACATTTCTCCTTTTCTTGGCAAAATAAAATTCTCGGCACCTCCTCAACCTCACCTTCCTGATGAAAGACAGACATTTATATTATTTATTTATATATAATAGAGTCGGGTGACAGCCTTAGGTCCAAACTACTTTGGTAGTTCTTCACATCAATACATAGAAAAGGGCCTTTGCATCATTTAAGCCCAAATGGTAGGGTATGCACACTTTCATCTCTCACCAGGTGTCAAGATGAGTTTTTCAGGCTCCCTAGATCCCTGTACAGTTGGGGCAAAGAGGTTTGTTCTTCCAATAGTTTCTCAGAGTATCACAGGTAGATTTTGGCTATGGAACAGCCCCACGGAAGGGCTTCTTACTTGGATAGCTGTTAACAATCTACAGCAGAAAATGCAAATTTTTCATTTCATTATTTTGTTCTTCATCAAGTCAAAAGTCCATCAGCTTTTATGAAGCTCCCTCATTTCTGAACAATAACACCTCCAACCTCTTGACAGCTGTGTGCCTGAGCACAAACACAACTGCTTTCCATTCTGTAGTACAGCCACATCAAGAAAACACCCTTGTATCTCCAAAGAGCTGCTCCTACTAATCTGAAAAAGGGATTTTCGCTACGCCTGCTCTGTTGCCTCATCACATGCACTCACACAGAAGACCACAGTGTGGCCACTGTACTATAATTGCCACCCATATATATTACACACAGAATTTGATTTCAACAGCAAAATCAGAGGCAGAATTTCAGAGGCTCAGTATCTAAACTGGAACCAGACTTCCCAAAAGCCTGAGCTCTTCAAAGGGCTGTGAAGTACAGACCAACTCCAAACTTTAGTGCTGCTACGGTGGCCTTTATGTAAGAAAGCTGAACTCTGGAAAATCTGATCGCGTATTTGGTACAACTGACCCAAATAATTAAACCCACCAATCACTTATATTTGAATCACTTTCCATAGTACACATACACACTACTTTCAGCAAGACACAAAGAAGTCGAACGGAATTAGGATGAGGGATCCTGGACTTCAGGTTTCTCAACGCAGCGTGAGAGCCTTTTGAATAGTGTAGACTCAACACCAGTTTTAGGACCTCTGAATGCTTGTTTGTGGCACAAAAGAAACAGATTCCTCACACTCTTTGTCCATGCCGAGGCAACAGCAGTTCTTTCAGTGCAAAGCCAGCCACCATGGTCTAATGTAGATTAATTCTTGCAGATCCTACAAGGATCCAGGCTACAGTTTCACAGCAGTCAGTTCACTGGGGGTTTGTGCGATTGAATACTCTGGAACAGCAGTAGAAGTTACTTTCAAAACCAGAGCACTGCATTCATGTGGAAAAGATTGGAGCAGTTTTCACGGAAAAAAAATGTATGTTTCCATTATCTCAGATGCAGGATTTTCCCTGCTAAGCACTAACTTACAAGCATGCAGTTGGCACCTCCCGCTTCAGAGATTTTGGGATAGGAGGGTAAGTGTCCATTATTACTGTGTTATTACTGCACAGCAGGACAAAGAAGAAGGAGAGAGATAAAAATGACTGAAGCGTCCCTACCCTCCCCAGTCACAGAGAAGGGATGCATTTACGTTGCCTTCTTGTAGCTTAGTCTGGGAGGTAAATAAACCCATCCTGGGGAGGAAGGGAAGAATATCTTTCTCTATCCAAGGTTTTCTGTTGGAAACTTAAGCCTAAGACACAGCCTGCACCCTTAAGGGCCAACGTGGTGATAGTTTCTCCTGCTGTCTCACGTTACACAAGTAACATTTGAAAATGCAGTGAAGTTTTACCTCTTCAACATATACAGCTCTACTCTGTGCATAATGCTCACAACATTTCACAAAGAAGAAAAGAAATCTCAACCAGCCATCAAAAAACAAAATGTTTTCAATGGTTTAAAGGATAATTAGTATTATTAATAAGGCATATGGGAGAAATCACTGTCCATAAGCACTTCTGAAAAAAACAAAGCATCGCAGCAAGATTCCAGGTAGTGACACAACTGAAACTGAAGAATAGGGGCTAAAAGGACCCATCAAGGAGAGAGGGTTTCATCACTAACTACTGTAATTTGGATCAGGGTTCAAGAACAAAACATTTTAAAATAAGAAGTAATTTTTTTAATGCGAGCTTTTAAAATTACATACTAAAATACAAACTAAAAAGTGTCATAGCTGCTATTGTATAGGCTGATAAAACAGGTGTTTTATCACTGACAGTGTAAGGGCAAGGAAAAAGTGAATGAAGGACGCAAAAGTCTTATTTCCTGTTCCATTCTTTTAATCCCCTATTCTCTGCTATTGCCAGATCACACAGTAGCACAAATAAGCTTCAACTACAAGATGACTGGGATTAAAACGACAGTATGATCTCTGCTGGCATCCTGGACTTCGTTAGCGGAGCTGATTTAATCACCCAAAGCTCAGCTAGGCGGTATCACTCATCACCCTGTTTAGTGTGCAGAACATTCACTAAAGTCACTGGTAGTTCAGGGCAAAAAATCAGTTTCAGGACTGACCACAGCTCCCTTAAGGAATGCTCATGAATTCCCTAAGCCCAGAATGAAAACTTCATCTGATATCTAGATCCTCAGTTTGAAAATGTGGGCCAAATTCTGTTCTCAGTGCATTATAAGGCTGAACAAATCCCATTCATATCTGAGGCTTTATTCTAGATCTATCCCATGAGAGATTAATATAGAAATTTGGGTTTTGTGTCTTTTAGCTTCCAGGGCATTTAAGTGAATCTTCCATTGATTTGAAGGGCAGAAGTGGGCACCTACCAGCCATACCAACAGCACAGTTTGATTGAATTTTGTTTGTCCTTGAAACAAGCAAAAGAAAAGAAAAATGCATTTGCACCAGAATTCAGTTTGTGGCTAAATCAGTGTGAACAAATATTTAAAAAAACCCTAATATTTTAAATATTTTAAAATATTTAAAAACAAAAGAGTGAAAGCAGAAACCTGCCCTCAATTAACTGAGCTGACTACAGGCATAAAATCACTTTAACAGAAACAATACCACTCGCAGATCTCCATTACCTTCAAGTTTGAAGGCAGCGGGCGATGAAGCTGCGTGTACAGCTGGGAGGTGGTACGTGTGAGCAGAGCACAACATAACTCACTTTTATTATGCATTATACACCAGAGGCTACAGCAAAGCCAGTTCTGAGATTGCTGTACCTGAACTGCACTTACTCCTGGCAGTTCAGCAGAGGGTAACATGGGTTCGGTTTTGTGAGGCACAGAACACACACAACTTTCACCCCATTTAGTAGAAGCTGTTAGGACTGAGCACCTTGCAAGATCACAACCTGAAAAAACAGATTATGCCATATTAAAGGTGAAAAAAAAAGCTGATCTGAGCCCTGGGAAGCACATTCTCTGTAAGCTGCGAATGTGTCTTTACAAAAATGCTACTGACTTCCCTTTGCAACCTTCTCTGATGATGTCCAGGCGCTTTCAAACTTTTATCAGCCCCGGCCAGATGAAATTTTGCATTGAGATTATTTTCAGTCTGTATTTTGCAAGTGCTTTTCTCTTACCTATCAAAAACCACAGCTGCATAGGCTGGCTCCGCAAAGATGACATCCCCAGGTAAAAATTCCTTCTGGGCTTTCAAGCCCCTTCCTTTGCCTTCAGATGTGAACACTTCGACTGACTCCATTCCCCCTTTGGTCATCCCAGGGACCCCAAGGCTTGGGAGGTGGATCAATATCTTGGAATAAGTCAAATCTCCTGTCACTCCTGTCAACTTCCACTTGCTGCAAGACCACGCTTATAAAAGGGCTATCGTCCTCCCACCCCTCGTCGCACTGTTTCCCATAGGAGGGAAAAGGGGTGGGAGCAGGAGAGGCAGGAGGCAAAGATCCTCCTCACAATATCGCCAACCTACGCAGGGAAGGCACAGGGCTGGGACTTCGGCTTCGTTAGGAAACCCCTCTCTAAAAACTACGCTTGGAATTGTTTCTCCCAGCCACAAGCTGTTATATATGTTACGACTCAGATTAATTTATCCTCACTCACTGGAAAGAGAACGTATTCTCTCTGCAGGGTATTTTTAGCAGCCACATGCTTCTGTCTCTCAGGAAGCAACAGCTGAGACAGTGGGATGGGGACGGCTGGTATGCAAATTCCTGACCCCTTCTACTGTCATCTGGCTTTTTCCAGAAATTAAACAATGCTGCTTTATTTTTACCCTCTAGGAGATGGATGGCGTGTTTAGAGGCAGGGATAACAGTGAAACACGAGCCTGGGAATTCTTGACATCCTCCGTTGCCACCAGAGCCTGGAAAGAGGGAGTCACTTCCCAAATGCCAGAAGCAGCGGGTGTACGGAGCAGCGTGGAAGGAGCTGGAAGGTGATGGTTCAGCACAGGCTACAGAAGCAAGCAGAACATGTCAGATACTCACACAGTTTTGGATGCACTCTTGGACACAGTTTTGGATGAAAGTCTTGGACACAGTTTTGGATGAAAGTCTTGGACACAGTTTTGGATGGAACTCTTGGACACAGCAACACATTTTCAGGGCTCTCCCTACCTCCACTGCTCAGCTGTGGAGAAGATGGGGGAATTTGAGCCACTGAAGTTGAAAAGATGGGACACCAGTGAGATGAAGCCCATGAGAAACCAGGCCCTGGCTTTGCTCCCTGTCCCCAGTAGCCAATACAAGTTCAGAATGACACAAGGGAATGCCTCCATGTGAATGTCACAGGGGAAATTTTGCCCAGACTGTCATTCAGCAATTTTTTATCATTTAAATATCACTTCACTTCAATTCCCGTTAACCTCGTTCTCTCATCCCTAGGAAACCTAATGCTATTTCCTTTGGGATCTCTAAGCTCCACACAGGTATCAGTGTTTGCAAACCTCATCCAACACCTCCATGCTGCACAGAAAAACTTGTATGATTAACAGGAAAAGTGAGGTGCGGAAAAGTAAAGCGGATAATTCCTGCCCATTCCTAGGCTATAAAAGAAATGCTTTATCTTGCCAAGGCAGTGGGAAGTATTGTCCTGCTCTTCAAGACATCCAGAACTGCTCAGCATCTTCTGCTAAAAGCTTCTGGCAATTTTCCTTGCCTGTGAATGAAGGATGGTATCACACTTCAGCACAAATATCTCATGTTATCGTTTGCCTGCGTGTGCCAAGAACGAAAAATATCAATCTACAAGTCATTCAGGGAGATCTGGGTGTTTCTGTGATTATGAGCAGCCTTTCCCAAACAACGAGCCTCCTCCAGTCCTACCGAGGCGGGGCCAGAGCCTTTGCAGATTGGTCAGCACAAACCTCACAGATCTTATGCTGTGCAGTGTAGAAAAGTCACTGCAGGCAATTAGCCCCTAGAAGCAATTACAATTTTAATTGCAATGCTGTAATTGTGTGATATATGATGTCTGGATGCTCTTGTTGCACCTGTTACCCATGTTTAATTCCCTTGTGTCTAAGAGATACTTATTTGCCAGCAGTAGTTTAGCAACTCAAAATTAGTTGCTGGGGTTGTTTTCCCCTTCAGAAAAAAACACAGTTTGGATTGTGGCTATACTGAACCCAGCCTCTAATCACACTAAACACTGTTTCTGATTCCCAGATAAAAAGGAATATAGACTAGACTAGAACAGAATAGACCAGACTAGAATAACAAAGAATGTAATTATAACAAAGAATATATCTTTTCTAAACTAAAACCAGTGGATCAAAGTCCTTCTACAACAGTTACAAGAGACCACATCTCTGCAGGGGCAGATATATCCAGTATAATGCACCCCTGGACCCTTCAGATCACAACAAAGCCTACATTTTGGCTGAGATGCAATGTAATAGAAGTCTCATTGCTCCCCTCCCAGTCTGGAATGCCACAGTAGTGTGTATAGGTCACACGGGAGGATATAAGCCACCACTGCTCTGGTACCATTGGGCCACAGTTTCAGACCCAGCTGTGTACAGAAATATGATGGTAAAATTGTCATTTTGAAAACACCCCAAAAGCTAGAAAGCGACATGAGGGGCCGGATAACAGGGATTCCAGCTTAAATAGCTATTTGGAGCACTTATCCTACTTCCAGTCCCTTGGAAACACATTGAATTTCAAAGCCAGCCAGAGAGGCACACCAATGTAAGGGTGAAGAGCAAGGCTGGCCCTTCAACAGCCGGTGACTCTGTCTTTGGGTCTGTAGGGACATCAGGCTGGAGGGGTGAGCAGCCCCATCCTCCTAATGGGAGAACAAACAGCTCCCTCTACTGCCCTCTAAAAAATTTTCCAAATATTATCAACTATAATCACGGTCCTGTAGGGAGAGGGTGGATCCTGTGTCTCCAGGAGACCCATTTTTGGGGTGACAGCATGGAAAACTGGGGGCAAATCAGAATGACCACTCTCCTGGAGGCGGGTGTAACAGAGGCTGGGGGCATTCCAACCCCACAGAGGGATGGATCAACTGAGTGATCCAGGGGAGAGCCAGCTGGGGAATCAGCAGCGATTTGTGGTATTTTGGGGGTGGTTTGGGTGCCAGGGGCAAAAAAGAGCCACTCAAGGTGAGAGGAGAAACTTGTGGTCACTGGTAGCTGCTAGGCAGATAGTAGGCAGTTTCTAGTAGCTAGGCAGACACTAAGTTCTTACTAGTAGTTGCTGGATAGTTGTTATCTTACAACACTCTTACTAGTAGCTATTGAGCTATTATTAGGCAGCTACTAGGCTCTTACTAGCAGTTACTGGGTGGTTATTAGGCAGGTATTAGTAGTTCTGAGGCAGTTACTAGTAGCTGTATGACAGATACTAGGCTGATACCAGATACTAGGCTGGTACTGTTGTCCCCAAATTCTGGGATCATTTTCCCAATGTGCAAACCAATAACACATAGAGTCCAAGTATCGAGTTTAATTCCAGTTTGTGCAAAGCTAACACCCCACTTGGCAAACTACCCCATGAGTTTGGGGACAACAGTAGTAGTTACTACTAGTAGCTATTGGGCAGTTGCTAGTAGCTGTGAGGCAGTTACGAGGCTGATATTGGTAGTTACTGAGCAGTTATGATGCAATTACTTGTTGCTGTGAGGCAGTTGCTAGGCTGATGCTGGTAGTTATTGGGTAGTTATGAAGCAGTTACTGGTAGTTATGAGGCAGTTACTAGACTGAAGCTGGTGCTTGCAGGTCATCATTGGGCAGCTGTGAGGGAGCTATTAGTAGTTACAGGGCAGATACTATGCTGAAAGTGGTAGTTACTGGTAGTTATGGGGCAGTTACTAGTTGCTGTGAGAGAGTTACTAGGCTGATGCTGTTACTGGGCAGTTATGAGGCAACTATGAGTCTGATCATTGTAGAGGGAAGGGAGGCTCTGCAGAGGGATCTGGACAGGCTGGGTTGGTGGTCCAAGGCCAGGTGTATGAGGTTCAACAAAGCCAAGTGCCGGGTTCTGCACTTCAGCCACAACCACCACATGCGAAGCTACAGGCATGGGGAAGAGTGCCTGGAGAGCTGCCTGGCAGAAAGGGACCTGAGGGCATTTGTGGACAGCCAGTCGAACATGAGGCAGCAGTGTGCTCAGGTGGCCAAGAAGACCAACAACATTCTGGCCTGGATCAGAAACTGTGTGGTCAGCAGGTGGAGGGAAGTGATTGTCCCCCTGTACTTAGCACCAGTGAGGCTGCACCTCCAATCCTGTGTTCAGTTTTGGGCCCCTCAATACAAACCGGAACATGTCCAGAGAAGTGCAACGGCGCTGGTGAGGGGTCTGGAGAACAAGTCTTATGAGGAGAAGATGAGGGAACTGGGGCTGTTTAGTCTGAAGAAAAGGAGGCTGAGGGGAGACCTTGTCATTCTGTACAACTACCCAAAAAGAGGTTCTAGTGAGGGGGGTGTTGGTCTCTCCTCCCAAGCAACAAGTGATAGGACGAGAGGAAATGGCCTCATGTTGCACCGGGAGAGGTTTAGATTGGTTCTTAGGAAAAATTTCTTTGCTGGAAGAGTGGTGAAGCATTGGAAGAGGCTGCCCAGGGAAGTGATGAGTCTCCATCCCTGGAGGTGTTCAAAAAATATCTAAACGTGGCACTTTGGGACATGGTTTAGTAGACATGGTGGGATTGGGCTGACGGTTGGACTTGGTAGTCTTTGAGGTCTTTTCCAACCTTAATAATTCTATGAGAATACTTGCACCTTGAAAGGCTTTGATCGGTGGTTTATAAGCATTGACTATTCAGTTGTACAATGAATATCAAGTCGTTGCTTTTTTAAAAAGCCTCACAATTAGCAGTGCATAAACATGGGCTTCTGTTAAATATGTGAAACATCCATTAATAGCAGATTTCCCCATTGTCAGTTAAATTTAGTGGTACTCTCAAACAGAAAGAACTCTGGTTGAATTAATCACTCTGTTTAAAAAGCTGACAGCTATTTTAAGCAGTCTGCTTTTTGGAGGGGGGAAAAAGCGACAGAAGTATGCATGCTCTTCAAATGAATATACTGTGGAAAGTTAGAAATGCGGTCTTGCTATGTTTAGGCTTAAATTCCATTTTTCACACATGTCTCTGGAACTGAATTGTCATGTTCCTGAACTCCAAAATGTGCTTTGGTGGATTGGCAACCAAGCCTTTAACTTTACAAGGATTTTGACCTCCTGGGAATTTCAACGGATTTGAAGGGTCTGAAGGCTGTGTTTCATGGATTTTCAGTGTTTAGACATACCTCGCACCCTTAGGTTTAGTGCACAGCTGGTACAGGTTTTGCCATGACCCGGACGTAGCAAGAATTGCTAGTTGTGCTTTTTAACTCATACTTGTGCCAAACAGCTGTGGAACTGGATAATATGGGTAATTTCTTGTTTGGTAGCCTGTTGAGAAGAGAGAAGATCCTTTTCTTCAATACAAAACTACCAGTGACTTTGGGTTTGGGAAGTTTCTGTGGCAACGGTTCTTGCTAATTTCTTCAAACACACACACACACACACACCCCTTGGGCATTTTATTTATTTAGCCTAAGAGGTTTCTTCTGATTTGCAGTATTGTTTCCTTGGAGAAATGTTCTTCACTCAGCTGCAGAAATTGAAGAGCCTGGTTCAACCTCTCTTCCTCGTATAGGAATACAGTGCTGTAATACCACAGTTCAGCATATTTGATAAGGAGTTTAATTTTTGCTAACTTGGCCTGCCCTTTCTAAGTTGGACGTCTGCAGATACCTGAATTGATTGCTAAGATTGCTTTCTGAATCCTGCTGTACAGTGACAGTATTTGCCTGTTGCACCACGAACAAAAGGGACTGGATTTTGGTGATGCTGTTTGCCTGCAGCTTTGGGCAGTTGATGCTCTAAGCACTCAAGCTTTTGTTCATCTTTTCATCCTGTTACGGAGCGGGTATATGATTGCCTGATTACAAGCAATAGAGTTTGCACATCAAGTCAAGCTACAGCCAGCAAGCTGAGATGAGATAATTGACTGTGTGCAGGCTCCTGCCTCTCTTGCTTGCAAAGTAAAGCAAATTAGTGCAGTGCACATGATGTAGATTAACCTGGTTAACTTTGCGGCTGGGGCAGGCTTCAGCACGCACACTCGATTGCTGTGAAGCTGACTGGTGGTAGCCTGGTAAGATGTGCTCTCCCCATGGCTCATGCGGATGTGCCTTGGAGACAGCTGTGTGAAAGGGCTTAGAAAATGAGAAAATCTATGTGGGTCAATATTTGCTCTCGAGGCCTTGCTGTTGTTGAACTTGATTCATGTACATCTATCTATTTCTCATTAAAAAGCTCTGTTTGCTCTTGGCTTTTGAGGGCAGAATTTGACCCTCAAATGTCATTTTGTGGGTTTAGCACCTTGAACTTGAAAATTTATACCTTTGCCTTAAGGGATTTGTCTATCCTAGATTTTTTCTTTACTTCATTATTCTGCTTTCTGTCTTCTCTACCCTCAAGAATTAAGAAAGAAAAATTAATAACAGACTAAAGCTAGAGCATTTCCATTTTAATCAAATGGTAGAAAATCCTGGGCTGAACAGGCTTTTTTAAATTACCTGGTCTGTGATATTTTAATTAATGTTAGTATTTTTCCTACCATGTTTGTTCTACCCCAAGGAAAGACTTTTTTTCCCTGCCTTTCCTACATGACCTGCCATGAAGATTCCTCTACAATTAACCTGGTAAAAGGAAGAAAGCAATAGCAAAGATTTAAAGTTGAAAAGGCATTCTCAAACTTCTCTCAAGTAGTAAAATATATGGGTACAATAATATTAAAATGTCCATGAGCCTTCTCACATCAGAGTTTTAATGCCTTAACCGAATTGCTGTTCCATTGAAAATTTTTTTTAAAAAATGCATGTTAAAAAAATTATGTCTGTGCTTCTAAAATCATAACTAGAATCAAGAAATAGTAAACAAATCATTATCTTTCAATTCAGACACCAAGAGTCTGATTTATTGTTATTAGGCAACCTGTTTGGTTTCAGATTTCAAAAAAAACACCTCTGTTATTTTTATTTTTTAAAAAATTGATAAAAATTGCTTCAGTTTTCTTGCTAAGAGAGGTGCTGGGTACCTGCAGTTCCCACTGCCTTCTCAATGCCCATATTTTGCTGTTCTCTGCTGTATCCTCTACATTAAAAAATAACTGTATAAAGCATATCATTTTTATAAATGTTAAACTAATGAGCGAGAATGTAAGTATTTGGGGTATCACCTGGATATTCAGGTGATACTTGATGCTCTCTGTCTTCACTATAACCATTAGAAACGGGCTCTAATCCTTCATAGTGCTTCTGAACATTTGTAAATCAAGGCTCACACTCTTGTTTTGAGTCCTGTGTGATTACATCTGTAAATGGGGCACCCTCAACACTGCTGAAACCGCAAAGCTAATCTTTTTAATCTACTGTATCATGCCCTGTGCCTTTCAGTGACAGCCTTACCTGATGTTAACATCTGTAAACATGAACAAAGTTTGGATCATCTGGGTTTTCAAAACCTACGCTGCCCAGGACCAGTCCTTGCAGTCTCGTTGTGAGATGACACAGAAAACAGGGTCATTCCTGAAGAGAGGCACATATCTAGTCGATGGGATTTCTGAGCCCGGAAGCCAGAGGGAATTGTTACAGTGCTCCACCCTTCCCATGAACATTGAGTTAAATCTTTGAGGGATCTTAGTATTTCCTTAATGAGATGACCTTATGAGCATCTGAGGTGAACTGGCTGCGCTAAAGCCACTTGCAAAACCCATCTTAGCCTTTTAGTGAGATTCATCTTTTGATTGCCAGAAACTCCTCTATGTGCACTACTTCATTTTGTGGTTCCTCTTAGAGAAATAAACTGCTGTTAATATATGTCAGTGCTATAGTATGTCTTTTCCAAGGTGTCAGCAGACTTCACAAAGCACAATATCTCACACCACGTCGGTGTCAATACTCAATATCATGGGTTTTACAGTACAGCTGAGCAAACTGTGGCAAGGACAGGCAATAAGACCTGCTAAGAATCATATGAGAAAATATTGCCATGGTCATTAGTAAACAGGGGATGTGGGCTGGATTAAGGTCTCCAGTCCAGAGATTTGACTTTTCCTCTTGAGTATGGGCTGTTGACAAATGTAAACAGTTTATTTATAGCCTACAAATAAAGGGAAAGCTACACTGAAAGTTACTGGTTGGCTTCATCATGCAGCATGAACATTTATATCCTTTATTTAAAAAAAAATCTTATATTTCTAAAACATGTTAATCCATATCCTTTTATTAAGGAGCAGTCCCTTTGTGATAAACAGTCACAAAGTGGGTCTGTTTTGAAGTGAACCATTTCTTAATGAGAAAAAGTTAATCCCAACAGCAGCTCTGAATTCATGATACCAGTACCTTCAATTAAACCTTTTGGAGGCATAAAAATGCCAAGGACAGTATGGCTATTCTGCAAGGCTACTGCTTTTGATTGATTCTCTGATAAGTTTCTGATGGGATGGTTGCAAACTGTGAGGTAAGCTATTTTTTAAAAGAAGTTTTTCTTAGTTGCCAAGAAAGATGTCTTGTGAATCTGAAAGCTGAAGTCCTTGGGATCAACTTAGTATTTATGTAACTGGTTGCACTAAGGTAGATATCCCCGTGCTCTGTTATTTTTTGTGTCATGAATGATCTTGAGACATGGGTAAAAGGAGAAAGGGAAGACTTTTTCTTGACCCTTCTCTGGAGGTGAGCCTAGATGTCATTAACAGAGGGATGTTGATGTAGATGGTTGCCATTGGGAAGGAACCTGCAGTTTTCCAGACTGAACTGAAAATCATTTCCAACTTAGTGCCTGGTTGGGATTTAAGCGAGAGACACATCAGTTTATTCCTGGATTTGTCTCCATGCAGTTTACCAGAAGATTTAGAAATGTGTTATCCAAGGCATATATATTTGCCTAAAAAGCTGCTAACTGTACAGAAAATAAAAAGGCTGTGCTTATGTCTACTGGTTTCCATGTGGTTTGAGGCTGAAATTATCAGATCAGGGTTTTTAAAAGCAGCTACCTGGCATTTTCTGTGTCTGACTGACTCGGGTGGAAGTTGCTGTATCCTTTTTGTGCATCAGGATGTTTTGGCCTTGTTTGGTCTAAGGAAAGCAAACAGGGTCGTGCTGTGCTCGGCTGTGTCATACAGTCAAAGCTGGAGGGGAACTCCTGTGCTATTGCTGATTTAACAGCAGGTGAATGCCAAGAGCCGCATTAAAGTGGGTTACGTTACTACGCTCATGGTTTGTATTCCCCAGCCAAGTTATTGTTTGGGAGTCCTGCCTCTTTCATGTGATGTGTGTTAATGGTCATCTTGTGACCATGAAGGAAAAACTCAGTAGAGCAAATTTTTAAGGTTCCAGACTCAGGGCAAGGGCTGTGAATTTTGTCTCTTTATTTTTGTAGATATTTGTCTCCGGAGGGGAAACCTATTCTCAGGCTTACCAATGTTACAAGTGTTAGACTGAGGTAGGAGATTTCACTGAGGTTATTGTAGCTCTGCATTCATCACTGCTGACTCAGCTGTAGTAACATAACCTTATCTTGAGAAAAAATTGAACCAAAACAGAGGGGCCACAGTGTTCAGAGGTGAAAAAATGGAAAGACTTAATGAGAAATAGGAAAGACAATATTATGAAAAGAAAAGAGAACAAAGATGTGATAAATTTACAAAGAAGAAAGACTCTTTAAGTCAAGCCCTGTTAACCTCCTTACAATATTGAAGTATCAAAACAGCTCTTGTAACAGTGAAGAGCGATATTTAAAACTATGCCTAGAATATATTTCAGTGCAATCCATCAGTTACTGCAAAGGGATGAGAACACAACAGGTTTCAGGATGGCTTCAAGAGGCACAGTCGATGTTACTTGGACAACCAGACTTCTGCTTCCTATAATCCAGTCTTGCAGTGGTCAGCCAAGAAAAAGGTGAACAACTCCCTATTTTTAGTTTCATACTATAATACTTTTGATTGTCAACATTATAATGCTTTTAGGGAGGTACTTTTAGCGTGCACTTAGTTGTTTTTTATCTGCCAAGAAGGCTGCAGTCCACTGCGCAGTTGAGGAAAACCCACAGAGAATATTGTCCTAAACTGATATGAAGAAGTCTGTCTTTGAAATGAAGTAATGTTTCCAATGAGAAGTGATACAAATTGAAATATTGTGAATGCTGCTCATGGTACCAGCATTTCATAGACTTGTGCCTAGTGGCATTGCAATTTGCCTTTTGTTGTTTGTAAAACAGGGAATATTGTTCTGTTTATCTTCCTCTAGGAAGGTATTTTTACTGTTTGGTACACTTGAGCAAACTGGTGTAATTTTCTTCTGTCAGTGGCTTTTTATTCTACAAGCATAGGCAATTCATGATTTTGGGGTGTAAGATGGACTTTCAGCTAATGCCTGGAACAAAGTCATTGGATTTTCTTGTGTGGATCAACTCGAATTGTTTATTGTGTCCATCTTGCACTCCTCTGCTTGAAGGAGCTAAGCTGTGTGAATCAGTAACTGTAGGTTACTGAACATTTCAGGATGACTCATATTAGAGAACACAAAAGCTCTAAAGGACCGGTCATCCGGCTGTTGTACTTCATGAAGATAAAAGCTTTATTAGAAAATTAACTTTTCTATCA